>NW_022987598.1:0-325000 GCF_902827165.1 Trematomus bernacchii
AACACCACCACCACCACTAACAACACCACCACACCAACAACACCACCACCACTAACACCAACACCACCAACAACACCACCAACACCACCACAACCAACAACACCACCACCACAAACACCAACAGCAACAACACCACCACCACCACCAACAACAACACCACCACAACCAACAACAACAGCAACGGCAACGGCAACAACAACAACAACAACAACAACAGCTACAAACAACATAAACTCAGGTAAGGTTAAAGTTATTTACTTGTAAAGTGTTTGATGGTTACAGGACAGAATCACAGCTGTTTCTCTTCAGTCCTCATGTGAGAATATGATGAGCTGTTTTAAAATCATTCATCCTGATGTGTCACATATTTATGTCGTGATGTGAGATGCTTACATTAGTTTTTATAACTGAACAGCATTTTGTTATTTTATTCATTAAGGTGCAGGGAAGGTGACTACAATATCAACCACACCTATTAAACCAACTTCGACAAAAGTGAAAGCTACATCTGAAAAAACAAGACAAGTCGGTAACAATCCAGAGGCCTGTACTACGAAGCCGGTTCAACATAACCTGGATATGTTTGAGTTAGCCGGTTGGCCTAATCCCAAACATACGCGCTCTCGCTAAGCGGTCCTACGACGCTGGTTATCAAGTAGATCGCTCAAGCCAGCCGTGTCCTATCTAGTTAGGTGCGCGTTCACATGATAGGGGTGGTATTTGGAGTATTCCACCAATCACAAACATGGACAAGCGTACTGACAGCGCAGCGTCATACTTCCAGAATGAAAAGTCAACTATAATATTAGACATATGAAGAAGTTAAACTTTAAACATCCATGACTTAAACACTTTATCCAGGATAAAAGCCACATAGCTGCACCTGCAAGGTGAATACAGCTGGTAAAAGAAAAAGTGTTTAAATGCGTACATTAACAGGTTTATGATATCACTGCCCCGTACAAGACACGATCTGACGTTAATTATATTTGACTCGAGTGTTTCGTCAACTTAATGTGTTGCTTAAAATAATACTTCTGCATACAGTAGGCTATGTGACACTGTGAGTGTTGCATGGCCAGATACGGCTCAAGAAGCTGACTCAGATAAGGAAATATATGATACATTATGATGTGATATGATGTGATATGAATGATAATGGGACACATCGACATCTGGACTCACAGACTGTACGTAATGTTACTTTGATCCGGTTACTTATGTTGTGGCAGATATTTAAAGGGGACCTATCATGCAAAATGCACTTTTGTACGTCTTTTATACATGAATATGTGTCCCCGGTGTTCCAGGGAACTCACCAAGTATCAGAAAACACAACCCTCTCTATTTTCCTCCATACCCAAATCTCTAAAAAAGGGGCTGCAACGGATCTGATAAAAACTGATCCAGATTTGAACACTGTCCTGACGTCAGGACAGTGGCGCTACGGCTATTGGGCCAACTCCACCAATCAGGAGACAGCCACGGCCATTGCCGTTCGAAAGCGCTGGAGACGCTGTAGTACATATGCCAGGCCTGTAGGTGGTGCTGTTCTCACAGAATCAGCCCTTTCAAAAACAGGGGTAAAATAGTGCAAATTGAGCGAAATGAGGCATGGCTAAAATGCATGATCTGTTTGGTATTTTGGAAAACAAAAAGTATAAATATGCCTTATATAGGTATGGTCCTACACTATATTATTAAAATATAGCATGATAGGTCACCTTTAAGTAAGCTTTCTTAACACTCGTAGGACCGGAAACCCCGAGTTTTCGCTTAAGTTAGCCCGCTAAGCGAAAATCCTGCTTCGTAGTACAGGCCTCAGGTAATGACAAAACATTTAAATGTAGAAAATACATGTTGTTGATTCAGATTTTAAAGACAAAGAGATTAAAACCTCTAAGTATATGTAACTCTTGTAACTTCTCTCTTCCAGGTTGGTGGAGGTGGATCATCGTTGTGATAGTGGGTGTTGCAGCACTCACAATAATCACTGTGGCTGTCATCAGACGGAAGAGGACTCAAGGTGAGGACATTCACACATTATACTTTACAACAACAAGCTTTTGATGAACCTGGATTTTAACCCAAGTCTAATTTATTTGTTATTCTTTTGAAGGGAATGAAACGCAGACGGATGACAACGTGGTGAGATAAAACATATATAAATAAAATGTTTTAAAACTGAACAATGTAACATTTATAAAATAATGATTTCATAAATGCAGCAGGGTTTAAGGTTTTTGTTATTTACTATTCATGTAGTTAAACTCAAACTTCATAAAAAAAGCAACAAACAGTTATGAATTTGTTTTAAAGAAAGTAGAGTTGTGCAACAGCAACGTCAAAAAGTGAATTAATGGAAGTATTTTTTATTGTGCTGTGCTTCATACTTAGCAGCTATTTTTTGTTTTTCAAGGTGACATTAATAATAACTATCATTATGCATTTTATTTGTGTAGGCTGACCCTGAAGATGGTGTTTCCTACGCCTCCATCAGCTACACCAGGAAGAGCAGCAGGAAAGCCAGGGTGAGCTGTCTCATTGATTACACTGGTGATGTGACTTTATCGTCTATTCTACTCTAAATGTGAGCATAACTCACCGAACATCATGCTGTATTAAAGAAGACTTGGAAACTGAGATTGAGAACATAAAATCTGCAGAGAAATGTTTATTGAGGATATAAATCAAGTGAGACGTAGGGTCATTTTCTCACAGACTTCTATACAATCAAGACTTTCAGAACTCCTTTATGCATAATCACTTTTCTTCCCCTGCAGGCTCACCTTCATGATGATGATGAAGATGATGCAGTGACCTACAGCACTGTGGGAGCTCCCTCCTCTTCCTCTGCTGGCTCCGCTGATCCCAGCCTCCTCTACGCCACCGTCAACAAACCAGAGAAAGAAACCGATGTAATGTTTAAATCAATAGCATGATCGCTTGGATCAAAGATTTAGAGTTTAAGGGCACAGCTAGCAGAGTTTAATCAGATTTATATTAACCTTGTTTTTGCTTTTTTGGCTTAAATGCAGCAAAGTGAGAGTACAGCGGCAGCTTTATGAAAACATGTGAGTCCCTCTAGAGGTGGATTGTGAAAAAGGTTCAGACATGTTGGAGATTTACTGTATTCTTAATAATTAGAGCATGGGCTAAATGATTTTTTTTATTAATTCTTGCCTGGTTTTATTAACCGTTGTTTAGTTATATCATTTAATGGAATATTGCTTTTTCTTTAGTACATTTGATTGTGTTGTAATATAATGAAGTTACCTAATAGCCTTACCAGACTGCAGATGTATTTCCATGTAACACCTTTTAAGTGAAATATGTTTTGCTTTGTTTGGAGTTTTGTGTTGGAAATAAAAAACGTTCTCAGGTGAAAATAAACTCTTTTAAAGGTGTTCTTGTTCAGCTGTCTTTAGCTTCAAACACTTTTATTTTCTCACCAGTAGGAAGCAGCAGAGATCCTCCCAACATGTGGAGGTCTCGACTGTCCTCTCACACTGAGAAGCAGATCTCTGCAGACACAAACACAAACACTCTCTCATGTGTGAATAATGTGAGTATAGGTTGAGTTAGTGAACTGTGTGCTTCTGAAAGTGCTGCAGCAGAGGGAGCTTGTGTAATGAGAGTTTACTTTACTGTAAAACAAAGCATATTTTTTGCACGATATACTTTCCAAGAAGCAAGCACATTTAGAATAGCAAATGATTATTCAATTATTCAATCGAAACTTTAGGAAAAAAAAGTTAAACAAATGTTCAAATCAATAGATTTGCATTCAAATATCTTACTTTGAAAAATAGTCCTGTTTTTTTTGTGGTGCAAATATCTCGTTTTTTGGTGGATTGTCATGTTTTCAGATTAGATTTAGAATGGAAGTGAAAATGGAAGTAGTGAAAGCATGGAGAAATGAAAGAGAAAATATATTTAAAGGACAAAAAGTGAAGATATGGAGTGAAAATGTAGTGATATTTCATGTTTGTCTGCAAATAAACTAAGCCACAGTGCACCAAAAGATGAGTTTCAGGAACATTAACACAATTACCAGATATCTAGAGTGAATAAGGCGGACAGTATTTCCCCTTTGATATGAAAACATAGTAAGTAGGAACAGAGAGTGAAGCATTTTTAAAACAATGCTATTTTCTCCCCTTATCTGTTACCAGAGAACATACTTAATACAATAAAATAATGCATATTTAAAGACTTTAAGAAAAAAATATTTTGGGCAGATTCATTTGAACTCTTTAACAGCCAGCACCACCATTTGGTAGAGCACATTTTGTGTCTTGATATCTTGTTGAAATAGTTTTACTCCATCTGATTCAGCCAGCTCTACCATTTGATTGACATGTTATGCACAAAACAACCTCTAGATGTCACTGTGGTTCGAACAGAATGCCCTTCAGCTAGCTTCCACTGAGAAAGTTGGCATGCTAAAAATCACTGCTGAAGAAATCACTCTTTTTGGTCAACTCTTGTAAGGTAACCATATCATTTTTGACATATTTTTGCGTCAGAGCACTGACTGAACATAATTAGATAACTTGATGCACAAAAAAAGTTTTAACAAGGGTGTAATTATTTTTTGGAAAATATGCTCAACCAAACGGTCAAATTGGCCTTTTAAGGTAAGCTAGCATTATGACTTTTTCAGAGTTTCAGAGATGTTTTCCTATAAAATATGGTAAATAAATAGCTAGATTCATGAACCCCAACAAACAACTATGTGGGTAGGTGTGTTGAAATGTAGTGTGGTATTGCCACTCAATATCACAGAGGGAATGGCTGAACTGGGTAAACTAGTTGGAGGCGTGTGATCTCCATTGCTTTCAATACCATTTATTTTCCAACAAACACGGTCAAAAAACTGTTTGCTCTTCCCAAGTCCCAGATCACCCACCTGAACCAGGGACATCAATTATATGATGTTGCCCCATTACGCCACCTAGTTTTCAAAATATAACAAATAACATATGTTTATGTTTATGGTTATTTCCCCATTAGCTTTTGCTCTTGACAAAAGCTACTCTGCCTGGGGTCCTACACTTAAAACAATACAACAATAATACTCAACACAACAACATTCAAGACATAAGTCCTGGGTGACGTCACGCTTCGCCGAACTGCATTGTGCATTGTGGGAGCGAAGCGTAGCTTTGCTCGCGTTGCTCGCGTTGCTCGCGGCAAAAGTTGAGCAATGTTCAACTTTTGAAGCTTCGACGGAAGCGTCAGCCAATCGAATCATATGCCAGTACAAGCTCTAGCCAATCAAACCGCTGCTTGTGTGTCCGGGGCGGGAGATTCAGGTGATTGGTTGTTGGTCTAGCTTCAGACATGCCCGCCGGCAAGCGACAACACACGCCGCTGTGTGGACGGGCCGTTATGGTCATGCTCGTCTCTTGTGTAAACTATTTGATCATAAAAGTACAGTGTTTTTTTGCCAAATTGGACATTTCTGAGAAATGTGATAACGCCAGATTGCAGACGTTTCTCAACCGGAAGCCATGATAGATTTCTATGCATAACTCCAATATGAGTGTAATGGCTGCAACACGTAGTATAGATTCAAGATTCAAGGGTTTTATTATGCACAGCAGCTACAGTGTAGTTATGGCAATGCAAAGCTTAGGGTCCTCCAACAATGCAACATATTATATATAGGACATAAGACAAAATTAAATAAATAAATAAAATAAAAAAATAGTGCAAATGAAACAGAGTACGATACATTTGAATAAAATAGTGCAGGTGAAAGAAGAGATTGTAAGGTTAAATAGTGTACAGTGAAATAAAATAATAATATAACTACTAACATATAGTTAATACCTGTGGGTTTTATGAAATTACACGTTAACTTCTATTCGTTCTTGAAATGACTCATATTCTTCATTATATGATATTTTAAGATTGAGGTACTATAGTTTTACTAACGCTGGTGGTGGCCATCTTTTGTATCGGAAAAGCACGATCATTTGACTCCTAGCAAGATGCCAACCAGGCTTTAAAAAAAAATATATATATATATATATATATATATATTGAAAATGACTGAATGGACAAATGGCCAAAGCTGTAAAAAAACAGATTGTAAAGAAGTGTATTTTATTTCCTTTGTAATAAGAAAAAACCCATGTGATCTAAATCATGTTGTGCACGCTGTTGATATGAGATGACTGATTGATCTTTGTCTTTCTTTCAGTGTGGAGGAAACACTCAACGCTGATTGTTTTTGGATTTGGTGTGTCTGCTAGTGCCATAATCATTCTGTACTTGGTAGTGCACTATACACAGAAGTAAGAAGACCTCAGGGGTTTATTATTCCAATAAATGCATTTTGAAGGGACTAAAGTGCATGTGCAATGCATTTGCAATCAACGGGAAATGAAGGATGCTATTAAACTATTAACATAGATGCTTTTGAGCTGAAGCTTTGGATCACTGATGTTTTATCTAAGGTGCATTAGAGAAGAATAGATGGAAGAATAACAAACCTGCTTTAAGTAAATGACACTTACAAATTCACACAAAATTCAAGTTAAACTTATAAGACAAACCTGCCATTAGTTGAAAAGTCTTTAAAGTCTATTATTGATAATGTTCCTCCTGTCGAAATTGGCACAGAAGAAATCTTTTAAACAGAGATTTGAATGTAGGTGAATGGGTACAAACGTGTTAAATGAGAATGTTAATTCAGTGTGCTTTTGAGATATACAGATTTGTTAACATAATGTTTAAATGTGTGCAGTAGAGAAGTGTGTGATCAAATCTTATCAAGTTTAAAATGTCCTAAAATATCTGTAAAACCCTGCTGCTGCTGCTTTGTGCTCATTAAAACATCAACATAATAAATATAAATCAATCAATCACAGTGTCTGTGTACATGTGTCTCATTGTGGATGAACATGTTTCATTGAAACAGTATTTGTGTGGCCAGGCTCTGGTCTAACTGGGTTAAAGTAAAACCAGTTATCCCAGTGTGTGATGACCAGTGGCGTTTTTATATGTACAAAAGTGATGGGGCACAAAAAACGTAGATGTTTATAAGCTTCTGCAGTGACGTGCAGTGAAGTTCACGGCTGGTGAGGCACTGGCACTGACTCTTCAGGTTTACAAATATTATATTTTGACCTAAATCAAAATATTCTATTACTTTCAAAAGCTTTTTTAGTCTGATGCTTCGATTAATTTTAAACATAAAATGTAGTTTTATCATTTAAATATTGGATTGTTCTCTCTTAGTAAGATCCCTTTTTCAATAAAATGGTGGTCTTACCTTGACTTGAAGATGAAGTCCATGCTATCCTTCTGGACAAAAATCTATTTTTTGTAAAAGTCCTGTCCTCCTAATCTTCTTGTAGTTTCAAAAGTCGAATCATACATCTAATGAGAGGGAGGGGCATGATCGGGTTTTGTCCCACATGGCTCAAAACGACACACTCTGTAGACACTAATTAGAAGAACACAGACTAAAACAGCAATGTACTGACGAATCAGATGATTAAACATGATCTTACAATATATTTTATATATTTTTTTATTTTTGTTTTTGCATTTCTTTGCATTTTTTTGTAATCATTATTTGTAATACTTTCTGCTGACACTAGGTGGGGCTGTGCCCCCTAATGACCAGTCGCCACTGGTGATGACTCCCTTCCTGTTAAAGGAAAAGTGAAAGTGCTTCACAGACGGCAAGATTTGAGCAAAGAGAGGAGCTACCAGAGAGATGAGCTAACACTTATCAGTCTGTTTCATAAGAAAGCATCTGAGAAAGGTTTTACATATTCAGTGTGAGGCTGTGAACTGTTAAATCTCCTTCCTTCATCGGAGCTACATCCCAGCTCTCTGAGGTAACTTTTACTTTCTGTCCTGGCATAGAAACATTATTTGAGAGCATTTACTCTCTTCATTTAATTTTCTTAAATTGTGTAAACAAATGTTTGTGTTTGTGTTATCTTCTCCTCAGAGACTGAACCAGGAATAGATGAGAGGTGAGAAAACACGTTTTTATAAATGAACTACTTGGGTTTCCCTTTCAAGACTGCAACGTTGAAAAGTTAAAGATAGTTGTTAAGTTAAAACGTGTAAAATACTATTTCAAATGTATCAATTTGAGGGGTGTCAAACTCAAGGCCCGCGAGAGCTCGCAAAGAATATCGCGAGTTTTTCATACGTTTAATAAGTACAGTGCCAATAAACTACAGGTCCCACAATGCATCTTGTTTTGTCACCTGCGCACTGAAAATAATGAGTGACAGGCTGATAGTAACCATAGTAACACGGCAGGGTCCAGAACAGGTTTTTTTGTGTGTTGGCTTTCAGACTATTCAAATATTAGCTTCAATATTATATATTGCTGAAATTAAATTATAAATACTTAAATACGATCTAAAAAAAACTTTATTATTCACTTGAAAAAAATGTTGATCTTTGATGATGAGGCTAACTTAATCTCATACATTTATGGGATTTATGTAACAGTAAGACAGAGTGTGCATCCAAATACAGTATTTTAGTTTTTATGTGCATGCACAATATATCAACTCACAACCATGTGTTTATGATAAAAAACTCATTTTGTAAAGAAATAGTTAAATGTCGAATGTTTAATTCTTAGTACAAAGTATTGGCATCAAAATATAGTTAAAGTAGCGACAGTAAAAGTAGTCATTGTGCAGATTGGTCCATTTCAGAATAATATATATGATATGTTTTATAATGATTGATCATGAAAGTGTTCTCAAAGCTGGTAAAGGTGCAGCTAGTTTGAATGACTTTGTATACAGCAGGGTAGCTTGTGAATTTACTCCAGGTGGAACTAAAGTCTGATTCAACACTTGATTATATTTCACATCATTCATCCAGATCTGTAAAGTAACTAAAGGTATTAAATACATGCAGTGGAGGAAAAGTACACCATTTACCTCTGAATTGTAGTGGAGTAGAAGTACAAAGTACAAAAACATGGAAATACTCAGTAGTAGTACCTCCAAATTGAGTAAATGTACTTAGTTACTTTACATCACTGTTCACTTCACAGTTTTCCTTGTCTTCAGTGTCGGGGAAACGCTTCTACGTCTATGTGGCGGGAAAAAACAACGGTGCTCATCAAGCCTTTGTGGAAAAGCTAAAAGATGTGGGTCATACGGAGGTGACGAGGCCTGAAATAAGTGACTACCTTCTGGTTTTCTGTCCCATCGCTTCACGAATTAAAACAGACATCGATGCGGCACTGAACAACATCCCAGGTAGGAAATGTCTCGGTCAATGTTTAGCTAACTGCATGGTTTGAAAAACGACCTGTTTTTTAACATGATCTTATTGGACCCCTTTTTTGTATCTGGGACTCCCAAGGCTAAATATTTTCCTTATCTCAAGGTATAACAATTAGGGTTTTCATATCATGATAAACTCACACATGATTAGCACCAGCTCCTTTAGATCGTTATGGTCACAGATTAGCTTTGGAGCATCAGAATCAGAATCAGATTTATCGCCATGTTTTGGGGTTTCTTTCTGCTGTACAGGTAGTAAACCAACTATTCTGGTGGTGATGCATCACACCTTCAATCCCCACCAAGTTGTGATCAGCAGCAGAAGAGCAGTGAACAATGCGACGGTTTTCCTCACCGTGGACTGTCTGTTCTACGAGGGGAACCTCCTGAACTGTAAATGCAACAATATCGCGTGGGATGAAATCAAGAATGCTCTCGGAGTTTCCCGTCTACAGGTAATCAGATAATGTGATATTAAACAGTAGTTTGGATGCTCTGAACTGATGTCAGGTTGTATGTTGAGATACTTTATCAATAGATGGCCGTCTGCATTCCTGAGTTTGGAGATACAGGCATGATTACCAAAGTGTACGCTACATTTTCAATATTTACACCACATTACTGGCCATTAGATTTATATATACGCTGCAATTACTTCATCAAAACCCATATTTAAAACATTACAACTATTTAATGGATAGGGTATAGTTGTTGTGGTTCCACCTCTTTAAATTATGCAGTTTTATTACATTTCTACTTAATAAATACTTGTTTTTTTCCATTTCTTTCAGGTCTCTTACTGGATAAATTGTAAGTTTGGCTGTAAGCATGAACCTAACATTTCAGATGAGATGTTTCCAATTGCAATTACAGTACATTGTCATATTTATATTTTAGGAGTTATTTCTGTGTGTTATCCTTCTTTCTATAGTGGATACCTTACTTTTAGGACTTGCATTGAAAAAAAGTTGTTACATTTAGTAGAAGCAATTATGAACCTTAATGAGGCAAATTAGGTAGGTAGGTTTTTCAAAGTAAGAGTCTTTTTAAAACCCTAATGAAATCAACATTTCTACTATTGTGTTGTGATTACAATGACCTTGCTTGAATATAAAACAATGTGGGAAGACATACAAAGACATAAGTATTTTAATAAGTATGTGAGCTAATTCATTTCGACGATGTAAATAATACCAGATGACTCATCAATGTTTTTCTGTCTTTTAGGGGGGAGGAGACATCACAAGCTGATTGCTATTGGACTTCTTATTTTGGCGAGTTTTAAGATCATTGAGCTTGGGAAGTGGTATTTTGAAAAAGATAAGAAGTAGGAAGAACTCCACACTGCACCAAATATTCATCTGAAGCACATACATACAGGATTAAGTAAGTGACTGGATGTGAAGAAAAAGAGACGGAGAAGTTATATTATCATTGAAATCAAATCAAACTTATAAACAAAACAATTCCAAACTTTTGAAAGTCTTTGAAATCTAGTTTAAAACACTAATGAAATGTCCAAATGTACATTAAAATAGTTTTTAGTGGCTGTAGTTGTTCCTGTTGATTTTAATGTAAGTACTGCAAGGTATTTTAATTTGAATGAGAATGTAAAGCCAGGCTGTTTTTGAGATGAAGGCGATGATGTACTTGTATAATCGTGTATGCAGTAAAGAAAAGTGTGTGGTCAAATCTCATCAAGTGAGAGATTAACCGTCAACGTAAAATAAGAAATACTTCTGATTATTGCTCATCTACAATGTTTTCCTAATACATAATAAATCAAAATCAATCAATTCGAGTGTCTCTGTACATTTTTCTAATCATTGAAAAACAAATACATTAGAATCCGATGAAAAAGGAGTTCACAGTCTCCTAAAAAGGTTATCAAGACTTTCCTGTGTGTGTCTGCAGGTGCTGCAAGGTTGTGTGTAGTTGTGTGTGTGTGTGGCCTAGCATTACCATCCTTGTGGGGACCTCAATCTGTGTACACATTCACGTGAGGGGACTCGCCCCCCTCATGGGGACATAATGGAGGTCCCCATGAGGGGAATCATTCATTTTAGGGTGAAGACTTGGTTAGTGTGTGTGTGTGGTGTGTGTGTGTGTGTGTGTGTGGTGTGTGTGTGTGTGTGTGTGTGTGTGTGTGTGTGTGTGTGTGTGTGTGTGTGTTGTGTGTGTGTGTGTGTGTGTGTGTGTGTGTGTGTGTGTGTGTGTGTGTGTGTGTGTGTGTGTGTGTGTGTGTGTGTGTGTGTGTGTGTGTGTGTGTGTGTGTGTGTGTGTGTGTGTGTGTGTGTGTGTGTGTGTGTGCTTACGGTAGTTGCAACACCTTGGGCAAAGTCATAGAGTTGCTGCTTCTGCTGAAAATATTAATGAGTGCTTCACTATATTCACTCATTTTGTTCACTAACACAATTTTGTCTTAAACTCCAGTTTGAAAGTGAAAGAGCTGCAGGGCAAAAATTGAGCATACTGTATAACACATAAACCAGAGAGATTACCGAACAATTACTAATCTAATTTTACATTTGCCGTGTAAAAAAGGTTTTAAATGTCCTAAATGAGGCCGTGAACTGCTGAATTTCCATCATACATCGGAGTTACATCGCAGGTTATAGACCTTGAAGGTAACTTTAACTGTGTCCTCTGGCTTAGCACAAGAGTTTGTTACGCATTTACAACTCCATCTTGTTTATTCTGTTGAATTTTGTAAATCTGACTTTTTCAGAGACATTAACCAGGAAGAGATGCCTGGTGAGACATTTTTTCTAATAATAAATTAACCACATGTTGCACTTTCAAATGCAATGTTAATATTTTTAAGATAACAAACTACAAACAATGAATACAGTTGATTAATACAAGCTAGAGAGTATTGTGTTTAGCCGCTTTTTTTACAACTGCCTCCCAAAAATCAGTTAATGCAGCTTTAAACATGTGATTGGGAACTTGAAGTGGTTGAAAGAAGCTTAAAAGATTGATTCTGCTAACGCTGTTAACCAGGAAGTGGGTCAAAGGATCTGTTCATTCATGTATTTACACCTCTACTAACACAAAAAACACACTAAAACGTATGCGATCAAAGTAATGTGCACAGATGGATAAATACTGATTAAGTTATAGAGTTAAGGAATGTCTAATACACCTTTTTCCAATTAATGCTGAATCTAGACGCAGTTATATTTTGACAAGATTATCCTACCTCTGGGTTTGTGGGCGTGGTTGCAACAAACTATATAAATCTCAATAACTCAACAATTCTTCCCTGTCTTCAGTGTCAGGAAACAACTTCTATGTCCACGTGGAAGGAAACACTCAAGGTGCTCATCAATCCTTTGTTGAGGAACTGAAAGGCGTGGGTCACACTGAGGTGGGATGTCCTGGAGAAAGTGACTACCTTCTGGTTTTCAACAACTGTCCAGGTAGGAAATGTCTTCACGGTATGAAAAATCTGAGTTTTGTACTGTAAATGCAATTCCCATTACTGTTGCCACCAAAGGCCCAATATTTCATTCATCTATTGGCAGTAAATGTTGTTTTTCATAGTTACTGTTAAGAAAATCTCACTCGTCACCGGCTTGAGCTTCAATCTCAGGATCCATGTGTTTGTGATCCTCTCCAGAATGGAAGGAGTCATCACATACAGAGCATCAACTAGTTCCTGAACAGTGTCCTTCACATGCTGATATCCAAGAGAGGGAGTTACACAGTCACAAGATGGAGGAATAGAAAGCAGTATTCAATGTTTAGTTCAGATTAGCTCCACGTCAGAAATGATCATGCTTGTCATATGTCTATCTCCATAGAGGCTGAATCATCAT
Organism: Trematomus bernacchii; assembly: GCF_902827165.1. NCBI lineage: Eukaryota > Metazoa > Chordata > Actinopteri > Perciformes > Nototheniidae > Trematomus > Trematomus bernacchii. The sequence goes on from NW_022987598.1 coordinate 13,106, forward strand.
GTTAATCACATAGCTATCATATGCCTCAAACAGTCCTGATGCTCTTCTAGGTAATCATACATCCTGTCATGTTCACAGCTACAGTTGGGATACCTTTGTTATCATGGAAGAGGACATTCAGTATTTTCCTAACAGTTACAAACTCACAAATGATAATCACCAGTTATCATCCCCTTTAATATATAAGCAAACTGTAACTTAGCTTCTTCCAACTTGTTAAAAGACAAAGCCAGCAACACCATAGAGAATCTAATGGAACATTTTTCAGCTAAGGAGCTGGATATATTTCTTAGGTATTAATGGTGAAGATCATTTTTAAAAAAGAGCTACAATTGATTATTGAGACGTACAGTATATACTCATCAGGTTGACAGAAACATGGCTCCAAATGAATGCTAATGAGGTTGTTTCGATGCCCACAATTAGCCAAAAACAAATAAAAATTGAAATACCTCACAACCATGTTTGTCCTATGTTTAAAAATACAATGCTTAGAAGCCATGTATAGTTACAATGTGCTCCTATGTGAAAGAGGATCCAAAACCTAGAAAATATATCAGGAAAAACCCAACCCTGATGAAAAGACAAGCAGTATATTTTCAGTTAACACTTGTGCAGTCTTAACATCATGTATACTCACTTTGTTCTGAGCGTCAAACATGACCCGCCTCTATTAAACCTCTAAAACAAAGCAGCTTCGTTGAATTTTCAACCTAAAATCTATTTTGTAATCAACAACACAATTTATAAATGTCTAAGTTTTCCCCTTTTCACATTGCAAAAAGACTGCATTTTATTAGTGGACACCTCATTTTCTTTTGAGTGCCACAACTTGGCTAAAACCGAACTGATGGTTCCTGTTAAACGTACTCATGTCAGAGACTTATTTGGTGGTTTCATCTCTGTTCTAGGTGGTAAAACAATAATTCTGGTGGTGATGCATCACACCTTCAATCCTGACAATGTTGTAACTGAAAGCATGAGATTAGTGGACAACCTGAACGTCCTCCTCACCGTGGACTGCCTGTTTCATGAGGGAAACTTCCTGAACTGCAACTGCAACGACATCTCATGGTTTGATGTCCATAAGGCTCTTCAAATACCCCCGGGTCAGGTAATACATTTACACGATTCAAGGTTTACACAAAAGCAATGCAAAGTGCACACATATTGTAATATCAAAGGGATCAGTACTCCGGTCCACCTCTAAAATAATGTTAATAATCATTCATGAGCAGGGACCACGCCACAACAGTGTGATGTTTTTAGTTTTATTGCAAGAAGTAACAATGAATTGATATGGAGGGGTTGATGAGATGTTCTGGTCTAGCGGGATGTGCTGTGGTCGGTGCAGAGGGAGACTCAGAGTGGGGGTACCGTCTCCGGCATGATCTGCTCGGGCTGATTACGGGCCCCCAGACGATTCCTAGGATTAGAAATGTAAGAATATACACAAGTTAAATATGAATGGAGACAGGCAGAGTATGGAGGGATGTAGGGATGAGTGGATGTAGGGATGAGAGGATGAAGGGATGAGGGATGAAAGGAAGAGAGGGATGTTTGGATGAATGGAAGTAGGGGTGTATCGTTGAAGGGGGTCGATGGGTGGAGGGATGAAAGAGTTTGACTAAGTATGAGGTAGAACGGGAACCGTATGAGTAGAAGGGAGAGGGAGGGTGGGTTGAGAGAATAGAGACAGACGGTGGCCGGATGTTTGGCCGGATATAAATAGAGTTGGCTGTGATTAGAGGTGGGGTTGATGCGTGGCCATGCTCCTGAACCTATTAACAAGTTAACTTCATTTATTTGTATTCTAATGGTTATAATTATCTTTCTTTCTTTCTTTCTTTCTTCAAGATCTCTACCATGCGAGGCCTACAGCATTTCCTCATCAGTTGTAAGTATGACTGTAATCAGGAATTTCAGATGTCAGATCAGATTTTTAGGCGTTTTGGTGCAAAATCCAAAGTTATCTGTGCAAAACAAGTTTTATATTTATTTTCCTAATTCAGGTTTTGTCAAATCAATTATTTATCCCATGAGGGATTTTAGTGGACATTTTATGTATCGTCACATTTGTGTCCCCTCACAATATGACTAGTTTGGTCTTGGCTTGATTTAAATGTATTTAATAATGTATTGCTTTTGTTTTGCACAGTGGGCACCATTGTAAAATATATATCTAAAGTGTTGTTGTGTTCACCAGGTTTAAAAACTGGCGGGATTGATATTAAAAAATGTCTAAATAAAATTCAGAATGTAAAGAAATCTTGAGTTTTATTTGCATTAGTATTATAATAATAATTATAATATTTGAGTTTAAGGGTTGTTTGAGTTGTAACTTATATCAAATTACTGATTGTTCTGTTTTCCCTTATTTTAGGGGGGAGTGACCATTGGATGCCTCTTCTGATTGGTTTTGTTTTAATGGCATTATTTGCCATTGTCTTTACCCTCCTCTTTCTTCTCAGACCGAAAAGAAAGGGCTAAGAAGATATTTCGTCACTTGCATGCAAGAGAAACCCAAAAGACACCATTTTAGAGCATGGTATTACAACATTGGGAAAGGGAAAACATGTAATGGATGTGTAATCATCTGCCTAATTTAAATACAGAGGTATGTTGCATAGCTGTGAAGGTTGATTTTAGATGATTCTGAAACTGCATACAGACATCAGGTAAATGACTGGATATGAAAACAATAGTTACATTTAAATGACAATGAAATTCACATCATACTTTGAAAACTGCCATACAGTACATTGTCTCTCAATTGTACTTTAAATCAGTTATTAAATGTCCAAATGTGCATTGTTTTTCGTGAGTGTAATTGTTCCTCCTGTCAGAAGTAGCTCTAATGAAACACTCTTGAGATGTTTATGAAGTTAATATGGGGAATCTTTTTTTTAATGAGAAGCCCTGCTGCTTTGGAGATACGGGTTTTGTGGCATGTACATGTTTAAAATGTGAGTAATAGAGAAGTTAAAATTAGTCAAAATATATCTGTAAAATAATGATTGCTGCTGCTTTGTCCTGATTGTAATATGAAAATGATATTTTTTTCAGAAGTCCCCCGGCTTCACATAAACGTCTGTAATATAGGCCTACAGTACTGATATGTTGTAGCCCATCTTTTGTGAGATATGTCATGCCAAGAATTAGTGTAGGAAGTTGTGTTATTGTTCTAACAGTTCCTATTCCGAAAAAGTAATCGGCCTACATTGTGCATACTGAAATGAAAGCTTTATTTAACTGCATCAAAGAAGGCAAGGAAGGTCAGACTTTAACTATAGAGATGTACTATTTTCATTCTATAGCTTATGTCTTTTTATTTATTAATGTATGTTTCCTACTACTTTTTATATTCATGTATATTTTGTGATATTGTTATTTAATTTGTGTAGTTATTTTGATTGTACACATTGTTCTATTCGTGTGGGAGAAATATGTGCAATATAGTTATTTGATTCCGAATTGGATGTGTCTTTTTATTTATTCATATAACCTATAATTGTGTATATTAATGCCGGGGGGGAAGTACCACCGCCCAGGGCACCGTATCAGCTAGAACCGCCACTGTTCATGACTCAAACATTCCTGAAACTTTTCCTCTTTCCATTGCGCAAATAATCCTGTGAGAGTGGGGGGAAATTGTAGCGTTGGCTAAAACGAAACCGAAACTGCTTCACACAGACTGGGAAAAACCTCGGATTTGTACGGAGATATTAACAAACAATTTTCATCTATTTTATAAGTAAGCATTTAAAGAAAGGTTAGACATATTCTCCTGAATCGCTATCATTCATCGGAGCTACATCACAGTTCTCTAAATAAGGTAACTTTAGATTTTCACTCCTGGCCTACATAAAAAGTGTCTGACGCATTTTGTAAAGTTTAACTTCATTCTGTTAAATTATGTAAAGTAATGTTTCTATATCTCCTCCTCAGAGATTGAACCAAGAAAAAAGATGCCTGGTGAGAAGTTAACTTTTATTTATTTTTTAAATAAATAAACTTGCCTTTTAAAGACCACAATGTTTAAATGTTAAATATAATTAGTTGTGAAGTTTAGGAATGTGTAATAGTACACTCTTTTCAACTGATGCTGAATCTAGATCAGGTTATTATTTGAGCAGATTATCGTTCATCTATAGAGCCTACCCTTTCACACCAAACCAGTTCTCCTTTAGGCTCCGTGCTTTAAGTACATTCACTCAAGTAGCCTACTGTTCAGTACAATTGTGAGGTACTTGTACTTTACTTGAGTATGTTCATGTTATGCTACTTTTTACTTCAACTCCACTACATGTATTTAATCCCTTTAGTTACTTTACAGATGTGGATGAATGATGTGAAATATAATCAAGTCTTAAATCAGACTTTAAATTCACAAGCTACCCTGCAGTATACAAAGTCATTCAAACTAGCTGCACCTTTACCAGCTTTGGTAACACTTTAATGATCGATCATTATAAAACATATCACCAGGGTTGGGTTGTACATGTAACGGCGTTACGTAATCAGAATACAACAATCAAGTAACTGTATTCAGCTCGCGTTATATTTGAAAAACGAGTAATCTGATTATTACTTTCATAAACCCGCCCCCGCACGCAGATGAGAGAGAGAGATCTCTTTTAAAATATATTGAAAGTTAGAAACGGAGATGGTTCGATTACATGTGCAAGATAACGTTTATGTAGCATTTCTTTATTGTTGAAATGATGACATTTCATAACGGGATCAAATCAAAGTGAATGGCCTGCTGCTGTTGAATGCATGGGGCAAGTGACTGGAACAAGTTTTAAAAGTTATTACATCGTTTCAGATAATAATAATAATAATAATAATAATAATAATAATAATAATAATAATAATAATAATAATAATAATAATAATAAATAATAATAATAATTCATTCTATTTTGAGGCGCCTTTCAAAGCACCCAAGGACACCTTGCAATTCATAAAATATTCTAAGGAAAGGTTTAAGACAGTAGAAAAGGACTATAACAGGGAACATGTTGGGAAACAGGATACATAGCACTACAGTACGGCTGATCTGAACAGGTGCGAAGAGAGGAGGGACTTGAATGTGGTGATTGTGTCGGGCTGTCGGATGTGAAGGGGGAGAGAGTTACATAGTTTGGGAGCAGCTAAAGCCCAAGCCCCCATCGTGACTAGGCGTGGGGTCATGACTCGGGACAGTTAGCAGGCCAGCAGAGGAGGAGCGGAGGGAGCGAGAGGGGGCGAGAGGGGGAGTAGGAGGTCAGTCAGATAGGTGGGGGCCAGGTTGTGGAGGGCTTTGAATGTGAGCAGGAGGGTTTTGAAGTCTATCCGGTACTTTACAGGCAGCCAATGCAGATGGATGAGGATGGGGGTGATGTGGTCAGAGGATTTGGTGCGGGTGATGATCCGGGCTGCAGAGTTCTGAGTTATTTGAAGTTTATTGAGGAGTTTGGTGGGTAGGCCTGAGAGCATGGTATTACAATAGTCAATACGGGATGTGACGAATGCATGAACCAGGACTTCAGTGCTGGATTGAGACAGGGCGGAGTCTGGAGAATAATGCAGTCCGGGTGATGTTTTTTATGTGGGGTGCAAATAAGAGGGAGCTGTCCAGAATGACACCAAGATGTTGTATACGTAACTGTATTCGGATTCGGATTACTTTCAGAGCCATGTATTCAAGGCAAGGCAAGTTTATTTTATTATTTTTATATAGCACCTTTCAGCACACGGCAATTCAAAGTGCTTTACAAATGAAAATAAAAGACATTTAAGAATACATAGGAGCAGACACACATTATAAAATGGCATATAAAAACAGGCATTTAAAAGCAAAGATAAAATAAACACAACAGATATAGAATACATGAATAAAAACCATACTGCAGTGTGGATATAAACAGCTCACTCAAATGCAGCGACACAAATATACGTTTTTAGTCTGGATTTAAAAGTATTAAGAGGTGCAGCAGACCTGCAGGATTCAGGGAGTTTGTTCCAGATTGTAGGAGCATAATAGCTAAATGCTACTTCTCCATGTTTAGTTCTTACTCTTGGAACAGAGAGCAGACCCGTCCCAGATTCAGTATTCAGGCACTAATTACATTTACAAAGTAACCCTCCCAACCCTGCATATCATATATATTATTCTGAAATGGACCAATCTGCACAATGACTATTTTTACTTTTGGTACTTTAACTATATTTTGATGATAATACTTTTGTACTTTTACTTAAGTAACATTTTTGAATGCAGGACTTTTACTGAAACAGAGTATTCCTACACTCTAGTACTTCTACTTTTACTCAAGTACAAGATCTGAGTACTTCTCCCACCTCTGTTTTCTGGTAATGAACTGGTTCTCCTTGTTGGCGCCATGACTCAAACGTTCTTCCTTGTCTTTAATGTCAGGGAAGAACTTCTATGTCCAGGCAGGAGGAATCGAAAGTGCTCATCAAGACGTCGTTGAGCAACTGGAAGGTGATGGTCACATTCAGGTGTTCTCTCCTGAAGAAAGTGATTTCATTCTGGTTTTCTGTCCAACCGCTTCAAGATTGAATAGAGACATCACTGCGACACTGGACAACCTTCCAGGTAGGAAAAGTTAAACCTGATGGTATGAATCCACCGTTTGTTGGTTTTTGTACATGCTCTAGTTGGACCTGAGATTCTCCTTGATTTTAAATGTTGCTACAGAAGGCCCATATTTAATTTGTCCCGAGCAGAGGTGGGAGAAGTACTCAGATCTTGTACTTGAGTAAAAGAAGAAGTACCAGAGTGTAGGAATACTCTGTTACAAGTAAAAGTCCTGTATTCAAAAGTAAAATATCAAAATATACTTAAAGTACCAAAAGTAAAGTACTCATTCTGCAGATTGGTGTTTCAGATTTCAGAATAATATACAGGTGCCTCTAAATAAATTAGAATATAGTGGAAAACTTTATTTATTTCATTAAATTAATAAAAAAATGGATACTCATATATTATATGTCATGTAAGCGACTTAGATACTCAATACAATCCCCACAGGAGCAATTTGGGGTGAAGTGTCTCAGGGACACAACGACATGCTGACTGCAGTGGGGTTTGATCCTGTCACCCCCTGATCCCAACACCAAGGCTCTATCCACTGCGCCACACGCCATTACACACAAATGGAAATATTTCAAGCCTTTATTTGTTTTAAAGGTCACCTATCATGCTATTTTTAGGCAATAGCATAGGTCTCAGATATATAAAAATATATAAAAAACATGTCTATGAAGTGTTTTGCTCAAAATACCAAACAGATCACCCATTCTAGCCATGCCTCATATCCCTCTATTTCACTTCCTGTTTCAAAAGTGATGATTTGGGGTATAAAGCTTTAAAAAAAAAAGAAATTGATAAAAAAGAAAAAGGAGGGGGCTGAGCTCATGGGACCTCCCATTTGACACTCCTGCCCTCCCCCAATAAACACGTTTTTTATTCTTTATAATATAACTTTTTATTTTTTTTATTTACAAAAAATGATAAATAAACTGTGAACTTTAATGCTACGATGTATGTTATGTCAGATAGTAATATACGAGTAATAAATGAAGAACAGGTATGAAATACTATATGACAGTAAAACAAGAATACAGTTTAAAAGGGGAGTAAAATAGCCATAAATAAATAGAAAATCGGTTTACAGTTGAGAGATGTATCCATAGATCTCTTAATTTTGCTCTCAAAGTGCACCAGATTGATGCTTTTAACTTCAATATTAAAAATAAAAAATCTTCCCTAGAGGAGGTTAGGTCCGCCCCCCACTTAAAAAAAAGATAATAGCACTTTACCTCTGCTTACACCTATATGCCGTGAGCCGATTATTGAGCCTTCATTGTAACAGTCGCGGGTGGACTGTGTATGTGTGTGTGGGGAGTGTTGCAGTAGAACATTCCACTGTAGCGCCGGTACATTGAGTTAATTTTTTTCTGAGACTCATTAAGTTCTGATATACCTTTGCTTACAGATGGTAAACCAACAATTATGGTGGTGATGCATCACACCCACGATCCTGATTACGATGTAAATGAAAGCAAGAGATCCGTGGACAACCCGAAAGTCTTCCTCACCGTGGACTTTCTGTACCAGGAGAGCAACCTCCTGAGATGCAACCGCAACAAAACCTCATTGTTGGATGTCCAGAGGGCTGCTAGAGCGCCCCAAGTCAAGGTAATGACTATATCTGATCTAAAACAATCAAGTTTACACAATATCAATGCAAAGTGCCCTGATATAGTAATACCTAAAGGAAAATTACTGAGGGTCCACCTCTAACATTTCAGAGTAACGTTTGTCTTCTTTCAGGTTACTCAGAAGCGATTCGTAAGAGCTGGCTTGAGATGTGAGGCTGGATGTTCAGGTAAGAGTTATGTTCAGACACTTAGTGATCACACCCGGCGGCCGTTTGATTTACCAGGGTGGGCCCAATGTTGTCTTCATAACAGCTTACATTTAAATATCTATGGGCCTACACCAGGGGTGTCAAACTCAATTTCATCGCGGGCAGGGTTGGGTTGTAACGGAATACATGTAACGGCGTTACGTAATCAGAATACAAAAATCAAGTAACTGTATTCAGCTCGCGTTACATTTGAAAAACGAGTAATCTGATTACAGTTACTTTCGTAAACCTGAAGTGAATACATTTTGGATTACTTATTGGAATTATTGGTGGAAAGATTTCCTCACAACATTTAATATTCATTACTAAAGGTACAGCCGAATCATCACAGCGCACAAAACCTATTACTGCCGCAGATGGACCAAAAAAGGGAGCGTTGGAAAAAAATGCGCGGGTCCGCTCAGTGAAACAATAACCACGAAACATGGAGGAACAAAAGTCTGCGTTTAAATCGTGTGTGTGTGTGTGTGTGTGTGTAGAGGTGTGTGTGGTTAAAACACATCAGCCTGCGGTCGCTCGTTAGCCTTTCTAATGATTCTGAAGGTAAACACAGTGAAGGCGGTGCGTGAAAGGCACTGCACGCTCCTCTTCTCAGAGGCTGAGTTAACCCTCCCGCTGCCTCCTGGTGCTGCAGAGATTTCATGAAGTGAAGGAGGTTTTCCTTCTATAAAACAGCTGTGGGCAGCAGATACTGTGAGTGTCACGGACATGAATTCATAGATCAAGGCAGACTGGTGCACACACTCTCCTGGTTTGCCAATCCGGTGCTTAAACAAATATAGCTCTACACCCCTGGCCGAAATGTCCTTAAAATGAAGTCCGAGTTCGACATTTTAATTCATGTCCTGCCAACACTGGCAGGACAGAAGGCGACACGCCCGTTCTAAGCCGTGTCCCTCACTCCTCACATCCCAAGCTGCATCCCCAAAAAGTGTATTATGTTGTTACATTGTTTCAGATGTTATGTTTCAGTTGTGCGCTTGATAAGCCATTAAAACAGTAAAAACACGTTCAGTTTCCTTTTGCTTTTTGTGTCTCCTGTACACCAAAACATACCCATCTGTGATGGAAAAATAAAGTAATCCAAAGGTAATCTAAAAGTAATCTGATTACGTTACTTTTTTAAGACACGTAACTGTAATGGCGCATTTCCACTACACGGTCGGCCTCGGCCACGCTCGGTACGGCTCGGTACGGCTTGGCCGCGTTGGGCCTTAACAGGGCCGACTCACTTCATGCTGCGCTTCCATTACAGTTTAGGAACTGGGGTAGTTACTATAGTAACGCAGTGTAGGCGGAGCCGTGACGTCATCTTCAATGAGAACTCCAGAAACACAACACAGCCGTTAGCTGTTAGCACTCAGAGCTCACAGCTCCTTATATATGTTCAGAAACTCGACAAAAGTTAAACAAGTACACACCACAGACTGCCTGTGTCATGGCGAATACAGTCGCTGCTTTATTTATGTCTGTATAGGCCGTTGTTGTGAGTGTGGACGGTCGGAGCATATACTGCGTTAGCTTAGCCAATCTCCATCTAGAAAAACACGCATTTTAAGAGGTTTTTCGCCTGCCGTCTGTCTGCAGACTTGTCAAAGCATTAATTCATGGTTTTTACTAACCGGTATCAGTATGTTGTTACTTCGGCATCATTTTGAAACGTGTATTACAATTAAATCACGGTCAAATATGTCCATCTTGTTGTAGTTGTAGCCCCCTTGCCAGCGCTCCTCTCTCTAGTTTAGCATACTCAGCCCGACTCAGCCCTGTTTGTTGGCCCCGATAGAACCACAATTTTGTCGGGCCAGAAAAGAGGTGAAAAAGTGGCCCCGGGCCGGGCCGGGCCGTAACTAGGCCTACTGGAAGCGCAACCAAAAACGGGCACGGCACGACACGGCACGCTTAAAGCGAGCTCCGCGCTGTAGTGGAAATGCGCCATAACTGTATTCGGATTACTTTCAGAGCCATGTATTCAGTAATCAGTAACTGATTACATTTACAAAGTAACCCTCCCAACCCTGATCGCGGGCCACATCAGCACTCAAAGGGCCGGTTGTAACTTTAAGACTATATAAAAATACATATATAAATATATAATATATATTAAATAATGTATTATATTACATTATTGCCTCTGCCTTGGATTATTATTAGATTAGGTAATAACTTCATAATTAACTACGTCTGAAAGCAGAAGTCTATGGCAAATAATTGAAAGCAAATATTCAACAATTACATCAATTGTAACTGATGGGCCTAATAAAGCTGTAACAATGCGTTCTCCTCCTGTTAGTGATATATGATATATACAGTGGGCATCATTGAAAAAAAGGGATGTTTTTGAATATAAAAAAATTGTAAATTTGACTCATTACTTTTTTTTTCTTTTTTTTTAGGGTTTACGGACAACTGGAAGTATATTTGGATTGCTGGTTTCGTTGTTGTTTTGGCATTTTTTATTTTTAAAAGATAATAAAAAAGATGTGACGGCTGTCGCTTGCATGCAGGAGAAACCCAAACAACACCATGTAGTGTATGATCACAATAAATGATTCATAAGGGAGAAAAAGTAATATGCATGTGTAATTATCTGCTTGATCTTGAATACAGAGGGATGCTATTATTGTGTTTACTGTATCATTTCTGTGAAGTTTGATTCAGATGAGTTTGATCATTTCAATTAATTGTTAAGCACAATATAGGGGAAAATAAAGGACAAATAATCAATCTGCATCAAGTAAGTGACTGGAGGTACAAGTTGTGTGGTATGTTTACATATTGAAATGTGTGTGCAGTAGAGAAGGGTACGGTCAAACCTCATCAAGATGTTATTACATGATTGCTGTTGATTTCTGCTCAATGAAATATCAAAAATAATGCTTTTGCTTCATAAAGAAAACAATCAAAATAAATCAATTTAAGTGATTCTGATGAAATGTGTCTCATTGTTGATAAAGATGATCAGAAAAACACAAACACTTGATCTTCACTCATAACAAGTAAAGATAAAATGTTTAGCTTCAATTACGGCTCACATGGCTACATTTGAAAGTAAACAAGTTTAAATACCAGATTATCTTTGGCTGATACCACGCCTACTGTAATAATAATGTCACCTGCCAACTCAACTCTGGGATCCTAGCCAGTCTCGCTAACAAAATAAATATTTAAGCTACAGGTTCTCCAGATGCAAGTTGAAAAGTCAAAGAATACAGGGCGTTGTTTATAACAACACATTCTCACTCCCAACTCGTACTATAGCGACGTTATGTCAGGATCCCTTGGCGTCACTATCAAACGACGTGGGGGGCCCTATAGCGTAGATTTTCAACTAACAGGGAGTCCCATTGACTTGCATAGAGTTCCCTGAACGTTGGTAATAGACGAGTTGGGATCGTGGAGAAATGCTCTCCGCCGACCCATTCTCACAGCGTTTATCAACCTTTTTCTTACTCAATATCAAGCCACATTTATTGTTTTTACTTCTTTATTTTAATTGTATAATGTCGGACTTTTGTTGCCGTCAGTTAGGGGGAGAGTAGGGGCTCAGAATACTGAAATCTGTATTGTTTCATCGTTTTTTCCTTCTAATTTTGTATTAACACACTCTCACTCCCTGAACGTCCAGGAGCGACGCTTGGTCAGGGTCCCGTGGCGTCCAGTTGTGACGCACCGAGGCTCCTTCAGCTTCATAAACGGACGCAAAGAGCTTTCAACTGATTGCAATGTATTCCCATCGGCGGCGGTATTTGACGCTCAGGGAAGCACCGCATCCGTTTATGTCGGCGGCTCTTAAAGGCAATGTGAGCGTCCATTCCCATTGGATAACGGAGAATTGTACACCCGGAAGTAAGTATTCTCCTTACTGTCGATTGATTTGACAGTGATATCTCCACTACTCATCAACTCAAAAACACCAGATTATCTTTGTTAATTAAACGACATTGATAGGTTTAAATTGTGTTCAATGCTTTTGTGTTTTTCCCCTTCAATTCTGAGAAACAACTTGTTTTCTCTGAAATGTGGAGCGCCAAAGAGACTACACTACCCACAATCCCCAGCTATTGTTGTGACGACGCCTGTCCACTTTGCGACAAACCTCGTGATACTGTAAGTCAACAAGCTCTGTGATTGGATGAAACATAAATTCGATTTGTTTTTGCATGTTTAACTGGGAATGTTTTCATGTTCGCTGATTGGATGTTTTAGCCGCAATGCATGTTGGGATATGGTGTTAATGCGATATGATATCCGAAAGAAAAATCAGAGTTTAGGATGGCCGAAGACACGACACTACCCATAATCCCCAGCTATCGTTTGGGACTACAGCCCCGTTGACAAACCCTGTGATTAATCTTCAAGCTCTGGGATTGGATGTTGGAGTGGCAGTGCGCCAAGGTTACGCCGAGTGCCAAGCTCTTTGAAATGGAACGAAACCACGGCAGACTATTCAAAACTGGACTCGAACGCCCCCCCAGAACTACACATGCTGGCTATTCCAACTGCACGCCACGGGACCCTGACCAAGCGTCGCTCCTGGACGTTTAGGGAGTGAGAGTGTGTTGACCCGGAAGTAAGTATTCTCTCCGCTGTGCTTGACAAACCCCGCGATTAGTCCTCAAGCTCTGTGATTGGATGTTTGAGTGGCAGTGCGCCGAGGGTTACGCCGAGCGTCAAACAGCACTTTGAAATGGAACGAAGACCAGCGACGGCACATTATCCAAAATAACATTCGAACGAGTCCACCCCCCCACCCCAGAACTACACATGCTGGCTATTGTGTTTCGCTGGGCTTCGTTTTTTTAGCTTTTTTAGATTATGTTTTTATTATGTTATTTTAGTCTTTATTATTTACCTACCTTTATATTGTTTTATTTATTTCATAGGTCTTAAAGGATTTTATCTTATTTTATTAATCTAACATGCTTCAATAGCAATATTTCTTTTTACGTTGGTCTTTTTTATTTCTTAATCATTTAACCTTTATTAGAATTATGGCATTTTTATAACTATTATCTTTTTATTTGTATTTTATATTGTACCTATATGTTCATGGGGTCAAATATTTTATATTGTTGCATCGACTCAGTTGTCTTGTGTCTTATCTGTCAGAGAGAAACCATTATTTATTTTAAATCTATTATCATACATTGGACCTCCTTGTGTCTATTAACCTGATAAAGTGTTATATGTTGCTGCATTGACAGGTCGGTAAAGTTCTTGACAAATAATCTGAGTGGAACTTCTTGTTGTGTATTTTTAACTTAACTTGTAAAGCACTTTGAGCTGCATGTGTTCTATGAAAAGTGCTATATAAATAAAGCTTTATTATTATTCAGCTGTCTTTATGCAAACAATAATACTAATTGTAGGCTCTAGGGGGGGAAGTGAAGAAGTTGTCTGTCCCCAATGTAACTCCCTCCTTCTCTGCACTTGATGACAGCTCTGCCCCGACTAGAGGAGGTCTGCAGGGGGCAGGGGGGGGGGGGGGGGGGGGGGGGTTATTTAAAAGGGAGGGGGGTGTAGGACTGGTGGGGTGTAAGGTCACGCCTCTGGCCTAAAAAGGCGAAGCAGAATACCAGCGGCAGGGAGAAGGTCTAAGAATAACTCAAGGCCTGGGGCTCTGAAACATGGCATGAATGCAACGGTACCTCATTACATTCAGGCTTATATTCTGACTAATAAAGACAAATAAAGAGTATAGATTGGGGTTTAATAGATGTTTAAAGCAGTGTGGATCTGTAATGACGTGCAGAAACATTGTCTGGTGAGGTAAAGTTACCGTAAAGGCTCTCTCCATTCGTTCTGTTCCCATCGGCCGTCACTCCCACTGGTCTAAATCTGTCAGAACAGTTAGAGGGGGGGTGTAAGCTGCTGTATCTACAACCATATTCCCACCCTGGCAAAGGGCAAAGACAGTGATCACCTTAAATTGGTCTCTGTCCGTCTCCTCAGCCTCTTCCCCTGGAAATCAGGACCAATCACTTGGACCCATGACACGTTTTTTACTTCTGGATCAAGACGAGAAAACACAGATTTAAGTAAGGAGATTAAGGAAAGAGGTGTAGAGTTTCCGGTGGGTTTTCACATATCTTCTGCACCACATGACGTTCTGGGATTGGAATTAAACACTGGGATTATATCGCGAGGACTCGAAGGATCTATTATACATATTTTCATGGCAGCTTAATCTGCACAAAAGGATTTACTGTTGGAATTGCTAAAGTATGCCTGAGACAGTTGAAGGTAAGGTATTACTACGTTAAGTATTCCCAACACCTTGTGACATGAAGGAGTTTCCATAATCTAAATGTCCTGTATGTTTTGATCTGATGCCGGGTGTGTAGGGAAATTTCCTGATTGGAAGTATCTAAAAATATGGTGCTATCATGTATCGGCTATTTGTAATGCAGCTTTAGGACCTCGCTGACTTCTACAGAGCTGGATCAGTCAGTATCAACACTGTACTTACTGCATGAAACCATCTCAAATGATACTGTTTTTACTGTGCATTCATACTGAAATGAGACAAATAGGAGGGCTCTGAAAGCAGAAAGGAGCTGCTAAAGTATCTAAACTTAATGACACACACACATATTAAAAAACACACACTGCAACGTCTTTTCTCCCAGATTGTGTTCGCAGTTTAAAACAGGTGTTTCACTTTCTAAATGAAAAACATAATCAACAACACACCGAAACTTGACCTGTTTAGGTGAGGTGATACATCCTGAGTTATAGGCAAGTTTCTTCTAAATCAACAATGACTTTTGGTTTTACACTGGACACAAACACCATGTCTCCTAGGTGAAAGTCGTGTTTGTTTGAGCCACCCACTACCACACAGACTTTGATTTGAAACATAACACTATTTGTGAAACAACGTCATGCAGGACAACATCGATTCATTCAAAACTTTATCCACAATGTCGTTTTGGTTGTATTGTATTATCATTTTTTGAAGAACAGGCTGCGCAGAGAGTAAGTAAGTAAAACTTTATTTATATAGCACCCTTCTCAACACGAATGTACAAAGTGTCTTACAGAATACAGTAAACAATACACAATTCAAATTACAACTATAACATGTAGAATAAAAGGCATACAACACAGCAAGTAAAACATAGGATAAAACACCAATGAAAAACAGCTACAAACTCACCTCCTCCGACGCCCCAAAGGCCTGTCGGAAAAGGTGAGTCTTTAGCTGCCCCTTAAAAATATCCACTGAGACAGAGGCTCTTAATGTCTGGGGGAGTTCATTCCAAAGCCTTGGAGCCACCGCCTCAACGGCACGGTCCCCCTTAGTTTTTAGCCTGGTTCGGGGCACCTTCAGGAGGCCTTGCTCAGAGGAACTCAGGGCCCGGGTTGTGCTGTAAGGGTGGATAAGGTTGAGAGGTGTTTTTATTAACTTATGATGATTACAGGTCTTCTTTTGCTTGATTGACAGCCCTATGACTTTATGAATGATCTTTTCTTTAACAGAAAACAAACATTTCATAGTTGGAAAAGCACCATTTTCTTAGTAGTTCATTACGTTTGGCAACCTCAGTATAATTCGGCATACCTTCGACTTGAATAAAAAAAGCATATCAACAAGTTTAAAAAATCAAGATAACAAGACGGTCATTCTTTTTGAACTAGCAATGACATAATAAATGTAGTCACAGTGTTTTCCGAAGATAAAAAATGTTGTTTTTGACAATTAACTTAATACACGGAACACATTGAAACGTTGACTTTAAAATGTATTACGTAAAGAGATTACAGCTAATTGTATTAGGTTAGTTGAAAGCAATAATATTACGTTTAAATACAAATATCAGGTTCAACTTAATTCCATTGCTTTCAACTAACCTAAAATACAATTAAGTGTAATCTGTGGACGTGATACATTTAATTGTAGTCAACTTTTCAATGTTTTCAATGCAGCTTTTCCGGACCTTTTAACATGTTGTAAGGTCTTCAATGTATTGGATATGACAACTTGACAATTTATACAAACTACCGTCGCTGATAGAGACGGGAAATTTGGTTAAAATCTCCGGAAAGAGTGAGTGTGCAACCTCAATGCTTACAACGAATGCTCTCATGGTGTTCATGTTGAAGGTTTTTTCCAATAACATGTGATTATCTCAGGATATCCAATCGTCTCATGATAACCTCTCAATAATCTCATTATTACACGACAGTACATCGGGGTAACGGGGCTTCTTACCTTGTTCTCCTGAATCTTTCATGTCTTCCTCCAGGATATCTCGTCCCTCTCACATGGCCATGAGGACTGACTGGGACAGACTGTAAAAGTATGGAAGCCCATTATCATGTTAGAGATAACATTATTATTGAATCTCAGAATATTGTTCCTATACAAAATATAAATATGAGAACAATTTGGTGTCTTGAGGTAATAAAGTTTAAGTCAAGATCACTAAATCTGATATTTTGAGATTGCAAAATATATAATAATTTGTTACCTCATGAATTGTGAATTGCTGTCAATACATTCCTGAACAGTCAAATGTTTTATTAATGGATTTTGCTGTGGAAATAAAACACGGGCTGATTCCATTTCCATTTGTAGGAGAGTATTCATGTCAAAGCGTTATGAATATTGTGTTTCTTAAGTAGTTTTTGGCAGCAAGCGTGTTTCAAAGTTATTAGTGGAGTTATGACAGGTCAGTCAGGACTCAGGAGTGTTTAAAAAGCTTTCGCTGTGGAAACTGTCCATACTTGGTGAAGTGAGTTGATGTTTGTGAGGCAGAAAGCAAGTATCAAGTACATATGTGTGAAAAAATGGTTATAAAAAAATGTACATTTGTCCAGTTCTGGCAAATTGTTTGTATACAAAAATACAAACAATCTGAGAAATAGGCTTCGGATCTGTGACTTGTTTATTGCAGGATTAGGATGTGTTTGACACTTTCTTTACACTCATTATTGTATTTGAAATGATCTTTATGTACAGTTTGCAGTGTAAACTCCAGCAGATGCACAACACTCATGCTACTTATTAGCATGGACGTGCTCAAACATCCAGATCTTAAAGGTCTCTGCCGTGCTCAGTTCAGCTCTGTGCTCTTATTTAGGAAATGTTATGGCTTCACCTCCATCTATTCTGACTGGACGGGCGACAACTAGCTCCTAACGACTGTTTTGGGCTGTCATGGATACCCAGAGAGAGAAACAACAGAAAAGTCGTCCACACAGGTCAGCCATAAAAGGAGGAATCTTACATGGATGGCTGGTCACACCATTTAGAGTTGGGTTTAAAAAGATGGGGTCAACAGAGGCAGACAAGTGAAGGGGGGAAGTGATTATGTTATTTCTCATGAATGAGTGGATTTGTTTGGCCTGAGGGTGGCACCTGAGGAGAGGTCAAGGGTCAGAGGAATAACTATGTTTTAAGTTCCTAGAGGTTTGTTGCTGTATGATTACACCAGTTGGCATTCTTTGTCAAATGGTGGTTTTGGTCTAATAGTTGAAGACGTTTCGTGAATTTAACAAATATGTAGATTTGATTACTATATAGGTCAACAGTACGTGTTCAAATCTATCAATAAAGACCTGGAAGAGGAAACAAATCCCTCTCTACTCAACAACAAAGACTGAAATGTCACATGTGAGATATTACCCTCCAGTGTACTAGTATATTAATTGACAGTTAGACATCATCAGACTGTGGTTTTACTGGGCACCTCCCAATATAACCTCAGTAAGACCAGTGGTACCATGGTTGAACTAAGAAGCCTCCAATCAGTTTGAGTCACTAACTGTTGTTTAGTGTTAAAATGAACGTATTATATTATAACATTTAATTTGTAGACTTCTTGATAAAGACAATGTCAAAATCGACCATAATCTGTAGGCTTTAGAACTTCACCAGTTCTTCATAAAGTCTAAGAAAGGCAGCTGATCATTAAATGTTTACATTTCATATTTCATTGCAGTGTGGTCAGTACTTGTATCATGATCTGGAAAGACGAGGAGACAGAAATCAGGATGCTAAGGCCACAGAGCAAGTTGTTAAAATAAGAAATTCATAGCTTTACCATCTTTTTTCTTACGTATGTCTTTGAGTATTTTGTTTGGTATTCTTTCTAACTTCCTCTTTGATATAAAACACAGCACAACATTTACTCACACAACCAGTAGAGGCAGTCAAAGCCATGACTTTCATTATGCACGAGCCAATTGGAGCTTTCTTATGCCGTCATTCATATTTTGGACCGACCTGTGGGAGTCAGAGTAACGATGTTAGACAGAGGTGTGTGTGTGTGTGTGTGTGTGCGTGTGTCTGTGTGTGTGTGTGTGTGTGTGTGTGTGTGTCTGTGTGTGTGTGTGTGTGTGCGTGTGTGTGTGTGTGTGTGTGTCTGTTCAGAGTGCTGCAAAGCTTTTTGAGTCAGCAGTAATGGAGTACCCCTCTGTAGCTGCCAACAGCCAGCTGAAGAAAGTCAACAGGTGGCCTGAGCTTCCCACACACACCAGACACACACACACACACACACACACACACACACACACACACACACACACACACACACACACACACACACACACACACACACACACACACACACACACACACGCACGCACACACACACACACACACACACACACACATACACACAACACACACACCAGACACACACACACACACACACACACACACACACACACACACACACACACACAGAGACACACACACACACACACACACACACACACCAGACACACACACACACACACACACACACACACACACACACACACACACACACACACACACACACACACACACACACATACACACACACACATTTGCAACTAGTGTAGGCTGACATATTTGACCAGGAAAAATATGTAATTTTTAGTTATTGGGTACCGTCCGTTTAAAATATGGATTAGGGGCTTTATATGAACTTATATTGGAGTTGGTGGAGAACAAAACAGAGGTAAAATAACAGTTAGTATTGGACATGTGTACGATGGACACAGCAACATGATTTTAAAATGAATCTTGGTCCTTGAATGTAAGCTAAAAAAGGTAGCTTGCTAACACTAGTGGCTTACAGGATAAGTTAATATATTGTGTGTAAATACACGAGACAGGGTGAAACTTGGACCGTACCACTACATTACTAATGTCTGTTGGGTTGTACAAGTCTAAAGGGGGTCCAAACAGTCCTTTCTTTTGTAACATTCTCTCACGAGGTTTGCCTTTTGGTGTTTTAGGTCAATTTTGATGTCAAATTAATATTTTTAGACTTCTATTTGAGTGCATAGTTTCAATGGTTCAACTTTTTGTATTATTTTCTTTTCTATAGTTAATACTATACTGTGGTCTTGATGTATTTACAGATAACTCTAAAAGATCTGTGTACTTCTTCCTCTCTTGTACACATGATGTTGTTTATTATTTTGGAAATGTATTGATACTAGTGTGTTAATCATGTAGAATATTAAAGGTCACCTATTATGTAAAATCCACTTGTTCATGTCTCTTCTACATCAACATGTGTCCCCTCTTCCTCATGTCTCTTCTACATCAACATGTGTCCCCTCTTCTTCATGTCTCTTCTACATCAACATGTGTCCCCTCTTCTTCATGTCTCTTCTACATCAACATGTGTCCCCTCTTCTTCATGTCTCTTCTACATCAACATGTGTCCCCTCTTCTTCATGTCTCTTCTACATCAACATGTGTCCCCTCTTCTTCATGTCTCTTCTACATCAACATGTGTCCCCTCTTCTTCATGTCTCTTCTACATCAACATGTGTCCCCTCTTCTTCATGTCTCTTCTACATCAACATGTGTCCCCTCTTCTTCATGTCTCTTCTACATCAACATGTGTCCCCTCTTCTTCATGTCTCTTCTACATCAACATGTGTCCCCTCTTCTTCATGTCTCTTCTTCATCAACATGTGTCCCCTCTTCTTCATGTCTCTTCTTCATCAACATGTGTCCCCTCTGTGGAAAGAGACTCTGAAAGTTTCAGGAACAAAGATTCTTTCTCTTTTTGTCCTGATCCATTTCTATAAAAACCTGTCTGAAAATGAGCTGATCAGATTTTGGCCACTTTATGATGTCATAATGATGTTTTGTCTTGTGTAACCATTAGCCAATCACCAACCAAGGTAACCCCCCCCCCCACCTTATCACCTGAATCTCCTCCTAGAGCGCCATTGAGTTCTTTTTAACCAAATCTCTCTCAGAGGGGCGTGGGGAGGGGCTCCTTATTTTCATCTAAAGTAACAGACAGAGAATCAGCACTTTTGAAACAGGGCTGAAACAGAGGGGATTATGGGATGCTGCAATGATCTGTTTGGTGTTTCAGCCAATCAGAGACAGGCTCTGTATATATCTGAGACCTGTAATATATTGATGAAGAACAGTATGATAGGGGACCTTTGAAGGATTTAGATATAAAAAGCCATATTTCCTGCCCTCTATGTGACCCCAGTTTCTCTGCTCCTCAGCGCGGTCGTCCACCACCACGATGGTCATCGACAGTAAGACTGTGGACCCCGGGCCGGCGCCTGGGCAAAAATCCAAGAAGACTTTAAACGAAGAGCTCCACTCCACGTTCAGCTCTCCTCTCGCCTGGATCCTGGTCCTGGCTCTGCTCATAACATGGTCCTGTGTTTTTGTCATCATGTTTGATCTGGCGGACTACAAGACCGTCTCGGGTAAGTGTTTACTGAGAAAAATGGGCATGAAACTGCAGAAAAACCCGCAGTTGGAGATCATAAATATACATTCTTATCCCACATTTTACTAAGCTAGTCAAGTAAGGCATATTGTGGCACATTTTTTGGCCCATTTGGCTATGTTTTGGCGCCATATTTGAACGGCTCTTGATAAAATATGGCTGCTAGATTGATTAGGTTTTCACAGTACTCGGGTGAATTAAAACAAGACCAGTTAGTGGCATTTAAACCCGTTTTTTTTGGGCAGTGTTGGTGAAAAAAGTAACTTAGCATACAAGCTATCACTATCAATATGCTACCCATGGTTTAGTTCATTATTGAATTGACTTAGGACAGTTGGTTAGAGATTTTAAGTGAATTACTTTTCTGTGTCAAGATGAATTTATTGCGAATGAAGGATAATGTTTTAAGGGCTTTGGACAGGACTTAAGTTAGATTATTAAGGGCTTACACGTTTCCTGGGATGTTGGTTTGGATTTAGAAGTCCAGCGACATGAGAAAGCAATGTAATATACATATAGATACACATAGCAACCAGGTGAGCAAATGACAAATGATGCTTTCCATTCAGGCATTAAAACTCTTGCACATTTCACAAATGATCTCGTCTTTCTTTAAGGGTTTGGATGAAACTCGTGTAAGCATTTTCAACGTGGTCTAACACTTCTATCAACCTCTGTGTTGTAAATGCTAAACTATAAAAGAGGGGTAGTGTGTTCACTGGTTTTAGCCTGGAGTTAATATCATGTATACAACAAGAAAAGGTGTCTTCTGATAGGTTGTTTTATAACATAAAGCCATGTTAATAAGGGTTGAAATGCTGCATATTATTAACTTTTTGAAGTTTTCTAGAAGTGCTTTTAAGAGCTATGTTGCCCTTGTGAAGCTGAAATGATTACACTGTATTCTGTATATTGTTATGTATTTCTTGTATGTTTCTCTTTCTTCATTTAAGAATGATTCTTCATTTATTCTTAACTCGTTTTCATGCAACACATCTTACTACCCTGGTATAAAATGTACTAATTTTCATGTATTTTTATACTAAGTTGCAAGCATTGGTTCCACTTCTCCTCACCACATTAAAACAAACAATGCTTCCAAAACTTCATCCATTAATTTCCTGTTTGTGTTCAACTCAATTTTCTAACCCTAACATCAACCTTTTAGTTCAAACTCCTTCATTTTCTAAACATTTATACGTTAAACTCACTGTAAAACCACAAGAAGTCATGAACCTGGAATAACGTAGTAAAACCAAACCATAGCAGTGCATATATGTTTCCTAGACTACAAGTATTGCTCATAATTTCATCTGGAAACAAATGACAAAGAACAAGGACGTGAAATCAAGTGGTATTTATAGAAATATCAACTTCTTTATTGTTCTTTCTGACATAGTATTGATAAACATAATCTTTAGTGTCATCATGCCATCACAAAAACCCCTTCTTCACTCTCTTATCTTATCGTTTTCTTCTCCACTTGCTAAATGTCTTTGCTTATTGCAGGTCGCCCACCTCCTGCCGTCAGGAAGGTTTTAAAGGATTCAGGCCGTAGAGGCAAGGCAACTTACCTGCTACTAACCCTCAGACCAGAAGCTTTCTCCTAAACATCTACTAACTATCTAACATTGACTGCTAATATAAGCTATCAATGTTACACAGACTTCTAAACAAGCTGCTTTTTATCTGCATCTCTGTCTGATACTACTTGAGTTTTGGCTGAACAAGTATTTTGGATGTTTATGTATTTGAAGCATGTTTTTCTGTTGTTTAAAAAAGGTTGCATTTTGCGAAAATTTGAATATTTGCTTCAGGTGAGTTTGATTTATTGAAGCAGTCCTGAAAGATATGCTATCTGAAAAAGAAATCTCAACCTCATCTGAAATCTCTGTTGTTAAAATGCATTATTTACTTGTTTTTTTGTATATGTTATTTTGCCTGTTGCTTTTTCTGTAAATCTTGTTGCTTTGAGGGCTCAAAAATATGCAAAATTATAATTGTTTTAGTCAAGTTTAGGTTCCTTAATGAACAAGACTTGAATAAAGAGATAACATGCATTAAATAATGTCTAAATAAGGAGAACCATATTTAGTTTTTCTTACTTTTTCACCAATTTGTACACCGATTCAGATCTGCCCTGATTCAAAATAAACAGCGGTCCTCTTTCATCAATCGGTCTTGCAAATTAAAATGTATGTATTCAATTATATGAAAGGTATTTTTAAGCACTTAACCCTTAGATGCATAAGTGGGTATTTTTTGACCCGGTGAGGTGGTTTTCTTAGAGTATCTTTGTAATTAAAAATTGTTATCATTTCATATTCCAGCTATTCCTCAAAAAACATGTTTTGGATATCATGCCATTCAAATTTTAAATTTACATTTTATACATTACCCCAAGCTTCCACAAGTGGGTCAATGACCCGCATGCATTTTCTGTGGAATTTCGTTTTTTTTTCCAAATGTAAAAAAAAAGTCTAAAATTATAAATAGTGAAAATAATAAAAAGAAAATATATATATATATTTCTAGTGTGAACCAAAATATAATACTAAATATTATACAAGTCATTTTTCTTAACCAAAAGGACAAAAATGGCATAAAAACACATATTATTCTAATACGGGTCCTTTTTGACCCACTCTTATGGAAGAGTGTAGGGTCCAGTCACTCGTGCATCTAAGGGTTAAGGAGACTATCTGTTAAAATGAAGAAACATTCCTGCTTTCTAGTAATGTGTTTAAAGCTTAGTGTGATGAGAAAACATCCACATTTTAATACGTAAAAAAGCAGATTACAACATGAGGAATAACTTGATGAAAGAGGGCCAATGTGATCTTTCTTCAAATGCTTTTTGCACAGCAGTATGTGATGTAGAAGGCTGTTTGCTGAGGTTAAACTGGAAGGTGGGTGCTCCATATTATTCATAAATACCTGAATCCACATTTTGGCATTAGACCCCCCACAGTTTAACCCATCGCTCTAGATTTAATGTTTCTGACATGTCCTTAAAGCAGAGGGATGTGTGTCTTGGGAAAATGTGTGAGCAAGAGTTCAGAAAGTCACTGGAATTGGATGTTTAACGGAGAAACAGCCGTGAAATCCCCTCTAATCAAACCTTGATGAATGATTGTATCCGTGCTCCACCAGGAGGCCTCAGCAAGATCGGCGCAGACCCCATAAAGGCGGTGAACGACGCCATGGACGAGTCGACAAATATAATCAGCATGATCTTCAGCTTTGCAGCCAACCTGGTCGCTCCTGAGGAAGAAGAAGGTACTCACTACAAAAACTCAAAAATCTTGCCAAGTATCTTTGTCTAATATCTAGTCAGAATGTGTCTCTACACCTGATATAAGACATAATAACTTCAGGAGTAACACTGCAGTGAGGTATCGGGTCTTGTTTTTAGACAATGCATCATCTTGTTGAGTCAAATAATCTTATTTTGAGTTGTATCTCAGATGAAACACATGTTTTTTTACATATGTATTGGAAAATCACCAACTAACATCAGAACACAGAACACCTTTGAGCATTTGCGGCTTATATTGTAACACAACATTTCCTGATTCTGGTCAAATATAGTTCAAAATGAGTTCTTCCAGCTAATTACAAGATGTGATTTATCTAAATATCTCTTCTTATTTCAAGAAATCTTACCAGGCTAATGTTCACTTATTCTTTTGGCAGATTTTTGTACTTATTTCAAGTGAAAACAGCTTGTTTTCATTATTGTTTAACTTGTTTTTGGAGCAGCATATTTTCCAGTGCAGTCATTGAAAACAAGAGAAAGCAAACAGTTAAGCTGCAAAAACATAAACATTAAAGTGCTTTTACTAATTTCCCTCTCTTCTTTTCTAGGAAATCTATATGCAGTGAGAAAAAAAGGTTTGTATTGATGCCATTTTTGATGCATTTCCGGTTGCAATCGTTGTTCTGCTGCAAGTTTGCTAGCTGCTGTGCTACATGTACTGTTCTTTATATTATACTCTTAGAGAATGCATAATCATAGACAAACATCCATGAACTGTACAGTACATGTACTGCAATGTGTGCTCGCTTGACTTCATTAGGCAAATATAATCTATTAAACTGAAAGCTATGATGATACAGAATGATGCGTTCAGAGGAGTTTTCCACCTTCATAGACATAGAAATACACAAATGTGTTGCATGGGGATTGCTATGATCTCATTTATGTATGAATAATCTCAAAGATTCAAGGTGGGTGGAGGAGGAGGAGGCAGTGGAGGTGAAGAATAAGAAAGCAAAAGGTATTTGATGATTATTTATTGTAATGAACATGTGGATTAACTCTAAATGGATGTAATCAGTCGTGTCCCTCACCTTTGTATCAGTAAGGTTAATCACTAGCAATAATCAAAGGTATGTGTTGCTTATTAATAACTTCTCTCATAAGAAGCTTTGCTGTTTCTCACTCTTATAGCTGCTTCCACTGAGCTACTAAACTCCTACTGAAACTATGATGTGTTTAATGTGAATTAACATCCAAAGAGTAACACACTTGATCAAGTTTAACGGCCCGTCCACACGGCGGCGTGCGTTCCAGCTTCTCATTCACTTTGAATGGGGTGACGTCACGCTTTGCCGAACTGCATTGTGGTTCTGTCGCGGCGCTTTGCCTCCATTGCTCGCTTGGAAAGTTGAGAAAAGTTCAACTTTTCAAGCGTTGACGGAAGCGTCAGCCAATCAAATCATATGCCAGTACAAGCGCTAGCCAATCAAACCGCGTGCTTGTGTGTCTGGGGCGGGAGATTCATGTGATTGGTTGTTGGTCGAGCTGCAGACACGCCCGCCGGCAAGCTTCAACGCACGCTGCCGTGTGGACGCTGCGTAACCCGTAGTTTTGTTACGTTATGTCGCTGATTAGTGCGAATGCTGTGCCACAGCATTCCACTATAGTTCTTCAAATCTTTATTCTTCCCCTTATTTCACCAATACTTTGGCTCTCCATAACTTCAGCTTATTTTCAGCTACAGAAACCATTCAAATATTAAACTATTCAGCCTTTTCAGGAATCGATGGGAAACCTTCAACTTTTTAAAAATATTTTATACTTTTTGAAATATTCAGCTTTTTAAACTCTTTTTTTTAACATGGAAGTCAATGGGAGATGCCTTCAAATCCTCTTTTCCTACACCTTGCGCCAAATGCTACTCTTTCCACATACTTTCAGCTAGACACTTCATTCCAACTTTCAAATGATCACAACACCTTCAGCTATTCAATTCTTATTCAGATTTTTGATATCTTTTACACTTTTTGAGATATTTAACTTAGTTTGGAGCTTGGTAGAGAGGCCTTTTTCAGATTTTAACATTAGTGTGGATGGAGCAGCTCGTTAAGTCTAGAGTGCTTTGATCTCAAAACAGAGTGCAGGAGTGCTTCAAATTCTCCCCAAAAAATGTTTTAAACTTGCCATAATTCCCAAACCCTACACTCCTCAGACATATTTTTTAATGAAAAACGTAGGAAAACCTCTCCTAGGTTGGAAAATAAAAAAGAATTAAGAAGAAATATTAAACAAAATGCCTCTTGAGGGCATGAAGAGACAAAAAGTCCATCTAGCTCCCAATTGATTCCCATGTTAAATCTTTCCGGAACTTTCTTCAGAACAGAGAGAAGTACACTTTAGACAAACTGCTCCCATCTCCACATTTTACACACAAAACCAAAAAAAACAACATATATCAGTTCATTGGGGTTCCCTGATGCTCACGGTCTGGTAATTTTTTGATAGGAGCCATAGTTTTTGAACAGGTGGCAAAATTGGCAGATATAATCCTCAATGTATTCTTAATGGGAGTCAGTGCTGCAGTTGGTAAATCGCCATAAATCGTCACCATGGTAACCTTTCATCTCTGGGTTTACACACACAGGTGTTTGTAAACATTCATTCACTACTACTTACATTTAATATCTTTATTTAACTCCTTCAGCCTAATTTCAGCTACAGAAACCATTCAATTATCAAACTATTCACTCTTTTCAGCACATGATGCGGAAACTTTCAACTTGTTCAAAATATGTTATACTTTTTAAAACATTCAGCTTTTTAAAGTCTTTTTTTAACATGGAAGTCATTGCAATGCATTTGAGCTGTAACCATTCACACACACACACACACACACACACACACACACACACACACACACACACACACACACACACACACACACACACACACACACACACACACACACACATGCACACACACACACACACTCTCTCTCTCTCTCTCTCTCTCTCTCTCTCACACAGACACACACCGATGATGATGAATGATCAAGAGAAGAGAGAGAGGGCGATCAAGAGGAGAGAGAGAGGGCGATCAAGAGGAGAGAAAGAGGGCGATCAAGAGGAGAGAGAGAGGGCGATCAAGAGAAGAGAGAGAGGGCGATCAAGAGGAGAGAGAGGGCGATCAAGAGAAGAGAGAGAGGGCGATCAAGAGAAGAGAGAGAGGGTGATAGAAGAGTGAGAGGGCGATCAAGAGAAGAGAGAGAGGGCAGGCGATAGAAGATTGAGAGGGTGATCAAGAGAAGAGAGAGGGCGATCAAGAGAAGAGAGAGAGTAATGTAACCTCCTAATGTAATGTATAACTCCTATGAAAATGTGCAAAAAGTGCTCAAACTTCACATGTGTGCTAACAGTCCAGCCGTGAAGACATCTACGGGATTTCTTCAAATGCCGTTGCCATGGCAACACAATGCTCACCATGAAACACGGTTTTCTCATAACTTCAGTGAAAATGCTCGAAATGGCCCAAAACTTCACAGGTTTGGTAATGATGCAGCCATCAACACATCTAAGCGTATTATGGGGTGTCATCAAATGCCGTTGCCATGGCGACAGATAATTCACCATCAAGTTAGTTCAAAAGTTTGCAGTTCAAATATTCTGCTGCTTTCCCAAGCCTTTTTACTTTCTTTTCTCATCTTAATACAAATTCATTCACTACTACTTACATCTGATATTTAACTCCTTCAGCCTATTTCAGGACATCAAGGCTATACATGTTGTTGTTTATACCTTTTTTTAAACCTTTTCTTTTAAATATTAAGCTTTTTCTGCATTTTTGTAGCTAAAAGCAGCTACCATTCAGCTAATAACATATTCAGCTTTTTCTGCATTTTCAGCTAAATTCAGCCACAAATGTTCACAGTTTACAGCATTCGCACGCATTTTCTGCAGGAAATGCATTTTCTAGTTTTGATTTATCCTTCTGTGTGTTTTAGGAGAGTTTCTACCGTCCCGAAGTAAAGGTGAGACCCTCGAGTTTGGGATTGATGTTTTACCGATAAAGTAACTTTAGAATGTTTTATTGTTGATACATCGGATGCTAATTGTCCTTTTCAAATCTCATGAACTCAGTTATTACAGCACTGGAGGTACAGTCTTTTTGACGGAGCTTCAGTTTCATTGAGGATTATTTATGATTTAAAACATGGATTTGTAGATGAACGATATGTTGCTGTTTTCAGTCATAGGGATGCAAGTGATAGAGGTGGTGGAAGATGAAGATGAAGATCTGCAACAGGAAGAGGAAGAGGAAGGAGTGGAGGAGGAAGTGGAGGCTGCTGCTGCTGCTGCGGAGGAGGAGGAGGAAGAGGCGGGAGAGGAAGAACTAGAGGAGGAAGAGGATGATGAGGATGAGGACGATGACGAGTACTATGAGGATGATGAGGAAGAGTACGATGAGGAGTATGAAAAATATTATGAGGATGAGGCGGAGGAGGACGAGGAGGAGGACGAGGAGGACGAGGAGGAAGAGGAGGAAGAGGAGGAGGAGGACGAGGAGGAAGGAGCAGAAGCTGAGGATGAAGAAGAGGAAGAGGAGGAAGCAGCAGCAGCGGTTGAGGAGGAGGAAGACGAGGATGAAGAAACAGAAGCGGCAGAAGCTGTGGACGAAGAGGAGGAGGAAGAAGAGGAGGAAGAGGAGGAAGAGGAGGAAGAGGAGGAAGAGGAAGCAGTTGAAGCAGCTGCTGCTGATGATGATGATGATGTAGAGAAGGCAGCAGAGGAGGAAGAGGAGGTGGAGGTTGCTGCTGAGGTGGAGCAGGATGAAGATGAAGACGAGGAAGAAGAGTCAGAACCTGAAGCAGCTGCAGCTGAGATTGATGATGATGATGGTGATGATGATGATGATGAAGAAGAGAAGGCAGATGATGATGATGATGATGAAGAGGAGAAGGCAGATGCTGCTGAAGATGATGAAGAAGAAGACTCTGAAGCTGCAGCTGCTGATGCTGCTGACGATGATGATGATGATGACGATGAAGAAGAGTCAGAACCTGAAGCAGCTGCAGCTGAGATTGATGATGATGATGATGATGAAGACGTGAAGGACGAGGCAGCAGGAGAAGAGGCTGGCAAGGAAGATGATGATGAAGAGGAGAAGGCTGATGCTGCTGATGATGATGAAGATGAAGTAGAGTCAGAACCTGAAGCAGCTGCAGCTGAGATTGATGATGATGATGACGTGAAGGAGGAGGCAGATGCTGATGATGATGATGATGATGAAGAAGAAGACTCTGAACCTGAAGCAGCTGCAGCTGAGATTGATGATGATGATGACGTGAAGGAGGAGGCAGATGCTGCTGATGATGATGATGAAGAAGAAGACTCTGAACCTGCAGCTGCTGTTGCTGACGATGATGATGACGATGATGATGATGACGATGAAGATGATGAAGTTTCTCCTGAACCCATCTCCACGTCAGAGGATGAAGAGTCGGCGGTGACTCCTGACTCTGAGTCTGATGCTCCTGTTGCCGTCGACGACAGTGATGAAGATGTCGCCCTTCTTGATGAACATGAAGACAAACACGAAGAGGACAGCGACGAAGACGTTGCTCTGACTGATGAAGATAACGATGAAGACGAGTCAGATGACGATGCATTCACTGACTCCTCAGACGACAGTGAATCGGCCCTTCTCTCCAGTGACGAAGAGGATGATGAAGATGACAGATTAGCGGAGGGTGTTGTGACAACCGACAGCGACGACATCTTTTTAGAAGACAGCGATGAAGACCTGGAGCTTCCTCCTATTCCTGCTGCCAGTGAGGATGATGAAAATGATGAAGACCTGGAGCTTGATCTTCCTCCTATTCCTGCTGCCAGTGAGGATGATGAAGATGATGAAGACCTGGAGCTTGATCTTCCTCCTATTCCTGCTGCCAGTGAGGATGATGAAGATGATGAAGATGATGATGATCTAAAACTCCCTGAAGAGGAAGAGCTTCCTCCTTTACCTGCGCTCGAGGATGATGATGATGATGAAGAAGATGTCAAACTTGTTGAAGACACCAATGATGATGTCAAAGCTGAAGAGGATGATGAAGATGAAGATGAAGACCAATCAGACGAGGACTTCTCCGTCGCCTCCTCCGATCACTTTGCAGATGATGAAGACGATGATGAAGACGTTGATCTCAAGGACGAAGATCTCGACTTTGACCTTGCCAAAGAATTCCAAATTGACCTTGACGATGACACACCTGATGATGTCATTGATGAAGACGTCCCTGACGAAGAGGAAGAAGGGCCTCCTCTGGAGAGCACAGACAGCGGAGTGTTAGGCGATGAAGATGATGATGACGAGTTCGCTCTTTCGACAGATGAAGAGACCATCCTCAGTGAAGACATCTCCTTTGAGACCACCGACGATGAAGATGATGATGAAGATGATGATGATGATGAAGTTATCGACTCGTTTGAGTTCTCCTTGGATCAGGAAGGAGGAGTACCATTTGTTGACGCTGAAAAAGACGACGATGGTGATGAAGATGATGATGAAGATGAAGTCACATCAGAGTCTTTAGCTAGTGAAGATGACGAAGACGATGATGATTATGATGATGATGATGAAGATGATGAAGATGATGTTAACATCTTGCTAGCAGGTATAGTGCAGAATTATGAATGACTTTAATTAACTATTAAATATTACAGCACTCCACTGCAAGAGGAAATGCTTTCTGTCAACAAAAAATAAGTACATTTTACTTAAAGGTCACCTATCATGCTATTTTTAGGCAATAGCATAGGTCTCAGATATATACAAATATATAAAAAACATGTCTATGAAGTGTTTTGCTCAAAATACCAAACAGATCATCCATTCCAGCCATGTCTCATATCCCTCTGTTTCACTTCCTGTTTTAAAAGTGCTGATTTGGGTATAAAGCTTAAAATCCCTGACACACCGGGGACACATATTTATGTATAAAAGACATCACAAAGTGCATTTTGCATGATAGGTCCCCTTTAAGTTAAATTCAATTAAAATAATTCATAATATATAACAAGAAAAATATCTATACTATAAAATAGGTAGTGTCCCTTTAATAAATCTAATTTTTATATAAAATAATAGAGGATATTGCTGTTGTGCATTTACATATTTCTATTGCTTTTTCTCATAACATCCATCCATCCAACAGTCCTGTTATATGCCAACATGTTGTCAGTATATGACAATACATATAAAAGTTCATATTTGAACACTGTCTGTGTACTTATACTACACTGTGTACTTATACTACACTGTGTACTTGCAGCTTCCTCTGCAGCGGTGCTTACCGTCCAGAAGGAGGCAGTGAAGACTGAGGCAGACGAAGTAGAGGAAGAGGAAGATGACATCACATCAGCTTCAGAGGAAGACGACTCAGAGGAGGATGAGGCAGAAAACATTGGTGAGACACACACACACACACACACACACACACGCACGCACGCACGCACGCACGCACACACACACACACACACACACACACACACACACACACACACACACACACACACACACACACACACACACACACGCACACACACACACACACACACACCTGCTGAGATTTACACACACAATTAAAACTAATTAAAACATTGGTGAGACACACACACACACACACACACACACACACACACACACACACACACACACACACACACACACACACACACACACACACACACACACACACACACACACACACACACACCTTCTGAGATTTACACACATCATTAAAACTAATTAAAACATTGTAAAAATGTCCCTATTTCTCTAAAAATGTAATTTTAATTCTACAGTAATTATTTTGAAAGGGCGTGAAATCAATAGTCTTACTTTTCCCACCATCTTTCTCTGAACAGCCATACAGTACGTGTCACATATTTGCATGATATTTGTTAAAAGCTGGACGGTGTAAACTTACATTTGACTCAAACCCCATTCATGTGTGGTGCTGCAAAGAAATCATGGAAAAACGTATAATTTATAAGCTTATTAAATCTAATGTTTTTAGGTTTCATGCTTCTTACGTACTTCCTTACAGTCCAATGCATCTAACAGGACTAAAAAAAACACAATCCTTAAATTGACATGAATAAAATATAATAAAATCCAACATAATTTGAATTTATTTTTGAATTTTAAAGCTACATTAGGTGCTTTTTATCCGCCAAACTCATATTTATCGTCTCTACTAAACACAAAGATATGAAAAAGATAAAAAAATCCATACACTGATCTCTATCAAGCCAATTGTAATATGCTAGGTACCTAGTTTTGGGTCACAAAGATCCATCAGATTTTGTTTTGTTGCACTTTAGCCTTAAAGGGGACCTATCATGCAAAATGCACTTTTGTACGTCTTTTATACATGAATATGTGTCCCCGGTGTTCCAGGGAACTCACCAAGTGTCAGAAAACACAACCCTCTCTATTTTCCTCCATACCCAAATCTCTAAAAAAGGGGCTGCAACGGATCTGATAAAAACTGATCCAGATTTGAACACTGTCCTGACGTCAGGACAGTGGCGCTACGGCTATTGGGCCAACTCCACCAATCAGGAGGAGACAGCCACGGCCATTGCCGTTCGAAAGCGCTGGAGACGCTGTAGTACATATGCCAGGCCTGTAGGTGGTGCTGTTCTCACAGAATCAGCCCTTGCAAAAACAGAGCTAAAAAATGGCATGGCTAAAATGCATGATCTGTTTGGTATTTTGAAAAAATAAAATAAAATATGCCTTATATAGGTATGGTCCTACACTATATTATTCAAATATAGCATGATAGGTCCACTTTCATTTATATTTTCCTATTATATTTCTCAATCAAGCCAAACCTGAATCTGATCAACAAAACAACCACAAACTATTCCTTACAGTTTTTAGGTAGAAATACTTTGACTCCTGTCAGTTAATACATCTATAACTCTGAGTGTCAGCTCACACAATAAAATCTGTTTCTCCTCAGTCCTCTCTCAGCCTGCTGCTCTTGAGGAAGATGATGATGATGAGGGAGGGGAAGATGAAGAGCCGACACCTGAACTGAAGAAATCTGTGGACGAGCCTGAAGATAAAAAGGAGGAAGAGTACGATGAAGACGACGATGAGGAGGAGAAGGCGTCGGTGGAAGTGATCAAACCCGTCTCTGAAGCTGAGGAGGAAGAGACTGAAGCAGCAGGTCAGAGGATGAAAGATAACTTATTCTACTCTGAAATGCTTTTTATTTCCACCATTATTTCCCCCTTTGTCATATATATCTGTTTATCATTTGTAACTTATTTTAAACTAATGTTTTGACTGAGGAAATAACGTTTTATGGACCATTTAGTAGTAAGGGTTAGATTAGTTTTACGCTATTTGTTAGAGGCTTTTTTTAGCTTGTTTATTTATAATACATGAACTCTCTCTAGATATGTCAGTTAGACTTGAAATACTTCCTCTCAAGTCATTCAGATAGTTTATTAGGGTGTTTGATTGCACATATCTCCATTACATCTCATACTTGTATCTATAACCGTTTATGAATACAATTAATAGGATACTCAGAGCTTTTATATCACATTTACCGGCTTTCTTTGTGTTTTCAGAGTGTCCCTGTATGCACTCTGGAAAGGCCAAAGAGCCTGACACCAAGACTGTGGAGAAAAAAGGTTTGAGATACTTTTGCATGTTAAATGATTGTCTTTACATGAAAAAAAATGCATTTAAAATACACAAAGTATGGAAACTGTAGACCAGGGCTATTCAATTAGCTTGGAATGGGGCCGGTTGATGAAAATGATCCAAAGCAAGGGGCCGGGAAAAAAGATGGCTTGAAATATGAGCAATCATATTAAGAGCTTCAGATACAGTAAATACTACAACAGCATAGTGGAGTGCATATATTGTGTTTAATTCAATCAAACAACATAGCCCCAAGGCCTTTATAGATCTAAATGGCAAGTTCAGAACTCAGTAGACCTACATGTGAAGCTAATTTAACCATCAACATAATTTAATTTGATTTCATTTAGGTGAAATGATCTAATTATTCACGCAGAGATGCAATCAATGACAGGAGTTGTCACTACAGTAGCTAGTAGGTGGGTTCGAAACCCGAGCCCGCCGAAGTTTTCAGGCAATTTCTTCCCCTCTATCTCTCAATGTAACACCCTCTCTAGAATAAAGGCACTCTGGCCGAAAAGAAATTCTTTAAAAAAAAATGAAAGTCGATTACTTTTTAACATTATACTCAAAGGGCCAGTAAATATCACCCCGGGGCCAGATTTGGACCACCAATTGAATAGCCCTGCTGTAGACCCTTAATATTATTTGTTTGGGTTCTTGCACTAAAATTCTGTTTCCTACCGATAAAACAATACTACATTTATAGTCAATATAAGTTTTTGACTTACTGCAGTACCAGGATGTAAGGTATTTTTGCTTTGGTATACAGTACGCACTTCTATAATTATTGATTTTTTATGATAAGTGATTATTTTGTAATGTCTCATTTCTTTTCTCAGATCCCCCAAAGAGAGTTTCATCTGTGAGAAGCAAAAAAGGTATGGAGAAATGTGAATGTTAGACTCTTTCTTTGCCTTAAACCACACAACAACCTTATAAAGGTTAGGAGTGCAAATAGAAATCAAGCAACAAAAACTAAACATTGGTTGGAGGCTGGATTTCGAGTCAATGCTAAATTTGAGGGGGAATTCAGCATCAAAGCCTTTAAAATGTGATACTACATATTTTTGTATGGCTATAACAAAGCTCTAAAGGAGAATAGCCAAATAAAACGTATTTTTTTTATTGTTTGTTAATGTTTTACTTCTTATTTTAAGAGCGTGAAGCTTTGAAGACCGGTGAAAAGCCAATAAGAAAAGGTAACACTCACCCTGTAACACACCATCTTTAAGTTAATTTGTAGAATCCTTGGTATTATTGTGATGTTATTAATTAAAATATGAGCATGTGTTGTATCCAGGTTTACCCAGAATGGCGTTCTTTGAGCCCAAAGCCAGACGCGCCGCGAAACTCCCTGCTCTTCTCAGAGGTAATCTCATTTACCAGAGAATCTTACATGTTAATCACTGAACTGTAGAGTATGGTAAGTGTAGCTTGTGACACGGTGACTAAGCTAGGCTAGCAGTTTCCCCCTGTTTTCAGTCTTTATGCTAAGCTATGCTAAGCTATGCTAAGCTATGCTAAGCTATGCGAAGCTAAGCTAACCAGATGTTAGCAGTGGCTTCGTACAGAGTAGTTTTCCGCCATAAAAAGAAGTATCACTTTTAACAAACCTTTTTGAATTAAGCTTAAAATGTAAGAAAATTGCCAATAGAGAAAAAACTAAAAAGTCAACATTATAAAATAAATATCTGCTTCAATTTCTTGATTTGCGTGTCTGATATTAATGCATTTTTGTCACTATTTCTGTCACAACCTTTATAAACAGGATGTCTTTTTCTTTAATATTCCAATATAAAGCCAAGAAAGCAGCAAAGATTGCCGCCAAGACTCCCAAAAAAGGTAAGATGAAGAATTTTCTGCAACAATAATAAATTCAGACCAGCCAGATGAAAATATTTACAGGGAAATACTTATTATTATTATTATAATATGAACCATTTAAAGACTACTGTTGTCAAGTACGATTCAAATATATTCAAGTGTTGATGGATTATCTTTTAGAGATTTGATTTTCATGTACAAAGTAAAGACAACGCAAACACATTGTCTTCGTATGTCAAGTGTTGTCGTTTTTATTGCCCATCATATAAAAACATCTGTAAAGACCTTAAACCCCTAATTCAGATGACACAGAGTTATTTTAGTTTTTTCAACAGAGACAGAAGCAGAAGAAGAGCCAGAGACCAAAAAACAGGAAGAAGTCACAGAATCTGGAGAAGGTGACACTATGATATCCATTATGAATTGTAAAGTTTTTCCTATAAACATGTGAAAAAACTTGGATAAATACTCAAGAAAAAGAACCCAATGATCAGAGGTTGGAAGTAGTGGAGTACAAATACTTCGTTACTGTACTTAAGTACATGTTTCTGGTATCAGTACTTTACTCCACTACTTGTTTTTCTCACGACTTTTTACTTTCTACTTCTTACATGTTGAACACAAATACCTGTACTTTCTACTTTTTACATGTTGAACCCAAATACCTGTACTTTCTACTTCTTACATTTTGAACCCAAATACCTGTACTTTCTACTTCTTACATGTTGAACCCAAATACCTGTACTTTCTACTTCTTACATTTTGAACACAAATACCTGTACTTTCTACTTCTTACATGTTGAACCCAAATACCTGTACTTTCTACTTCTTACATTTTGAACACAAATACCTGTACTTTCTACTTCTTACATGTTGAACACAAATACCTGTACTTTCTACTTCTTACATGTTGAACACAAATACCTGTACTTTCTACTTCTTACATGTTGAACCCAAATACCTGTACTTTCTACTTCTTACATTTTCCAAACAGGCTGGTTCCTTTAGTTTGAATGTGTGTTTGGTGGCGTGATCATTATTATTTAGAGTCATTGCGTGCCTATTGATTTGAACACGATCCGTGTATCCATCATTTCCTGGTCTTCTCTAAAGAAGAGGGACCAATGAAAACGTTGTCATGTTGCCGTTGTTCAGCATGGAAACATTCATTAGCTAACAATGACATTATTGTTCTATTAATATAAAGGGAGGTCAGGTACTCTTTAAAACAGCTGCTAGTTATGGGTACTTTTTACTGAAGTACATTTCAAAGCCCATACTTCTTTACTTTTACTTGAGTAAAGAAGTTTAGTCAGTACTTCTACTTTTACCAGATAATCTGTACTTATACTTGAGTAAAGGATGTGTGTACTTCTGCCATCTCTGCCAATAATACCCATCTGTTGGTGTGTTGCAGTCGGACCCTGCAGACCTGCACCAGTTTACTGCCCGTCCCCTCCTGGCTGGTACGGTAAGTAACTCTATTATTATTGAGGGGAAATAAATATCATAATTTTATAACAACCTGATTAAAACACATTTATCTTCCAGTTCATCACGTTGTCACGGACAACCCGTACCCTCCTCCAACCATGCCAGGTATTTACACTGTACATACTGATATACACCTGAACATCAGCAGGAGAGGACTCTTTAAAGTAGAGACACTCAGACTGATATACACCTGAAAATATAATATACGCCTAATATGTTTTGACCAGTGTGATCATATGTTTCTCCATGTTTTCCATTTCTTCTGTTTAAATCTAAAACATTTCACATTTTCCAGCTCCCTCTGCTCCGGTTCTGACGGCTCACCCCTCTCACCCTTTGGACCCTGGAGCTCCCCCCCCCATGCACCCTCTCTATCAGCAGCACATGCATCCGATGTTTCAATATCAGCCGTACCCTCACATGCACCCTCACATGCACCCACACATGCACCCTCACATGCACCCACACATGCACCCACACATGCAGCCTCCCCCAGAACAACAAATGCCACCAGTACAACCAGAACCAGAAGCAGAAGCAGAGCAGCAGAAACCAGCAGCTGAAGCTCCGCCTGCAGAGACTGAAGCTCCGCCTGCAGAGACTGAAGCTCCGCCTGCAGAGACTGAAGCTCCGCCTGCAGAGACTGAAGCTCCTGCTGAGCCGGAGATCCAGAGTCCAGCTCCTGAACAAGGTGAGGAGAGACCAATTCATCACAACTCAGACTCACTTTACTCATGTTTATTCATCAGTAATGAGTCAAATAACTTTTAAAAAGAACTCATTTTGACTGCAGCAATTGCGATCGTGATATGAAAAGTAATTGAGAATTTTCATCCTTCTCAAAGATTTATTTAAACTGATCATGGTGTGATTTATTTTAAAGACTATCTGTACCAAACAAAATAAAGTAAATTTGTAGGCCGGGACTTCTACGCAGCTCCATAATACTTAATATTTAGACTTGCACTATAGTCAATATTAGGACTTCAATTAAATTCAGATTAATTGTGCAGCTCTAATTCTTATACAGTAGATTTTAACATGACATAGAGTTCATCTTATATTCATTCTGTGTGAGAAATGATGGCAAACTTGCAAACATATTGGCCCTCAAAGACAAAAAAGGGTTTATTTCTTATTTAAAAATGTGTTTAAAAAGCTTGATCACCATAAAATAATTTGCCTAGTTTATTTCTTACATCATGCCAGATATATTTTGTATTTCAAGTTTGTTGTTTTGTTAGATGTTATGTTCATATATGCAAATAAGGTGTAATCTAATAATAACTTCTGATCATTTTAGGAGAGACACATGTCAAGAAAGCCAAATTCTCTTAAAATATTGACCATTGCATAAAACAACATTTGCCTAAAAGGTGCACACTGCAAACTATTAAATCAGAATATTCCAGGTAAGGCTGTGCACAGAACTGAAGAAACAGACTTATTGCACGGATGGATTTATCCAAAAAAACGTTGACTCATTTTAAAATCCAGATCAACATTTGTATTTTTCTTTCCACTGCTGCCTTTGTCTGAACGTCATTACTATGAATATTATAAGCTTCATAATATGGCGTAAAGTACATGAAACAAGATTTAAAATGTTACTTAACTGAACTTAAAGTATAAACCATCAATTTCACGACTTAACTCTTCTCTCCTAAAGAAGCAGAGCCAGTTGAGGAAGAAGTGAAAGCCCCCTCGACCAAGAAAGGTACAAACTGTTTCATTTGAAGTTAAACTTGTCTCTAAACAGAAGCTGTGAATAATAATTACTCTGTGATATTTTGCAGCTGCACAGAAGAAAACAAAGGCTGCAGATTCAGAAAAAGGTACGTACTTTCCTCCATGAATGCCTCATTTGTCGGTAAACTGGAGGATTCACAGTGAATACCTGCAGCTGCGTGATGTCACAGTGATCTGTAAGAAAGCTTTCAGTACGGAAAATGAACTCAACGCGGCCGTTTGCCTCCAATTATCCCCTCAGAGGCAGCAGCAGCCGCACAGACGACAAAGAAAGGTAATTCATGTTTGCAGATTACTAATTCAACAACGTGCACTTCACTCTCGCTACAAATTATACACACTATACAAGCTGCAGCTCTCTGTTAATATACAAACATAATTACACACTTGATTTAGATGTGAATAACAAACACAACATATCCAATTCTAGATACTTCCAAAGAGAAAACCAAAGCTGGTGCTGCAAAGAAAGGTAAATACACATGAACTAAATGTGGTTTTCTTAAGGAATATTCATTTTAATGTAATATACACTGCATACAATTGTGGTATTTGTTGCAGAGACACTAGCAAAAAAAGAGAAGACAACAAGTCCTGCGGCGGCTAAGAAAGGTAATGAATATTTTGGTGGAAAATTAAGTTTCTATCTGGCGTCAGAACAGAAACATTTCCTTAATATTGTTTTATTTACTATTTGAAATCAGTTGCATTTATTTCTACAGAGCCAGCTGCAGAGAAAAGCAAAACGGCTGCAGCTGTAAAGAAAGGTAACGATAATTTTAGTAGAATTTAACATTTGTAATTAAACAAGATCCTTAGAAAAGTTACAATATTAAAGTTTGAACATACAGCTTTAAGATTGTATTTTTTGTTACAGAGCCAGCTGTGAAAGAGAAGACTAAAAGTCCTGCAGTAGCTAAGAAAGGTAAAACACATTTAAACTGAATGCAAAGTATTTCATTTAAAGAGGACATGTCTCCAAGCTTTAATGTTCAAAGAGCTCTTTATTTTTCTCATACTGCCTGTGCTGCAGCACCTCTTTTCACCCTCTGTCGGAAACCAGAGCCCAGTCTGCTCTGATTGGTTAGCTGACCGGCTCTGTTGTGATTGGTCAACCGCTTAGAGATGTCCCGCCCCTTAGCCTATCACGTACAATATGTTGGAGCGCTAGCCAATCGGAGCGTGAGCGTTCCATAGTGATGTCATTATGTTCCGGAAGCTTTACCATTTATCACCACAATATTATAAGTGTACATGTACTTTTTTATATTTCTTGTAAACTTGCTGTATTTTATAAAAGTTTTAAAAGCTGTTTTTATAATCGTTTTTTATATATATTTTTTTTTTACACGTTAATCCTCTACTGCATTTATATATGCAACATTATAAAACCAACCAAATGGTAACCAGATTGTGATTATTAATATTTAATTTAGTATCTTTTGAACTTTTTCTTTCTACAGAGCCAGCTGTAAAAGAGAAAGCCAAACCAGCCGCTAAGAAAGGTAAAACATCATTAGTCCAGAAGGCATCAAAAAAAGTGTGACAATTATGAAATAGTCTAAAAATCTAATCCTCTCCGTCCTTAATGAGAACGAGCCGCTGATATTTCAGTTTGAAATCAAAAGATTCAGGCAAATAATCATAACTCTTTCCTCATTAAACCAGAGCCTGCAGCTGCAAGACAGAAGATGAAATCAGGCTCTGAGAAGACAGGTACACACACACACACACACACACACACACACGCACGCACGCACGCACGCATGCACACACACACACACACACACACATATATGAGGTGTGATTTGTGCCAAAGAGCGAACTCACTGAGCAGACAATCGTGTCGGTCGTCGCCTAC
This sequence comes from Trematomus bernacchii, assembly GCF_902827165.1. Taxonomy (NCBI): domain Eukaryota; kingdom Metazoa; phylum Chordata; class Actinopteri; order Perciformes; family Nototheniidae; genus Trematomus; species Trematomus bernacchii. Next base: position 54,176 of record NW_022987598.1, read on the forward strand.
CATGCCGTGAACTATGCCGTGAGAGAAGTAACGTGACACTCTCGTCGCCACCCCTCTCGTCTGAGAAGCTACGTGACGTCTGCGTCTGAAGTTACTTTACTTAGTTATCACCAAATAACCCAGTAATGTTACAGCTACGTTGCTGTTCAAGCTAGAATCTATTTCAATATAGTTTTGGTATTAAAATAATGTTACACCTCTTGTATGCCCTGAATGCAAAAAACAACCACAGACAAGAATATATATTTTTAATTATCAAAATGATAACAAAGGCTGAAAAAACAGGAGAAGCCTGTCTTCCCTTGGTCTCCAGGAGAAAACTGTATATCACCAAGTTTTCATATAGTTTTGTGTGTGAAATAGATCGCTGCAGTGAACACGACTTTATGTATTTGTTTATGGTTTATTTGATTTGGAGGGATGCAGTATACGGGTCATTCCAGAATTGGAGGACAATTTAGACACCAACATTTTTGAAAAATGAACCTTTCATTTTATTATTTTTTGTTATGTATTTAGGAAAAACAGATAATAAACCATCAAAAAAAGTGATTTGCCCAGCTAAGGCATCAAATGTATATTTTCCAATGAAGAATTAACCCTGTTACTCTAATTATAGTAACAGGGTTGAAAATCAATGCTAATTTTAGCTTTTACCTCAGGAATTAATGCTAGCTGCACAATGTAATGCTATTGTCAAGGAATGGACACACTTAGATATTTAACTAAAGAAAGATACATTTGAAATTAATTTGTTTTAGTCTCATAATTTGAGTAACAGGGTTGCGTTTGTATGAGTGCCACACTCCTTCAAGAGTGACAAGATTGGAAATATATTACAAATAAAAGAGAGGACTTAGTTTTGGTCTACCCATGGTAGTAGCACATGGCTTGCTGATGTCCTTTCCACTGTGTCATGCGACAAACAGTTTTTTCACTTCCTCTGCCAAGCTAAAAAGGTTTCGGTAACAGGGTTGCGCGCATGTTGAGGGACACACCTTCTGTGCAAAATTACTGTTATTTAAAATGTGTTTATGATTTAACAAATAGATTTTACCATTACAAGACACATATATCAATAGAATAATACCAAAAAAGTAAATAAAAACCCTATTTTAAATGTTATATTTGACATGCAAGTTGGTCACCAAGAAGCTGGGACAAGAGAAAAGGGCAATTTTACGGGGTGTTCGAGAGCTATTTGATATTTTAAATAATATTTTGAAACCACTTTTTCTACAACTTTATATGCATCTTGTCTCAATACAAGTATATTTAACACAACAAGTGCATGTCTTAGCTTTTTGGGCATGGATTATTAGATTTTTTATATGGGGGACATGAAATGTCCTCCAATTCTGGAATGAGAAGTTCAGAGAAGAGGCAACCCCTATATATTGTTTATTTTATTTCATTTCAGCACCATGGCAGAGGCAAATATAGAGTTAATGTGTGGAGATTATAATGTCCCGTTTACTAAAATATGTATTGTTTTATGATGTTGAGTTGACAAAATAGTCACTGTGCTACATTTTGCTGCACTCAAGCATACTTCTGAAGACAAGAGTTGTGTCCCCCTTTGGCCACAAGGGGGAGTATATATATATTGTAATATATATATATTTTGTATAGATGTTGCAACTATACAGAGCTTTGGCAATACTATATGTAACTGAGGTCATGCTAATAAAGCTATTGAATTGAATTGAGTATACCTTTAAGTGAGCTGTCAGGAGGAAACAAAGGTTCGCCAACACATTGCACTACTGCTGAGAAAGGCTGTACGAAGACGTGAAACGATGTGCTGCAATGTCTGTATATTTTTGAAGAATGCCAAGTAAAGGAAGAAAGTAATAACTCGCACTGAGTCTTAATACATTACTTTATTTCTATTATATAACACTATCCAATGATTTATTATGTTTGTGTTACACACACCATTAACCTATACAACAATAGGGAGCCCTGGCTCAAGGACGGACAAAACAAGGACACCACACATGATTATTTTCCAATTACAGTATATTTATTTAAAGAGAGTAACTCAATTGTGATATCAGTTAATCAGTAATGTCTGTAGTGTACGGGTGTGTGATGTGTCAGCAGGGCCGGACTGGGACCATAGGTCAGGCCGGGAATTATACACCCAGCCAGGCCACTACCAGTTTTATTTGGGGGTGTTTTGCTGGATGTATCGTCAATATTTACAACGTTGCTGCCCGTAGTGATAGCCCTACAGTTTGAACCTACTACTTAAATAGAAACATATGGACATAGGATATTGTTAAAAAAAAGGTGTGCATATGTATTTGGGAACCTTTCCATGTGAACATGTTTTATGTGGGGGTGGACCTCAAATGGATTAAACTGTGATCAATAACTATAGTAACTTATTGAGAGAACATGAACATAGCTTGCTTATACTGTTGTCATTACATTTCCTTTGTTTTGTTCAGTGTTTTCATAGACATAGCCTATTGAAACAGTTTCCTCTGTACCTGCCAGTTCTGTCCACTGAGCTCTGCATCTCTCCCTCAGGGCCATCACCATCAGCATCATCTGATAGTGGAACTGAATAAGGAGAATATGTAATCATTACATTAACAACTATTTATGAAATAACATTATTCAAGAACATATATTATGCAACACTTATTTGATCACTTAGTTGACCCTGTATTTGCATGGCCTAATACCATAATGATTGTCTCCCCTTTAGACAACATAACCATCTCAAGTGATTCCCTCACAGTATGAGGGGTTTGTAGCCCCACAGTTAGCTGCAGTCTAACGGTTATATTACATATATTTGCCTTGAGTAACATTAAGGACATGTTTGGGTTTTGTGTAGCCTTATAGTCTCCAGTCACACAGGGCCTGCCACTAACTTAGCATTGGACTGAGAAACAGTTTTGTTGACAGTCGATGTGCACATCAGGCTACAATATAGAAAGAAATGTGGCTCATAATGTTCGCTCACTTACTTTCTGCTTCGTCATTCTACGGGGGGTTCTGAATAAATCAGTGATTTTAGGACATTTCGCTGCCTTTTTTTGCAGGATGGGGGTCCATCCTTCCACAATAATGAACCTTGCCGTCAGTTTCAGTCGGTCCAGTCCACACTACTGTAAACAGCAGCGCGCTGGTCTCGTGAGAAACGGAGAGTGGAACAACCAATCACATCTTCATTATTCTCCTGACATTTAAATGTGCGCATTCGCCAGTCTGACATAGACTGTATATATAAAGGTCTGGGGCCTCATTTATAAAGGGATATACGCTCAAAAAATGGCGTACGCCAGTTTCTACGCAATGTTTGCGATTTATAAAATACTAACTTGACGGGAAAATGTGCTGTCCTCCACGCAAACTCTAACCCATGCGTACGCACTAAGCACACAAACGGGAGAGACGAGAAACTGCGACACCGTTGGCAGAAGGAAGAATGGAGAGAAATATGTGGAAATAATACCATAAATAAAATGTTACCTCTCATTTATCAAATATGAAGAATTCATTTTCAAACATTGATTAAAGCCAATCTTTAAATGATTAAACAAACGCCTGTTTGAGACTCCTCAGTGCACACAAAAACATAACTTGGAGAAATAAATAAATACGGATATGCTATTTAAAACCACCTCGAATATGTTGTGTTAATGTTATGAAATGTTTTCTCATAAATGATGCGGTAAGCAGGAGGACAGAATTACGTCTAAACTGACGCCGTTTTGCATTTCTATAGGTTGTAGATACGAGTATGGTTTTATATACTATCACGTTTAATCATGTTTTATGCCGTTTGCCAAGACTTGATAAGCCGCTCGTAAAACACAGGAGGTATGGAAACTAAGAACACCATATGTGGTAAATTGTACAGCTAATATAACACAACACATTAGTTGTATTTCCTTTAACTGGTGGATTATGGATATATAGTTGCTGATCGACAGCTGGAACACAAACCACCAAATACAACAAAAATAATTCAGATTCAGTCGTCATGACTCCACTCCGGAGGGATTCCCCGATCATTTCTTAGTTTCTCATCAAGGGGGTGTCTCCTGTCCCCGGGACAAACACACTGCCTGAGGAAGGTTATGTGTATTTTTTTTGTCATTAACTTTTTTCGGACCACTTATTTATTTATTTTGGTGACGATCCGACCTCCATGCTGCTACTCTGGTTCAAACTGCATCCACCAAACAATATGATTTATCTCGACCTCCCCACAATAACCAAAATCTGACACGGTGTGAGATATCTTTTTTAGCTGTTCTGTCGTAATTTCCTGCGATCTTCTTCATGCAGTCAGTCAAAATGAATGAATGAATGGGCGTTTCTTTGACTATGTATAGGCAAATATGGGCGTTACGAGTCGATTGTGATTTATCAAGGGAAACAGGCGTAGGGAGTGCCGTACGCACTTCCCTCGCCGGTACGCAATGTTTTGTGAATCGGAAAATGGCGGAAAATTTCTGTACCTATTTTTGTGCTTTGTACTACGTAAGCAACCTTCCTACGTCAATCCTACGCAAGGCGTTATAAATGAGGCCCCTGGTCTGACAGGTGCGTGGTTCTCACTGCGCTTCATACCGGTGCAACTTTGAACACCTTCAATATATGCCGCATTAATGGATTTGGCCTGCAGTCACCGCATCTGGGCTGAATTAAACACGTATTATTTTAGTCCTGTGTGTTTATTAGAAGCCATGTCAGCAGGCCACATCACATCATGCCAGCGTTGCGTTCACAAGACATACAAGCCACAAACTGGCAATCGAAACATGCTACAACCTGAGGGACAGTGAATGAGACACACAGACACAGACACACCCACACACACCTTGAGGGAGGGAGGGACAGGTGATCGCAGTGCAGCGATCAGCTGTTCCCGAGCAGAGAGAGAGAGAGAGACAGCTGCTAGACACAACTCTTATTAATCCCCGTACCGGACAATTGTTATTTGTTCCAAATCGGAACCGGATTTCGGTTCCCGATCCTCATCACATCCCCAGCCACAGCCTTGGTCTTAACCGGTCTTGACATAAAATCTCGAGTCCTATAGGTCCGATACAGAGACAATACGAAACCAAATGCAGTCGATTCCGAGACCAATACCGTTAAAAAGTGGTCTGGAGACCGGTCTCGAGTACAACACCAGCAAATATTCTCATACTAATGATTATTAATTATTATTCCCCTCTCTTCTGATACCAATACTGTGCCGATGAGAAAGTGTACCTGTAACACTCTCCAAACTACTGTAGGAGCGGAATCATTCGAAAAATATAATATAGGATAATGCTATACAATGCTAACGGAGGCGAGACGTACGTTATTCACGCGCTTATCCACACGCACGTCATTCACACGCTTATGTACACGCTTATGTACACGTACGTTATCAACACGCGTATCTAAGATAGCACTTTCAAAGCTACGTGCCGCGCGTACTTTGAGCGCGTACTTTGAGCGCACCTATGATACGTCGCCGTGACGTCTGACGTCTGACAACGTCGTGACGTCGCCTGTATCGTACGTCAACCCATTCAAAATTGATGGAGGCGTTGGCACACGTTGACACGTTAGTTATCCGCTCAGTGAGCTTAGTTATCTGCTCTTTGGCACAAATCACACCTCATACACACGCACACACACACACACACACACACACACACACACACACACACACACACACACACACACACACACACACACACCATGTATACATCACTTTAGGGGACATTACATTGACTTACATGCATTTCCTGGAGACTTATCCTAACCTTAACAATAACCAACACATGCCTAACCCTAACCCTTACCCTTACCCTCACCAAGTCTTCACCCTAAAATTAATGATTCCCCTCATGGGGACCTCCATTATGTCCCCATAAGGGAGGCGAGTCCCCACACGTGACTGTGTAAACAGATGTAGGTCCCCACAAGGATAGTAATGCTAGGACACACACACACACACACACACACACACACACACACACACACACACACACACACACACACACACACACGAACGATCATAATTCTTGCCAAATAGAAAAATGATTGGAAACACATTTATTTTTGCTCCTCTCAGAAATGTCTCCTGTCAGGAGCAAAGACAAGACTCCGACAGCAAAGAAAGGTAAACAAATAAATACTTTTAATATTTGGTTTCTTCATCCAATTTCTCTCTTTCATTACATGTTCTGTTTTTAAAATGTAGGTTTTCATTTGTCAGATTCAGAGCCAATCAGACTAAAAACAAGATGAATACTTTTTCAAACTAAAACAGTTTTCTTTACAATATTCGTATAAAATACAAGATGTAAAATCCAGCAAAAAACGTTAAGCTATTTATAATTGTTTTGAACTTTTCAACAAAGAAACTGCTAGATTTGTAATTAAAATAATTTATCAAAAATAATTCTGTATTGATTTGGAGTCAACAGTGCACAGAATATGGGGAAAAACCCTCTAAAACTGTTGATTTTTTATCAAATATTGACATAAAATTTACAAAAAAACTACTAAAAGAGGAATGTCTTATTCCTCAACCGCAGTAATAATATCTAGTGTGGGATCAGTGGGTCTTGCATTACAGGAGTTTTGATACATGGACAAACAGACTTTTTTTTAGATGCACTTGATAGCTTTTTATAGCTTCTTGCTTATCACCCCTAGTAAGATTGTCTGTGTGTTTTAATTGTCTGTTTTCGTATGTGCACTGTGACAGTGTTAGTAAAAAATCTCCTTGTATATTAGTTTTATAATGACAATAAAGGCTTTATATTCTATCCAGTGGGTCTTGCATTATATATGTTTTGTTTATGCAGATGTTAAACCCAGAATTTTATTGACGTTATTGATATTTTGTTCAGATCCAGAGCCGATCAGCCGCCTGAGAGCGAGACTAGAAGATGTGAGGAAAGCAAACGTCACGTCTCAGGCGAAAGAGGAGAAGACGGCCAAATCTCCTGAAGCAGGTAACAGAGATTTCAATTGAACTTCAGTATGAGACAGACATTATATACCTTACAAGCTTTTATAGGCATGTAGGAAAGAGCTGGAACAACAAAGGATCTTGATTTGATTGTCTTTTTATTTTCAGCCAAGACTAGGTCAAAATCATCAGCAGACTCAAAAAGTAAGTCTAATATTTTTAGTTTTTTTTTACACTTTTACATGTTGTTTTAGTCTTGAAAGGAGCCGGCACTTTCTATTAACATCCTCCTTATTAAAAAGAGCAATATTTAAAAATTAAGAAAAGTATTATGGTCACGTTGAACATTTTTATAAAGCCTTTTTAGAACTGATTGGAGTCATTAATATCATTTAAACACAAGTGGCAGTAGCAGGGAAATAAATGAAGTCCCTACTGACTTTCAATTATTTATTAACATTGACACATTTAAGAATAAATGGGCTGTTTTATGCATTATAAAAAGGTCCAATTAGCGACACGCCAGGCTGCGTTACACTGAGAGGAGGACGACTGCAGGGGGATTTAATTAACACCACAGTACAGAGCGTTATTCGGCGGGTTTGAATTAGATTGTCTCTTCTCTTTCAGGCAAATCTGAGAAGGCTGAAAAGAAATCTGTGAAAGAGTCTGAAGGTAGGAATAGAGAATGAGAAGGTGTGTGTGTGTGTGTGTGTGTGTGTGTGTGTGTGTGTGTGTGTGTGTGTGTGTGTGTGTGTGTGTGTGTGTGTGTGTGTGTGTGTGTGTGTGTGTGTGTGTGTGTGTGTGTGTGTGTGTGTGTGTGTGTGTGTGTGTGTGTGTGTGTGTGTGTGTGTGTGTGTGTGAGGCAAATATTTAATATTAATCTGTTTTTCCTCTTCCTCCTCTCACTTTTTAGACAAGGAGAACAAACCAGCAAAAGCCAGTAAGTGTGACATTCACTCATCTCCACTGCTAATAATATCCAATTATTAACACGTCTTTTAACTTAAATGTGAACAGTGTTATTATAGCATCATGCATAATACTCTGTTCTAATAATTGTAGTTTTAACGCCAATTTCAGACCAGATAAAAGTGGACATATGATAGGATACACCTCTTTTAATTGGATTTATGTCCACCATCTATTCATCATTTCATTAATAAATACAAATAAATGCTGACTTGTATCACAATGCTGCAACTATATAAAAAATGCTTTGTTTATTTTGAGTCACCGGGTCACATGACATCAAGTCGATTGATAAAATCCAAGTGTTGACAGCAGTCTGTAAAAGTGAGTGTCAAGTGTCCAATATCCATCCCAAAAGTAACTTCATTGCAGTCCACACTTTATCTCAATGATGTACAAACGTACTTTTTTCCAAACAAAACCATGATTTTGTTCTAAACCTCACCTGGTAGATGTGTTGCCGAAACGTAACAAAGTTCATTTTGATTCAAAATACAAAGCTAATAAGATAGTAATGTGGGAGGGAATCCATTTCAATCAAGGCTTAATTGAGAGTTTATGTTGTATGGGAATGTTATTTTGGTTTGGTTTGGAAAATGACCCAAAAGCAAGACTTTTACTTACATCAAAAACAGGCAAATTTACCTGAAAACAAACATAATCCAGAACATAAGCAAAGTAGAACATCTGGAAGGAAATGATTGGAAATGTTCTGGTATTTATACTGGAGTCTGATTAGGGAAATGTGAAGCAGGTGTGCAGGTGGGGGGGGGGGGGGGGGGGGCGGAGGTCAGGTGACAGGAAGTGATTTACTGCAGGAGGGAGGGGCATGCTAGCTTGAATACAGGGGAAAGAAGTATTTAAATCTTTAACTTACGTCAAAGTAATAATAACAAACACAAGTAAAACTCTGCATTAAAAAACGTACTTAAGTAAAAGTGTTATCAGGCAAATAAATATCAAAAATACAATTTATTTTCTCCTTTATTCCTTTGGGTAATCTTTATTATAGGTCAACAAAACGTACTTATTCTATCACATGTTTTATACTATAATCTTAATGAAAAAATAGCACCTTTATTGTGTTACATACAGTAAGGTGGTTCATTATTTCTTATTATAAGCCCATAAAATGTGATGCATTATCATCATTTGTTGTACTTAAAAGGTAGAAAATAACCAAGTTGTGTGAGAAATGTAACAATATGCAATAGTACATGTAAATACTCAAGTAAAAGCTGTACAGTACATGAGGAAATGTACTACTTTCCTCCAGCTGGATTCCCACTAGTCAATACAACATATAAGATATCAAAAAGGATAAATTAAGAAACATATTAAGTCTTTTTGTTAAATGTTTTACACCGTATGCTTGTTGTTCATAGAGAATGGAAAAAGGGCTTCCTGTAGAGCTTGAGGTATTCAGTTCATTTCCTCCTTCTTCCCACTGGTTGACTCAACATGAATCTGCTGTAATGACATCATGATCCTAAATTATTATTATATTTATTTAATGAGATGAGCTGATGGAGTCCAGATTACCGGCCTCCAGTCATCGCCACGGATTATGTGACTTTTGATGAATTCAGCAACAATAACACTTTAGACAAATTGATTAAACCCATGAAGCAGAACCCATTCAAGTGTTAGAGCTCTGTTCTTAGTGAGTCATCCAGTGGAGAATAAACCCCCCCTCACACACACACACACACACACACACACACACACACACACACACACACACACACACACACACACACACACACACACACACACACACACACACACACACACACACACACACACACACACACACACACACACACACACACACACACTTCCCCGAGTGACTCCACACTTTCCTTTTTAACGTCTGGCGCACTGTTTCCTGTTTCTTGGAGCAAAAATTGTTTGATTTCTGTTTAATTTGCTGCAATATCTGTAAAGATGTGTGTTTTTTGTATTACTCTATAGATTCTATACCAACCAATAATCCAAATTAACTGTTTTACAACTCATAAACCAATCTATATTTGACTTTTTGGCCCTGTAAAGTGCAGAAGAAGTCTTGATTTTCTCCATAAATGTATGTTAAAATCAATCTGACATTGGGATTCTCCTCTCACTAACGGGAGAGTGAAAGTCTCTCTTTTTCTTTCTCTTTCCAGACTGTTTTCCTCCCATCACTTAAATGCATGTCATCCTTTGTCTTCTTTCTCTCTTTCTCACAGTCTCACAGTCTCACAGTCTCACAGTCTCACAGTCTCACAGTCTCACACTTGACTATAAAACTGACGTTATATAACAATGTGTGAATTCCCATTTCTTGCAGAGGAGACCGCGACTGATAAAAGTAGCAAAGAGAAGAAGAAACCAAGTAAGAGTTGCTTTACTTTTGGGAAATGGGGATTATTGGAGGTTTATTTCACTATTATTATTTTATTAGTTTTATTTAAAGGTCCCCTATTATTTAAAATCCACTTTTTCATGTCTCTTCTACATACAGTAACCATGTGTCCCCTCTGTGTAAAGAGACTCTGAAAGTTTCAGGAACAAAGATTCTCTCTCTTTTTCTCCTGATCCATTTATATAAAAACCTGTCTGAAAATGAGCTGATCAGATTTTGGCCACTTTATGATGTCATAATGATGTTTTGTCTTGTGTAACCATTAGCCAATCAGCAACCAAGGTAACCCCCCCCCCCCCCCCCCCCCCACCTTATCACCTGAATCTCCTCCTAGAGCACCATTGAGTTCTTTTTAACCAAATCTCTCTCAGAGGGGCGTGGGGAGGGGCTCCTTATTTTCATCTAAAGTAACAGACAGAGAATCAGCACTTTGGAAACAGGGCTGAAACAGAGGGGATTATGGGATGCTGCAATGATCTGTTTGGTGCTTCGAGCCAAACACTTCAGAGACATGTTTGTATATATCTAAGACCTATAATAAATTGATGTTAAACAGTATAATAACGGCCCTTCAAGTCCCAGGCTCATCTGGTGCTGTCCAGTGCAAATTGGATGAACTACAAATCACAATATAATATAAACTTTTAATCTTTTATTTATGATCGATCTCAATTCAAACAAAACAACACCTTACAAGGACACCTTACAATTCATAAAATATTCTAAGGAAAGGTTTAAGACAGTACAAAAGGATCGTAACAGGGAACATGTTGGGGAGACAGGGGACATGTAGCACTACAGTGAGTAGGCTGATCTGAACAGGTGGGTTTTGAGGAGGGTCTTGAATGTGGTGATTGTGTCAGACTGTCGGATGTGAAGGGGGAGAGAGTTCCAGAGATGAACACATGATGCTCTTATATGCAATGCGTTGCTGATCCCTTCTTCTCTCTCGGTGTCTCCACAGGTCAGAGATTCTTCCAGTGCGTTTACGTCCCCGGTAGAAACGCTCAGTACCCGTTACGACCTTTAACCCCGGCCATGTCCCCCGCCATGAGGTCCCCCGCAATGAGGTCCCCCTCCATGATGTCCCCCTCCATGATGTCCCCTGCCATCAGGTCCATGTTGGAGCAGCAGCAGAAGGCGGCTCGAGCGTCGGGACAATAAGACAAACTCTCTGAAAACTGAAAACTCTGCAGCCCCCCGTCCAGCAGGGGGAGACCTTTTCTAAATCTGTGGATCCTCAAACTCGGAGGAAAACCACAGACAGATAGATGAGAGGACAGAAATATGTTGTCTTTAATTTATTTATGTATATTTCTCTCCATGTGGTCGAGCTCCTGTTGATATCTCCCATCGCTGCCATGCTTTAGATTTGATGCATTTTTTTATTTATTTTCTTGGTTGGCCCATACATGAACTTTGCTCATTTCTTTTTCAGGCAGCATTAGTTAAATTAAACAAAATTAACTATGTATTTTGACAAAAATCTAATTTATGTGAATATAAAAACTAATCCCAAATATTAGTAATTTAGGCAAAATTGAATGAACATAAATTGGCATAATGTTGTTTTCAGTTTGCGTTTGTAGTCAAGTTTAATATTGATGTATTTAATGTGCATATGTTATCTAATTTAACATAATTGAAGGCATTTGCTCTGACAAGAACATTAAGCATTTGCTTTGTTACATGATCAATTAAAAAAACATAACAGAATATTAATTTATTCAGTCATAATAATTCCAAATGTGGATATTATTTTGCAAAGAAACTTAAAGTGGACCTGTCATGCTATATTTGTATAATATATTGTAGGGCCATACCTATATAAGGCATATTTATATGTTTTCTTTTTCAAAATACCAAACAGATCATGCATTTTAGCCATGCCTCATTTCGCTCTATTTTGCTCTCCTCCACCCTGTCTTTGCATGCGCTGCAGCTGACCACGCCCCCCTGCAAAGGAGGGGGCCGAGTTACGAGCGTTGTGTTACCATGCTGTTACCATGCCACGGCAACCTCTCATTCCCCTGATAGGTGGAGAGTTGGCCATATAGGCGGAGCTCCTCCGTCCTGGCGTCAGCGAAATGTTCAAATCTGGATCAGTCTGTATCAGATCCGTTGCAGCCCCGTTTTTAGAGATTTGGGTATGGAGGAAAATAGAGAGGGTTGTGTTTTCTGATACTTGGTGAGTTCCCTGGAACACCGGGGACACATATTCATGTATAAAAGATGTACAAAAGTGCATTTTGCATGATAGGTCCCCTTTAAAAAACGTATTAAAAAATGAGAATAAATATAGATATTGCTTGTATCGGACATGATGGGATTACCCATTACTTGAATGGGCATGTTGCATAATTCAGATTTTTTATTTTACTATTAGAGCTGTTATCTTTAGCTAGTTTTATCTTTTATTTCTAATCATAGATTCAAAACACCCTTACCCTGCGTCGCGTAACGAGAGCATGTTGTGTTTTAAATGCACCAGATTAGCATGTTAATGTTCGGAGGGTGAAATCCCAGGAGCTCCCACATCTGATCCCAGCATCCTCCCTGTCTCTGATCCCGAGTCTCATCAACATGATAAACGTTGGTAAATGAATAATGATGATGCATTTCCTTCTTACATTACCTAATTATAGGCAGGAGTAAAGAGCCCAGTGTATGAACCTGCAGGACGTGCTAAAATAACACACTTCATTTAGTTAAAAGAGATCCTTTGACATGTTAAAATGCAATTATTTGATGGTTTTAATTCCCAGAAACAAATGCATTTATGTCGGTTTTGAGAAACAGTTGCTAATTTAACTTCAAATAAGTGAAAATAAGGGCTTGAAGTAATAGTATCCAGTATATGAGATCCTCATCTAATACTACTGATATGTTTATACTTGAGTAATGTTCTTTTATAATAAATAATTGGCAATTCTCTAAATCTTTAAAGCTTAAAAGTCAGCTTTTTTCTTAAAAATGTGTGTAGTTTCAATTTCCCACAATGCTGCATATTTTATCACCTAGGATCTCTAACAGTTTAAATATGAGCTTTATTTAGACATACATAGTGATTATAACATTTTCAGAGACAGGGAGTCTGCACAGGATGACTTTAATGACCAACTAATGAGACGCTGTGATGTCTACAGTGGATAAATGTCATGTTACTGATCAGCTTATTTACAGAGCTTGATACATGTTTTCATATTTTCTGTTACCTCACTCGCTTTGGTTTTGTACCTTCAAGGCTGCAAAACTGTAGCTGAGCTTTTATCGGCAATTTGCTGTTGTCTTACTGAGTGAAAACCAGAGAACCAAAAGGGTGTTTTCACACTGTTAATCCCGGGATAACACACACATTAGTCAAGGGTTTGATGTAGATTTCGTCTAACACGTTGTTCACACTCACAGACTGAAAGTGTACGATTATTTCCTCCATGTTTTGCAGTGTAAGACACTCTTACCTAAAGTTTAACCCACAGTTTACTATTCCTTGTATTGCAGGACTATCCTAAACCTTTTCACGGTTATTCCCCAAAAAGTCTTAAGGTGTGTTCAGAGGCGATGCAGATGCATACAAAGTAAAATGAAAAATGTGAGGGCATAGGAACATTTGCAGATTCAATGAGTAGTGCAAACATCCTAAAACACTTCTATTCAAGCAAAAATAATGCACTAATCCTGCAGCGATTAATTCACTTACCTATTATGGTACTGCTTCTATGGGTGTCAAGATATACCCGTATGATAACTGTGATAAAAGAGACAATTGTGCAGTGAAAATCTTATTTCCAGACAGCTTTAGTTGCTACCAAGCTAACAGCACAACCCAGTTCGTGTTATAGTCACGAAATGGATCTATTGATTCGTGTTTACCAACATGATTTCCAAATTTTTTTCGTGTCACAAAGAACGATTTTAGAAGCAATGTATTTTTATTGGTAGTATGTTTCGTGCCTGCACCAAATAATAACAAATTAGAAGGAAAAAAATTATTAAAAAAATACAGATTTCAGTATTCTGAGGTTCTGAGCCCCATTTATTTTCCTCGCGGACGGCACAAAAAGTCCGACATTATACAATTTAAAATAAAAACAATAATCGTGGCTTGATATTGAGTAAGAAAAGGTTTTTATGAACCACACAGCTTCTGGTCTTCCAAGATCCGACCGGACAAAAAGACGTGGTGCAGGCACGAAACACACTACCAATAGAAATACATTGCTTTTAAAATCGTTCTGTGTGACACGAAAAAAATGGGAAAATCGTGTTGGTGAACACGAATCAATAGATTAAATTAATTTTGTGACTATTACACGAAATGCCGTGAAACTGGGTTGAACAGCAACATCTGGCCCCTGTTAAGTTTGTTATTGGCTATTTGAGGCCCCACTTATAGCACAAACAGTGAGAACAATGCTTTGTGTTTGCTCTGAATGCACCTTTAAGATCAGTGGTGTGAATCTGGGTTGGAACCAAAGCAATCTATGATAGCTGTGAGCAGTTAGCTGTTAGCTGTTAGCCGTTAGCGGTTAGCTGTTAGCGGTTAGCATAAGTGTGAATACTGAACCCGAGGCTCTAAGTAAACTCTGGGTTAATGAGTCCATGTGTGAAATGAGGTGAAAGCTCTCAGCACATCCTGTCAACAGGCCTGAGAAATGTTACAGGGAGGGAGCTCATGGACAAATAACATCTGACATCCTGGTACATTAGCAGCTTACTGAGTGTGTGTACTGTTGGAGAGGCATTTAGGAGACACCTGGAGATGGTGTGTACTTCAGGTGCGTTTGTTTATAGAGGAATTATTCCAGTGGGGAGATGCAGCAGGAGGCGGCTGCTCCAGAGACTTCAGCTGTTTAGCAGCTGCTCATATTAACAGACAGTTGCAGCTGGGGGCTGTAACGTGTTTAAAATATAATATACTCTCACTAGACTGTATACAACATAAGATTGTGCAATGCTGTTAAGAGCACGCCTTTTCCTGCTCGTTGTCACTGCACTCTGGCAGATGAGAAAGTACTGTATGTGCACTTGAAGCATAAAACAAACACACTTAGCATATTTACTTTAGCTGTTTAAGTTTTGCTGACCATTTCACAGAGACCATGTTATATTTATCAGTCAGTAAAATACATTTGGAGCAAGTAGGCCTACTCCTGAAGTCAAGAGATGTAGTAAAACCCTCAGAGGATGTTGGAGGGATAAATGAGTCAAAAAAACACTTGAGAAAATTAATTGTGGAGTTTATTAAGTAAAGAAAGAACATTATGTTATTGTACGTACCGCGATTAAATCACAATCGTTTACTAGACTTAACTAAGTGGTTTTGTTGCCTTAACGTAACCAAGTTTAAGTGATAATGCGGAGAATACTGCAATCAGATGTAAACAATGAATGTATTTAACATTCATATTCTATATTACAACTACATAAAGTGCCTTAAACATACAATTAAAACCAGTCTATGTTTAATCTACTGCAACAATAGTATAAACAATATATCTTTTGTGTTATTTGGAACATGAGGGTCAATTTAGGAACAAGTGTTAAACAGAAGGCAACAATGAATTATGACTTAATGAATATTGGATAGGATGTGAGCTTTCCAGCTTGCAGGAGAACACATGTAGTTAAGTTAATGTAATGTTTTTAACTAATTGTTTTTCTTCATGAAGTGCCTATAAAGTGTACAGTAGCCAGCAGAGTCAAAGACAGAAACAGCTCCATGTGTGCTTTGCATCACACAGTTTATGGCTGTTGTTTATAATATATGCTGACAGTGATTGGCTGTTTTAAACCAGGTTTCTGAAAAGTGTAAAGCCTGGAGGAAAATGAGGAACGTGCCGCAGTAGCTGCTGTTCCAGAGTAAATGTTTTAAAACTACTTTTGTAAAGATTTCAGAAGACGTTCACATGTGTGACTGAATGTGAGGAGCTTGTTTTGTGAATGAAATCTACAGTATTCATTTCAAAAGTTAAAGTCAATAGAAAATGTGATGATTTTGTTGCAAAAAGAGACGATTAATCGCGAAAAATGCGAGTTTTTTTCATGTTTCTTTTGGAGAAATGACCTCCACTTACAATTATGATTTGAGGTTGTTTAGAAGGATCACTTATTGTCAATGTTTCTTATTGAATTTGCATGATGGTGTCATTTAAAGGAAGTACAACAACACATGTTTGAGTTGTAATATCCAGTGTAAAATACCCAACAGTCGGTCAGGAGCTGTATAAAGACTGTAGATAATAGTTTCTTTTATTTGTTGCACTCACCTCATAAACTATAAGAGATACAAATTATTTCATACACTGGTTTTATTTTGTAAAAAAGGTAATTTGTTTGAAAAAGGGACGATTGTTTTGACTGTGATGTTGGCAATAACTTTATCTAGTATCCCAACAAGACGACACAAACTACCTGTTGCATGTATGATAAAGCAGAGGTGTATGATAGGATGCCTTTATCACTGTTTTAAAACATTTTCGGTGCCAAATAAATGTAAAAAATGATATTTCAGGCACTTAAGATACTGAGGCTGTCTGCTGTGGTGTAGAATATAATCACCAAAGTGCATTTTGTGAGTCATCATTTCAATAAATATTTGCAGAAATTTGTGAGGCCATTATCTGTCTTTCTTTTCATTTATCGTAGGCTAGAATAATTTGTGAGATATTGTTGGTGCATGTAAATGTTCTGCAAAGGTTGCGTTCTGGTTTCCGACAGAGGGTGAAAAGAGGTGCTGCAGCACAGGCAGTATGTAAGTAAGCATGGAAACATGTCACAGTAGAGACACTACATACTGATATACACCTGAACATCAGCAGGAGAGGACTCTTTAAAGTAGAGACACTACATACTGATATACACCTGAACATCAGCAGGAGAGGACTCTTTAAAGTAGAGACACTACATACTGATATACACCTGAACATCAGCAGGAGAGGACTCTTTAAAGTAGAGACACTACATACTGATATACACCAGAACATCAGCAGGAGAGGACTCTTTAAAGTAGAGACACTACATACTGATATACACCAGAACATCAGCAGGAGAGGACTCTTTAAAGTAGAGACACTACATACTGATATACACCTGAACATCAGCAGGAGAGGACTCTTTAAAGTAGAGACACTACATACTGATATACACCTGAACATCAGCAGGAGAGGACTCTTTAAAGTAGAGACACTACATACTGATATACACCTGAACATCAGCAGGAGAGGACTCTTTAAAGTAGAGACACTACATACTGATATACACCAGAACATCAGCAGGAGAGGACTCTTTAAAGTAGAGACACTACATACTGATATACACCAGAACATCAGCAGGAGAGGACTCTTTAAAGTAGAGACACTACATACTGATATACACCTGAACATCAGCAGGAGAGGACTCTTTAAAGTAGAGACACTACATACTGATATACACCTGAACATCAGCAGGAGAGGACTCTTTAAAGTAGAGACACTACATACTGATATACACCTGAACATCAGCAGGAGAGGACTCTTTAAAGTAGAGACACAAAATACAAATATACACCTGAACATCAGCAGGAGAGAACTCTTTAAAGTAGAGACACTACATACTGATATACACCTGAACATCAGCAGGAGAGGACTCTTTAAAGTAGAGACACAAAATACAAATATACACCTGAACATCAGCAGGAGAGGACTCTTTAAAGTAGAGACACTACATACTGATATACACCTGAACATCAGCAAGAGAGGACTCTTTAAAGTAGAGACACAAAATAGAAATATACACCTGAACATCAGCAGAATAGGGCCGCTTTAAAATAATAACCCACACTTACTGCACAGTATATTGAAGATATCAGTTTTACCGAGCGTCGCCAAAATCTTCTTTTCCTTCGGCTCAAACAGGAAACAGGAAGTCGTCTTGATCACTGATTTCCTGCAGCTGCCAAATACTGAGCAATAATTAAAGAGACAAGCCACAAAATCAAACAAAATGTGAGAACATGTGTGTGTGTCCATATTTATTTTGCTCGTTTTACATGATGCATTTCAGCGAATTGTCTTTGATGACATTAATACATTTAACACCTGCTAACTGAACAGTTTTTTGCTCCTATAATAAACCGGCTTTCTGTTATAACTTCACAATTTCAGCTTTGAGTTTGGTCTCCTCTTCAGCTCCTACTGTCACTATACAATCAAAGAACAGTGATAAGAAAATCAACATAACTGGTAGATATGCATTCATTTTCAGCGCATTATCAATCATTAGAAAATAAAGTCATTCAGTGTCCAAATTCTCAAAGCACAAGAAGAAATACATTTTTGTTAATGGTGGCTTTGGCTGAGATAAATCAAACATTAGTCAGTGAGAAATTATTCTTGTTAGTCCAAGAAAATACATAACGAGTGAGTGTACATTCACAAAGCGCAATTGATCACATTTTGATGCATTTTGTGAAGAAAAGACTGAATAAAATAGAGAAATTGTATATTTTTTGCACACTTTGATTGAGTCCACGTTTACGAGGGCCGACAGGTGCAAACGTTAAATCAACATTTTGGAAAAAACCTCCAGGACGTATTCCATTTAAAATGTAAAGCCATGAACATGTCCGTATTGATCGGTTTCAACAGGTGTGTGAAATGGATTCAGCAAAAATATTTGATGCAAGGTCAGCAGGAAAGACGAAACAACAACACAGAAAAAACATTCAAACGGCTGAATTTCTTTAAAAATAAAAAAACTAACTTCATAATTCTGTTTACAATTTATACAACATATACCAATCTGTCACCTGTGGAATAAACAAGGTGGATAGCTTGAGATTTTAATAAAATACTGACAAGAAAAAGTCTTAAATGTGTGGTAAAGCACAAAGCATCACCCCCATAAAGTATATTTGTAATAAAATGTAAATTTGTACCTGTGTGTTATTGTGTTTCTCTAAATACTCTACCATTTACAACAGCAGTCTGTAACCTAACACTGTAACTCTGAAAATAATCAATCATCCTGCTCTGTGTTATATTCACGCAGTATACAGATGTTTATTAAATGTAAACTTTGCATCCTAACAACTGGAAGCATCTACAGTGGCTGTGTGTGTGTGTGTGTGTGTGTGTGTGTGTGTGTGTGTGTGTGTGTGTGTGTGTGTGTGTGTGTGTGTGACCTAGCATTACTATCCTTGTGGGGACCTACATCTGTTTACACAGTCACGTGTGGGGACTCGCCTCCCTTATGGGGACACATACAGTATGGGGTGTGTGTGTGTTGTGTGTTTATGGTGTGTTTTCCCTCCCTTCTCCTTGACTGACATCATGAAAGCTCAACTGATTCCTGATTGTTCTGCCTTTTCCTCTATGTGTGTGTGTTATAATGGTGGAAAATAAACCTCAGATTTCTACGAAATGCACGGACATCATTTTAAAACACTTGATACACACGGTTTCTGGTTTCTTGTTTGACCCACAGTTCGTTACAGTCTCTCTGATGTGCACAAAACTGGCAGCTGTACAATTTTCCCCAAATTGTCTAAACTGAGTAACGCCTAAAATGGCTGAAAAAATCCAGCGTTTCTTCCTTTATTATCAAACATCAATAAGATTTGACAAAAATGGTATTGATGTTAATCCTAAGTATTTTTTAGGGAAGCAATATAGGTTCAAATGACTGTCTCACGAATCAGTACAAATAACGTTTTTTGCTAACATTAGCTACAGCTGTTTAAGCAAAAGCGGGCTAGAAAGGAGATGCTTGCTATTGTTATCTTCTGTTTTCTGTTTTAATAATAACTACAAACTTTCAGTGGTTAATCTGCCAGTGTTATCAACATAAATTGCACATGTGCTGTGCATGTGAGAACAGAAACAAGGGCCAATAAAGTGGTGCAGCAATGAGTCCTAACGCTTTGTTCTACGACATAAAATACGTCAGTAAATATACCCCACTGGTGAATTAGCGGTGGTGACGTGAAGTCATGTGACCGTGCTGTAGTTCCTTTATAGCCTCACTTTAGCTTTTTACTTTTGGCGATTGCATTCACACTTTACTTATCATAACATTGTCTTAATAGGTGGAAATCATCCTGCTGAACAAATCATGTAAGTATCACAAATGTGAGTTTGCCACAGAGCTTTTTTTTGTTGTTGCAATAATCTAAAATCAAGTGTAAACATCCCATTTCTTTTAGTTGAGGGAGTCCTTGCAATGCCACAAAAATAAGTCACCACCGCACCGCTCTTGTAATCCTGTAATAAGGGAATTTAACCTTAAAGGGGACCTATCATGCAAAATGCACTTTTGTAGTGACGCTGTAGTCTGCCACAAAAGCAGCGAAGAAGACTTCTCACAGAATCAGCCCTTGCAAAAACAGGGCTGGAAAAGAGCAAATAGAGCGAAATGAGGCATGGCTAAAATGCATGATCTGTTTGGTATTTTGAAAAAAAAACTTCACAGACATGTTTTATATAGGTATGGCCCTACAATATAATATTCAAGTATAGCATGATAGGTCCACTTTAAATAGCACTTTTCCTGTGAGACAATAGAGCTTTCAGTACAGCTTTGGTCTGCTCTCAGAGGGTTGACTGACCACATGTTAAATTGTTAAATAAAACATCACTGTTACATGTGTCAGATTGTTATCTCGGCCTGATTTCCGCGGCGCTGGGATCACAGCGAGGCTGCAGCAGTCTCTCTCTCTCTCTGCACAGTTAAAGCCTCTGAGCGGTTGTGAGTGAGGGTGACATGTCCTGCTCGCTGTGTGATAGTTTTACATTCCAGCTGTCTGCTCTGGTTGCAGTCGCCTCACACTTCCTGCCTGCCGGCCTCTCTCTGATCCGCTGTCTGCTCGCAGCCCGACTGGCTTTTCCTCAGTCACATTCGGGTGTCATTCCTCGTGCAATGTGACTGGAGTTGCTTAATTGAAAGAGCCTAAAGTACAGTAACCTTCAGCTGGTGCCAGTTTCATATGAAGAAATATATTTTTGGAAGTCAGTGTAGCATAAGAAATGGTGAGTGGAGCAAACAGAAATACATTTGGTGGTGTTTTTATATATCTTCACTGCAGTAGAAGCTCGTCCAAGTGCAGAATTTAAATGAAAATACGTAACTACATTAAAATATTGTAATATAAATATGTAAAATAAGACTTTTCTGAGGTAAAACTTGAATATTTACTGCATATGACTTAAAGCACACATTAAATTACTGGCAACTTATACCGGTCATTTATAACTCTGTGTTTAATCAGCTTGTAAACGTTAATTAAGTCTGCAGGTCAGGTGCGTTCAAGTGCTGTTGGACAATTGAGACTTAAAGGTGCCAGTTGGGTTTTTTCTTATAACCACAAAGAGAGAAATATGTTTAGTGTTTTTTAACAAAACATGTGTGTGAATGTGAGTATCCTCGAGGTGCAAAACACATTTTTATGTAAAGTTTATGTCATTCTGCACTGTTTTTATGTCATTTTTTGATAGCTGGCAGTCTTTTTTCCTTGCTTTTGTCAGTGCAAACACATCGCCTGTTACTTAAAAAATACTTTACTGGTCCTAACCTCAACGCCCCGTAGAGTTACTGACAAAAAAGGGCAAAATAAGTGAATTACTGAAGTTTGTTTTCACATGATAGCACATTAATGTTCAATCAAACCTGTTAATTAATAGTTGGATGTGAAATGTGATTGAAAGCTCATAAGTGTTAAGGAGTCTAAAATGGTACTAATACTGATTAAAAAAACACCAATAATATACTGAAACAATGCAAATAAATAAGTGCAATTTTTAAGTAAAACATGCAGAAAATGCGTCGTTAAATCTTATAATACTGACGTGTTTGAAAACAGAGACTGTGGTTATGTAAGATCATTATTGGCAGAAAGAGTGTCAACGGAGAGGGTGGTATGTTTGACCTCTTTGCTTTTACAAGACTATCCTTAATATTAAATCCTCAAAATACATCTTTTGGTCATCTTCAGCCAAAGAAGATGAGGGGAGTCCTGTTTTTGTTTACTTGTGGCAGAATAAATACTGAATTCTGTGACATATGGATCAGAAAAAGAGGAGAAAAACACATAATTTATAAAGACAGCTCTTACCGTAAAGGGGGGTTTGCTTTTCTACGAGATAACGGCATTTCAGATATTATTTTCACAGGAAAGTCGCCCATAACCTCCCAGTAATCTCAGAGTAATCCCAGTGCCTGCCTGTCTGCCAGTTTTGTGTCCAGGAGGTTGAACAAGCTCATTATCGACACTAATCCTGAGCCGTGCTTCTCCAAATTACTGTACCAAAAAAACAAAAAGACTGCAGCTCGGGAACTGTGTGAAGTATTGTTTCCAGTTTTTGACTCGTCAGCCATGTTTTCACACATTTCTGATATCTTCTCAACTTCCTCTTTGTCTCCACACTGAGCGGCTGGATTGTTCACATTTACAGTTTCTTTTGGAATTGGCACTTGACAAATAACTTAATAAATAAATAAATATATAGACCACAGCAGTAGCTGCTCCTTCTGTGTGAGGAAACGTCCCTATCGTCCTTTTCTGCTTCCTCTCGTGAATTTTTCCTCCAGTTCAGGAGAGAAACAAGAGTCCAGAAGCAGCAGCGTTTTTTTTCTTGCAGGAAGGTGTTTGCAGGTGCACAGGTAAGTCAGTGTGTTTGTTTGTGTGTGTAGATATTGATTATGCTTCTGAGTGTGAGTGTGTGGATTAGTCCAGCGAGAGCAGCGGCTGCATGTTGTCCTCGTCACTTTTCACTTTGTCCGGTCGCTTCAGGACGCCCGGCTCCACCACAGACTGAGACCTGCAGAAACACAACACAGGTGATCAGATCTGAATCATTGGATACTCTTTATTATTATTATTATATATTTATTTTAACAAGGACCATGCATACAAATACATTCATCTCAGAAAAGAGAAGAGATGAATTATGCCAGATTATAGCTACACAACACAGGTGATCAGACTAACTGCCTGTAATATTGGACACTCTTTATATAATTGCATGTTGAGATTGGCCCACTTTTGGATCAGAAATGCATTTATTGGAAATGCAGCATTAAAATGTTTGTCTCCTGATGATCGTTATGTTACCCTAACCCCCCCACATTTACATACAGCTGGGTCGCTTAAAAAGGACATATTATGCTGATGTTCAGATGTATATCAGTATGTAGTGTCTCTACTTTAAAGAGTCCTCTCCTGCTGATGTTCAGGTGTATATCAGTATGCAGTGTCTCTACTTTAAAGAGTCCTCTCCTGCTGATGTTCAGATGTATATCAGTATGTAGTGTCTCTACTTTAAAGAGTCCTCTCCTGCTGATGTTCAGGTGTAAATCAGTATGTAGTGTCTCTACTTTAAAGAGTCCTCTCCTGCTGATGTTCAGGTGTATATCAGTATGTAGTGTCTCTACTTTAAAGAGTCCTCTCCTGCTGATGTTCAGGTGTATATCAGTATGTAGTGTCTCTACTTTAAAGAGTACTCTCCTGCTGATGTTCAGGTGTATATCAGTATGTAGTGTCTCTACTTTAAAGAGTCCTCTCCTGCTGATGTTCAGGTGTATATCAGTATGTAGTGTCTCTACTTTAAAGAGTACTCTCCTGCTGATGTTCAGGCAGGGGCGGACTGGGATTACAAATCAGCCCGGGACTCTCGACTGGCCCACTTCGGTACCGCCGGCCCACCTCGGTAAATACCGAGGAAATTGTCGACGGGGGGGGGGGGGGGGGGGTGGGGTGCTAGCGAGTTATCCGAGCGGCCCACATCGTCCGACCGGCCCACTTCAGTACCGGCCCATCGGGATTCATCCCGAACGTCCCGATGGCCAGTCCGCCCCTGTGTTCAGGTGTATATTTCCTTACGGGGACAATAAAGTATATCGTATCGTATCGTATCGTATCGTATCTTATCGTATCGTATATCAGTATGTAGTGTCTCTACTTTAAAGAGTCCTCTTTGTCCCGCCCCTTAGCCTATCACAGTACAATGTGTTGGAGCGCTACTAGACAGAGTGTTACGTAGGGGATTTTATCCTTTGCAGACCATTTACATGCATAAAAACAGGTATAACAAACTACAAGGAAAGGGAAACCCCCCAAAAAAGCATAATAGGGTGTTGGGAAAATACTGAATGTCCTCTTCCAATGTGAGAGTAGCATGATAACAAAGGTATCCCAACTGTAGCTGTGTACATGACAGGATGTATGATTACCTAGAAGAGCATCAGGACTGTTTGAGGCATATGATAGCTATGTGATTAACATGATGATTCAGCCTCTATGGAGATAGACATATGACAAGCATGCTCATTTCTGACGTGGAGCTAATCTGAACTAAACATTGAATACTGCTTTATATTCCTCCATCTTGTGACTGTGTAACTCCCTCTCTTGGATATCAGCATGTGAAGGACACTGTTCAGGAACTAGTTGATGCTCTGTATGTGATGACTACTTCCATTCTGGAGAGGATCATAAATACATGGATCCTGAGATTGAAGCTCAAGCCGGTGACCAGTGAGATTTTTCTAATATAGGGCGTCTTCAAAATCCGTGCTCTGACCTCTTCATGGTTTTGGGGGACAGGTTCTTCTCCAGGTCCCGCTCCAGGTCCTGCACTGACAGGGTGTAGGACTCAGGGCAGTAGTCGGTATCCTCGTCGTAGGCGTGGTCCAGCAGCGCCCGCGCCCACGTGCCCATATCGTATGGAGGCATCATCCCTCCCAGCTCCGAGGGCAGGATCTCCGGATGGATGAGCAGGTGGAGGCTGTTCAGGTTGTTCCCGTGCATGAAGATCTGCAGGGGGGAAGACACAGACGGTACAAAATCACTTAATATTGTACCTGATGGGCTCATTATTATTCGCTCGTTATTATGAGCCTATATTATTATTATTATTATTATTATTAATATTATGCACCGCTTTCCCCCTTCTACGACTCAGATGAGGGTGTTGCACTTTTCCTTGTGCATGTGATGTTTTGGTGTTGTTTTTTTATTGTTTTGTTTCTTTCCGTTAACTGTCAAAGTGGGAACTAAGTATTTTTTTGTACGTTTTTGTGTTTCTCTTATCTTCCAACGATACTGTTATGATTGGCTATGAATAAGAAAATATGAAGGACAGACCATCTATTTTTTTTTTTTTTTTTTTTTGAGAAAGGGGCAGGTAATTTAAGATTATTCTCTTCTCCCTGCTCCTTTTCGGGTACGGTGTGTTTATAGAGACATGTTTTGCAAATAATTATTATACATTAAGTTGTGCATACCATGAACGGAACAAATACAAATGTAATGAAATGAAATAATAAATTGCTTTAATTTGCTTAAACTAGAGGGGAATAACTAACACCAGTGGGATGTTGGTGAGATTATGACCATCCTAGGGGGTGCAAAACAGCCATACAGTAACACCAACTCTGACAGATTTAGAAACCCCCCTGCCATTTTTTTAACTAAAATGCAATGCCTTGTTACCATGCTGCTGTAACAAGACCATTCCCAATTTGGTATCAAAAAAGTACATCTAGTCTAATCAAATCTGATTTAAAAAATCATATTTCCCGTCCAGTCGATTCTGTTTTAGGACTTATTTTTGCTGATGCATTTGAGTCGGATATTTAAAATATTTAGATCTCATTTCGGTCTCCACCATCTCCTGACGGAAATATCTGTTTCTTTCGCTGCTAAATGCTCCTGTATGTTCACCAGCTTGTCTCTCATTATGTTTTAAATGCTGTCTTCTGGTGAGATGAAGGTTAACAGTCTCTTTTTGATGTCATAAATACATTCATCATAGCTGCTTTAATATCTTCTCACCCTCTTCCTGGTCTTGTCTTTGAGGAAGGGTCGTATCACGGTGTAGAGAGCGTGGATGTACCACGGTTGATTCACAAAGTGGATTCCTCCAAATCTGGCAGGATAACTGTCCTGTTGGGAGAAGAAACAAAGCAAGATGTCACAAAAGAAAAACATCCACCCATTACATCCTGACTCAGCGATTTAATAACAGGTGCAATTACTACGTCACAACAGAGAGCCCGTCTCAATCAAGAGGCTGCTTCTTTGACTTGCAGCAGGAGAAGAATTACCTCTGTGAGTTTCCTGTCCCTTTGCATTAGATTAGTTTTTGAGAATGGGTTCTAATCTCATCGTCTATAGGAAATGGTCCGGGCTATTTTAAAGTCACCGCAGATAAAAACGCCGGAGGGAAATTAGTCTTTGTTCGTACAGGTTGACTGTGTGGAGTCTGTGTTTCCTCCAACGCTGGACACCATTATCATGATTACCCTCCACTGTAACCGTGTGTGTGTGTGTGTGTGTGTGTGTGTGTGTGTGTGTGTGTGTGTGTGTGTGTGTGTGTGTGTGTGTGTGTGTGTGTGTGTGTGTGTGTGTGTGTGTGTGTGTGTGTGTGTGTGTGTGTGTGTGTGTGTGTGTGAGTCATGGTTTGGCTGTGGTCCAGCAGAAGGGTGAAATTATATTCTGACGTAACAAAGCCAGCGGATGAAAAAAGGCTGGAGGCAGATGTTTATGTAAAAGCTGTTGGCAGTGTGTGTGTGAGAGAGACAGTGAGAGTATCTGAGGACGGGACACACTCGTATGTACATTAGGATTTCACAGAGTTGAGTCATCGAGGAGAAACACAGCCAGAGGAAGTGGAACAGGACTGTTCAACACTTTGATGCAGAGAGAGAGACTGTATCTGGACTTCTATGGTCATATTTGCAAGAAATGAAATGTGAAAATTCATTTTTTTTGACATGTTATTGGTCCAGCTCGAGTGCCATGAACAACATTATCACATGCACACAAGAAGTAACACTCTCACACTAACACAGTCTGTCTCTATCTATACAGTGTACAAGGGTCACATTTTATTTGTGTGATCAGGTTTGAAGCATACTCTTTAAGTCTATCTTACAATTTAGGCATGAACCTAACAACATGACTTACGATACGATATACTTTATTGTCCCTGTAAGGACATTTGTTCTGGACCCAGTTCCACATACATGTACGTATACAAACATACAGTAGTAAACATTAAAATACATTAAAACATTATCACTCATACACCGTTTGCACACACACAAAACACAGACGCACCCACTGACAATGGCGACCTATTGCATAACCCTCATGGCCAACATTTAAGAGTATATTACATGACATGTGAGTGTTGATAAGCTTAACGGACAGAGGCAGGAATGACTGCTCTTGGGAACCCTGAATCTTCAACTTTATTAGGTAGGAGCTGGAGGTCTGAGTGGAGAAGGTGGGGGGGATCAGACACGATTTTGTGTGCCCGTCTAACAATGGACTTTGTATTGTGCAGTTGTCAAAAGAGGCCTCTGAATGCACAGCTGCTCGATGGCTTGTTGATGTAGACGCAACGTTTCTATTTTGCAATAAAAAGTAGACCATGCAGGCTAGAAGAAGCTGTCAAAACAACGATGTCTTACAGGCTATTCAGATGTAGCACTCCAGATAGGACTCAATGTGCGGATTCCAACCAAAAACCCAGCGGATCCCAGTGGCTGGGGGCGTTGCCAAATTGCTAGAGGGCGTTGCCAAATTTCCCCATTTGTTCAATTACAGGATTTAACCATGAGATGGCGCTTCATTCACAAATACACAAAGACAACTTGGTGTTGTATAACTTAATCTGTTTGCAATGTTGCAGCTCTGCAGTTCTGTTTGCTAAATACTGTAGCATTTAATCACTTATTTGTTATGGTTTTCACAGGCTGCTATAACGAAAAAACATCAATATTTTAGATCAAATAAAGCATATCTGTACTCCTCAGAAGGAAGTAAAGAGTAAATCAATTATTTGAGTCACAAATGAAATTATTGAGATCAAAATGTCACTCATATTTGTATAATAATCATGAATTGTTACATTCTCATGTTTCCTAGAGGATTTGTACCCTAGTGATGACCTTATAACATCCTTTGTTTCTACAGTAAGTCAAAAATGTTACCCATATAAGCTGCTTGTTATTTTTTTTAATAAACAATGCAAATACACTTTTTCCACCATATTTGAAGAAAAACTGTTTATGTAACTCATTCATTGAGTCATACATTCTGAATATTGGTGCAAAAATAGACCTATTTGGCAGTGTGTGATCCCTCTGACTCGGACCCCTCCCCTCTGACTCGGACAGACACTCTCACTTTGATGAAGGGTCTCGCTGCATTATACATGAAACACTGAAGACTGGATCTGATCTGAAGGACTGGATCAGGGACTGAGGGAGGAGGAGGAGGAAGAAACAGAAGCTGAAGGTTTGATCCTCCCCAGGTGAAGGAAATGGAAAAGGTGCAAAGAGAACGAGTTCAGAGAAAGATGGAGGAGTGTGTAGAGAGAGAGAAGATTACAAGGTGAAGGAGACCCAGGAGAGAGGGAGGGGTGAGACGGGTGAGAAGCAGCAGATTCAATATTAAATCACCTTCTACAATATTATTTTTGTCCTCGTAGAGTTCAGATGAAAAAAGGCCAGGTTTCCTTGAATATCTGCAAAATAAATCTAAAATCTCTTGACTTGACTTAAGTCTACAAAACTACTCTGTTGGGTTAAAAAATATAGATTTTTAGGTTAAAATAATTAATAAGGGCCAATGATTTGTAGTTAAAATATTCAGTAAATACAAAAAGGTAAAAACCAGCCATTCATTCATTCCTTTAATATCCCCTTACTATGATTATGATTTAAGTTATCATTGTTTTATTGTAATATTGATTAATATTGGGGTTGTTACCTTTTTTTAATTATATATCTTTTCTATTTATTTATTATTTATTTATACATACATATTTTTTCTGTCCCGAATTTTTTTTTTGTTAGTAAGTGTATTATTATTTTTTGATTGATGATTGATCATTTTTTATCATATATATATACCGTATATATATTTGTTTTACTTCACGTAGGAACATATGTCTTCCTCTTGTGTTATTTATTTTATTTTATGTTTATTGTATGTAAAAGGGAGGCGTGTTGCGCAGTGGACTACTATTTTTGTGAGTCACATTTTTCTTTTAACATTTAAAAGATGTTAGTTTAAGTGTCACTTATTTGCTGTTAAATGTGCGCTGTCGGGTATCACGTGCATGTCTATGCGCGTGTTGCAATGGATATAGCGTTGGTGTTCGGATCAGGGGGGCACAGGTTCAAACCCCACTGCAGTCAGCATGTCGTTGTGTCCCTGAAGACACTTCCCCCCAAATTGCTCCTGTGGGGATTGCTCACAGTATTGAGTAAGTCACTTTGGATAAAAGCGTCTAAAAGGTAACATGTAATGTAATGTAAAATAAAAAAGCACTCCAGCTTCTCTGATGTTTGCCTGCAGGCTAACGTCGATCCTGAACAGATTTATTTCCGTCCTCCTGCTGCAGGTCAGAGGGAAAAGGTTGACGAGAATGAAAGGAGACGGGAGAAAAGTCCATCGACACCGACAGGAAGACGTGAGGAGCTGTTTCCCAAAAAAATCACTTTATATACATTTAGCATTATCTCTAAATCCCCCATAATTCCCCTCTCTCCCCCGAGCGCTGAAGAGGATAAACGCGTTAGGAAAGATTTTCTCTTGGCGGTGGAAAAGCTGCGCCCACCTCCTGCTTTGTGAAAGACTTTCTCTAAGTCTGACCTGCAGGGAGGAGACGCTCTCTGTTCCTCCAGGAAATTACACTAATAACTCTTCTTCTTAAAGCTCCCCTATTATCCTCTTCTTCATCAATATGTTACAGGTCTCAGATATATACAGAGCCTGTCTCTGATTGGCTGAAACACCAAACAGATCATTGCAGCATCCCATAATCCCCTCTGTTTCAGCCCTGTTTCCAAAGTGCTGATTCTCTGTCTGTTATACTTTAGATGAAAATAAGGAGCCCCTCCCCACGCCCCTCTGAGAGAGATTTGGTTAAAAAGAACTCAATTGTGCTCTAGGAGGAGATTCAGGTGATAAGGTGGGGGGGGGGGTTACCTTGGTTGCTGATTGGCTAATGGTTACACAAGTGGGTAATAGTGTCACTTCTTCTCATGTGTTTCTTAGAAGTGAAAATCAATTAAAGCTCACCTAGTATGCTAGATTTGAACAATATATTATAGGTTTATATTACATATTATCCATCGAACCCCTGTTTTTTAGAGATGTGGGTAAGGTATTTTCTGACACTTACACACAGGGGACACATATTTATGTATAAAATAATAAAAAAGTGCGTTTTGCGTAATAAGAGACCTTTATAGATGTCATTATATACATGTTACGTCTAAAAGGGGAGTGGGAGAGTGGTTCCTCCAAACACTGACAGGGC
Source organism: Trematomus bernacchii (assembly GCF_902827165.1). NCBI lineage: Eukaryota > Metazoa > Chordata > Actinopteri > Perciformes > Nototheniidae > Trematomus > Trematomus bernacchii. The sequence goes on from NW_022987598.1 coordinate 84,813, forward strand.
AGGTAGTTAACCCTACCTTAGGATTAAAAAAGAAACATTTAACATGACATTTATGATGTTTTTAAATGGATGTTATCATATCAGGATTTGTAACTCATGTTTAATAAATGTTTTGATTATTTTTGCACACATTACTGCAGATATAGCTCTTAAAATGTGTATCTAGTATCATTTTGAATTTGTGACATGCTCTATTGTTATTTATTTATTGTTCCATGTCTGTTTTTGTCATGCTGTATATTTTAATACCTTTGTAACATGTATTCAAACTTGACCTGGGTCTGCCTCGTAAAGAAATTTGAATCTGAAATGACTTCCCGGTTAAGTTAAGGTAATAAATAACATTAAAAAATCCAAGGGAATTTGATATTTAATCAGCATTTTCTCTTCCCTTTCGGCTTTTTGTCAACGAAACATTGGTGAGTTATGATGAGTGTCTTGTCTTGCAGCATGAAGACATTCACTTTGGGTAAAAACAATAATAGATTTTTGATTAAACGACAATCAAAACATGCATCTTTCAGTGAAAAAAAGTATTTTCACTCCAAGATGTCAAACTCACTCAACCATATCTCGTTAATCCTTCATTGTGTTAATGAAGCTCGTCAGTAGTCACTCTGACAGCTGCCATGTTGGGCCGCCTGACGTGTGAAAGGCTTTCTAAGCACGACAATCTTTCAACGACTGCCTTCTGTCCCACGTGACCTGAACGCAGCATCAGTGTTGCTGCTGGGACTCAAACAGACAGACTGCCACCAACACTGCAGGTTAAACACTCACACACTCAGCCGTAACATCATGTGACGTGTACACACACACACACACACACACACACACACACACACACACACACACACACACACACACACACACACACACACACACACACACACACACACACACACACACACACACACACACACACATAGCTGCTTCTTTACACAGATGTCTGGATTATAGCTGCACCTTAAGGATACTTCATGTGTCCTTTAACAGATTCACATGTCTAGCTTCGCCACGAGCAGTTTTGACTTTTTTTTATTCCAGCACTGACTGTGACTTTGATTCAAGATCAGAAGGAGCTGTAGAGGACACAATATAAAGTGTTGTTCAGCTAAAATGGACAGCTTTAAAGAGGTGCTATTGTGCTTTTGGGGATTTTCAATTTCCTGTAGTGCGTTCTATCGGTTTAAGTGCACGTCAATGGTCTGCAAAGGCTAACATCCCTGAGTTCCTTCACACTTCACCCCCTGCATGAAATTCCTCAATTGGACTCCTTTTTTTACTTTGCATCTGTTAGCGTGTGAATGTTTATACTTGAATGCTGAATGAATACCAATTCCATTATTGCTTAAGGCTGAAAGAACCAAAAAAACAGTTTTATTTCATAAACCGCTACTAGAATTGCTAGTTGGACTACATAGTGACATCCCTATCTAACTCTCCCGCTTCTATTGGCTAGCGCTCCAACACATTGTACGTGATAGGCTAAGGGGCGGGACATCTCTAAGCGGTTGACCAATCACAACAGAGCCGACCAGTCGACAGTTTATCAAACTTAACTTGCATTTTCATGGGATACAATTTGGTTATGTTAAGGCAACAAAGCTAGTTGATGAGTTTTAGAAAAATATATTTTTGGTTTGGGATAAAATAACTACTGAAGTGTTAAAAGATGAATCAATTCTTGTGTCACACGGGGAGCAAACAGAGGACCTTTCTCTCAGTTAAGCCCTGAGCCTGTTTTTCAGGTTTCAGGCTCGAAAATGACATGCCCAGAACAAATGACTATAACTTCACTTCTAAAAGGGTTAAATTAATAATCTTTTTTCTCAAAGCAAGGTTACATCTGTGAGTTGGATGTAGACGTGTCAGAATCAATATAGATGTTTCTGTGTCAGAGTAAATTCAGATGGAACATTGTAAAAAAAGGTAAATTCTTACCTCCGCCCAAAAAAAACCCATTACTTATAGTGAAAACCACCCTTGAATGATGGGTTAGTAGACTAAAAGCTTTAGGAATCCAAACTACAACATATAATAAGTACCTTGTATCAAGATTGATGCAAAACAAGTGACATTTGACCTCTTTAGAGAGATTTATAAAAATAAAAATAATATGAAATCTCCGTTTTTTACATAAAAATGCAATGATGGATTATCAGTAATCCTTTCAAAGTGACACAGACACATTGGATTAACCTATGGATTAACCTTCAGCTGCGTTTTTATCATTTTAATGCCATTGAACACAACTATTGATCAGAATAACAGCTAATTTGAGACGATTTCCTGTGAATGTTCCGTAATTCACGTGTTGTGACGTCTGTGTTTGCTTCCCCTGTCACGAGTTCTGATCGCTCAGTGATTATACTTATACCTATAGAATCTGTGGAATATCAGCTTTAATTTGATATCTTGTTTTTGCAGTTACGATAAGTAATAAGGGTATTTTTACCTTGAGTTCTGTGGTAAGTGTGTTAGCATTTTTTCGCTCAGGGCTCATTTAGACGCTTCTTGTGAGACTTGTGTTTTGTTTCGGTAAAAATGGTTCATATTGTCAGTTAGCTGAGTTTCTTCCCGTTAAATGGGTATGACACATTAATAGGTTTTTAAATATTAAGAAGCCCTGAGACACAGTTTCGTGAAAAAACACCCCACTGCCCCCTGTACAGGGGGCTCTAGGGCTTAACAGGTTTTAATACGTCCTGTTTTACAATGACGTTAAGTATCCTACACGAAAAATCGATTTTGTGGGAAAAAACAGGAATTAGCTGACAGTTTTTTTGGTAGGTAAACCATGAATGGTGTCGGAGAACAGCCTGAGTTAATGTACTTTTTACCTCTGCAAACCAATGCTTATGAGTTGAATCTGCTGATGGACATTGAGTCAAAACAGCTCATTAGAGAGAGGTGAGTCAGCATTAAAAGTATACAGAATAAAACCAACACCTCTTACTGCACACAGAAAACACTGATGCTGAAATGCATCTCAGGTGAAACTGCAGCAGGAAGGAACAAGGGGAAGAAGAAGAGAGAAAAACACGGTGAGATTTGACGTGATGAAGATGGAGTGTGTGCTGTGTGAAGTGTGTAAGTGTGTAAAGTGTTTGTAATGGCTGCAGCAGCAACATCAGGTCAGACAGAGAAACAACCTGTGAGTCACCAGCTGCTCATCTATTATTTACTTCATCAAATCAGAGCTGAGGCAGCAGCCGGATGTTTCTGCATTGGACCGGAGATACACCGTCAGCAAGGGTTTATCTTTTTAAAAAATACAATAGAGGGAGAAAGGACAGGAAACACCAAGAAATACTTTGTGAATTTGACTTTCATATGTGCTTTAAATTACTCCACAGTTTTTATTTCATGTAATCTTTCTTGGAGCTCCTCAAACATCATGTGCAAAATTTGTTTAAGTTGCATTCAATTATTATTTTTGGGTCAGTATAACAAAACAAGCTTCAGTAAATATAAAAATATTGATAATTTACTAAGAAAACACAGCTATGGCTTCATCTTTCACTTCAATATCCTGAAGTCTGAGGATTTACAGCTTATATTTAATGATATAAATGTTTTTTTAATCAACTTTATGTAAAATATATAACAATCAGTGGCGGCCGGTCCATAGGGGCGCTAGGGGCGCCGCCCCACCTCTTCCCATATTAAAAAATAAAAATAAAAATAAAAATAAAAATAAAAAATATATTTTAAAAAAGATATATATTTTTATTTTTATTTTTAATGAACAAGGTAAATATTATATAATTGGTATCAGTAAAATGTATAATCTACAATAAAATCTCGTTTAAAATTGTGTTACAATGTCTAAAGTTACTGATAAGTCACATGTTTCCTGCCTGGCCTTGCCCGTGTACCTTCTCTCGTCTGGGGCGCTAAGAGAGGAGCCCTCAACCAGTGCAGCAGCAGCCACTAGCAGCTGACTGTTGATATCTGTAACGTGTAAACTATGCCGCGAAAACATAATTTCAGCCAATCAGCGTCGTCAAATATGACGGTCACGGGGCGCCAATGTCAGCGCCCCGTGCAGTCTGTGAGTAGTTTGGACAGTGACTCGTATCCGGTTGACGCAGTAGTTGATGAGGATGGCTTCGTGTGCAGGTGGAGTCTCCGGACCTCGGTCCCCGCCTAATTCTGTTCAAGAGCTAATCTCCAATCCTTTCGAAAGGAGAAGTTTGGCAGATAAATTGTTGCTTAAAGACCTTGGACCGGACCAACCCGATTTGAATATATCGCAGCAATCTCGTGAAAAAGACAAAACTTATACACGAGGCTTCGCAAGTAGCTGGTACACAAAAAAGGCTTGGCTAGCTGGATGCAAACAGGTAAATGCTGTCTTTTGTTTCCCATGCTTGGATATCACTTTATATGTAGAGAGGAGGTTTCCCATGGTTGTTAGAAGTTTATTAATAAGTGGGCATTTATCACAGAAGTGATTGTTCTGTCTCCACGTTTGTTGCATTGTCTGTGATGTATTTTCCAACAGTTATAGCTCCTGTCCTGTCCCAGCAACACTACACGGTTTGCAGCTCCACCACATTTTTGGTTTATCTTCGGTGTCGCTTAAAATCTGCTTCCCATCGGACTAAAACCTCCACGTAATCTGAAGACAGATACTTGAAGTTATTTAAACCTTTTGCAAACTTTATGTTCTTTCTTGCTCTAGCCTTGCCAGTTACATTGTACATAACACATATATTATCATTATGCTAACTGGTTGTTCGTGTTAGACGATGTAGCTTTTTCATTTCTGAGTTATTGCTATATGTAAATAAGCCTGTTTGTAAATAATCCTCAGAGAAACAAAGAAAAAACACAATTTATGACATTTTGTGCTGTGGTTATTTTTTTTAAATTGCATTTATTCACAGTTCAGTTTGAAATGCTGTAGTGACTTGTATTGAACCACTTCAATATTTATAATTAATGCTACTGAAAAGATGCTATTAATTTTATATCCCACATGCAGTTCACTGTAAAGCTACTTGGTGGAGGTGTTGGTTCATAAAACATGAACAGTTTTAAGAAAGAAAAAAACAGACCAGTTCTGAGAACACAAATTCCTGGTAAAGTAGTAGATGTTCAGGTTGATAAATAATATTTTCCACACTGAAGATTATGGAGGTATTGATCAGTCTTCTCATATTTTTAAGCCTCGATTTCTCCTTTCCCCCCCCCCCTCTAACATCACCAGAAGTCATCATTTAAGGGGTCATTTCTCGAAAAAAAAATTCGGGGGGGAAACCCCCCGGACCCCCCGGGTAGGTCACTTACGGTACGTCAAGAGCCCCACCAAAAGAAAAGACCACCGGCCGCCACTGATAACAATCTATAATCTTATTTGAATTAGAGCTCTTGGAAAAACACATACCGCTTTTATTTTGTGTTGTACAAGGACTGACAGTCAAGCTTGTGTTGGGTGGTTTTAATAAAATGACTACAAAAATAAACATATTTCTTTAACCTTAATAATGTGTTTTTCATTATGCCCTCAAGGGAAAAGCAATCTGGTGTTTGGTTAATAATTATTAAATAAAAAGAGCTTTTATCTGTAACTATGTCACAACACTACTAAAATGATCCTTCCTTGCTAAGTAGATAAAACTAAATGTGTTCAAATAGCCAAATAAAGACAGAAAAACATCGCACCTGCACTCAATTTAATCTCATCTGTCCCCGGGGTCAGATCCAAATTCGCAGCTTTTAGTCCATGAGCTCCGCAGATTTGCAACAAACTTCCTTTTAAATCAAGGCTGAAAACCTGGCTCTTTAATGCTGCTTTTCCAGAGGTCATTAAACTATATTATATCAGCACTTCTTGCAGCATTACGTGTATTAACAATGACTATTTTTAACTCATTTCTATCTCTGTCTTTTGGTTCAATTTGTTGTAATGTGTTATTGCCTATGTGAATTGCCTTTGTGTCCGACATGTCCAATGCAAATAAACTATACCTTAACCTTACCTTTCATAATAAGTAGTTGTAATAGTACATTTTGGTATAAATCTTAAGACCCCTGTGCGATTTCTGCAAAAAATAATACAGAAAGACCTAAAACTCAAGAACTGATGCCGTAACATCCAACATGTTCTCAGAGAGCGAGTCTATCAGCACTCGGCTGACGATACGACATCTGACATGAGTTACGTACGCTGTGTGTGTGTGTGTGTGTGTGTGTGTGTGTGTGTGTGTGTGTGTGTGTGTGTATGTGTGTGTGTGTGTGTGTGTGTGTGTGTGTGTGTGTGTGTGTGTGTGTGTGTGTGTGTGTGTGTGTGTGTGTGTGTGTGTGTGTGTGTGTGGGGTCATACATCCCCTCTCTGTTTCCGTCACATCGGGCTGATGAGCTCTCTCCGCTCGGCTGTCACTTCTGATCCACACAGGGATGAGTAAACCTTTCCTCCAGTGAGAAACAGGAGGACTGAGTGAATCCAACAGAGTGCTTTTGCTTTTCAGGAGGGAAAGTGTAGCCCAGAGTGACGATTGAGTTTCTTTGCTGGCTTGTTCTTTACAAAAAAAACACCTTAATAAGAAGATGCATGAGTGGAGATGAGGTTAGTAAAAGAAAGAGGAGAGTGAATCGTACCATATGAGGCACAGAAAAGCAGAGATTTCTACAACGCTGCTCACAAAGTCAACAAAAGGCGACGTAATAGTTTGACATTTTGGGAAATATGTTCAAGGATTCAAGGGTTTTATTATCATATGTACAGTAGCTACAGTGTAGTTATAGCAATGAAAATCTTAGGTCCCAAGCTCCTCCAACAATGCAACATATTATATAAAGGACATAAGACAAAAAAACAAGAAAAGACAACAATGTTTTTAAATATATTTGTATGAAGTATGTAGAACTTTGTCACGATCTGTCTGTGTATTATTTGTTTTATTTTGAAGTGTCACTGTCTGTCTAATTTCCTGTTTTATTTTGAAGAGAGTTCACCCCCTGTTTTATGTCTGTGTTGCTTCCTGTCTCTGTGTTTCCACTCCTGTTTGATTACCTGATTCTGTTCACCTTGTCGATATTTGCTTCTATTTTACAACTTTATTCCTCTTACTATATACTGGGTGTTTCTCAATCGCGAGTACGCTTGCTTGGTAGCACATGTCTGCCGAGCATCTTGCTTCAGAAGCGAGTCAAGAATACTTCCTGACATTCGGAAAACAAAGAGTGGAACAGGCTAGCAAGTGTGCAGGTGTGCGTCATATGAGAGGCCCCGCCTTACATCTTCCGCCACAGATTTGGGGAAATTGGTCCGTGCGCAAAGCATTGTGGGGATTTTAACTCGGAGTCTACTCATGTGCAGCCTCGATATTTCTCCAAACGGAGTACGCCGGGCTCGGTAGATTTCCAAGTATGCTGGAGATTGGAACAGTCCTTCGGCGGCACTCGATGACGTAGTATGCTTGAAATAGTGGCTCTGCAGCAGCTTTACTCGCGATTGAGAAACACCCACAGTGTCATGGTTTTGGATTTATGTTTTCATTCTCCACCTTTTATTTTGAAATGTTTTCCTCCTTGTGTCTTGTCTGATCCTACTTCCTGTGTTTGCCTTCCTGTCGTTAGTTTCCCTGGTGTGTCTGATTGTCTGATTGTGTTCACCTGTTGCCCTTGTGTTTCTGCCTCCCCTGCCCAGCTGTGTCTTGTCCTGTGATTACCCTTCTGTGTATTTAGTCTTGTCTTCCCCTGTGCTCCATGTCTGTTTGTCGTCTCTTAAAGGGCCCATGTCATGCTTTTCCGGTTATTACCCGTCCCCTTGTGTGTTATGTAGGTTTTTCTGCATGTAAACGGTCTGCAGAGTCACAAACCCTCAAAGTACACCCTGTAGCGAGTAAAACTCTAACACAGAAAAGACCTGTCCCATGCTGCACCAGAACGCCTCGTTGGAGATTTATCTTTTTCCATTGTTTGCTTCCTGGGTTCTGTGACGTGTGAACACCCAAATCAACAACAAATGACCGGATTGGCCCAAATGGACCAATCCGCGGAGCACCTCACACACCAGGATCCCTTGGCTAACTAACAGGGAGTCCCCATTGACTTGCATAGAGCTCCCTGAATGCTGGTAATAGACGAGTTGGGATCGCGGAGAAATGCTCTCTGCAGACCCATTCTCACAGCGTTATAAACCTTTTTCTTACTCAATATCAAGCCACACTTATTGTTTTTACTTCGGCTGTGAGTGTTTGTGTGTGCTCAGGATGAGTTTCGCTTGTTCTCTCTGTATCACCGACCCGGAAACCTGTCCGCTCCTTGCAGCAGCTCGTAGCAGCTCGCAGCAGCGGCGAGCAGCAACGAGCCTCACAATGTCCCGACCAATCAGAGCACACTGGGCTCATAGGGAGGGGGGGGCAGGAGCTCCAACAAGCCGTTTAGGACAGAGAGTGAATACACACTATACAGAGATGCTGTATGAGAAACCAATGTGATTTTGGAACATTGCACAATTTAAATCTATTCTAGTAGACCTCAACAATGGAATTATGATCAGTAGAAATGGCCATGGCATGGGACCTTTAATGTCTATGATACCTTCCCGTCGTTTCATGTCCATGCTACCTGCCTATGCTCGTCTATGCTAGTCCATGTCTCCTGCCTGTTCCCGCCTGTAAGTTTGTTCCTGTCTGTCGTGCTCCCCGGTTTTGTTAATGTTAATTAGTTTCTTGTTTTTCCTGTCTTCGGCTTTTTTGAATAAAGCTCGCTTTTTGTTACCAAACCTTTTTGTATTTTTAACTGCACTTGGGTCCTATTTTCCCCCAACCCTGACATACAGTATGTATCATTAAACACTAAAACAAAAATTCAATTCTGATTTCTTTATGCTCAATTTGCTACCACAGTAGAAAACACAAACAATACAAAACAATAAATCTAAGTACTACTAACTGTACTAAATATATATAAGACAATACATAAGAAACACTGATATATTTAGCAGCTCCACGAAAGCATCTGACTTCTATTTTTACTTTTAGGAGTCATTGTTTGTTTTCTGGCAAAGACTAGTTCAATTAAAAAAACTGAAATGAGGAGATCTTGGATATTTGGCAGAGACTCTGTTGGAAGCTTCTTTTCTCACATCAGAGTAAAGCTGCTGTGATGTGTGTTATTGAAGCGGGGGAACATGGGGACGGACAGCTGCTGTTTTCCTGCAGCTGGAAGATAAAAGACGGAGAAAAATCCATACTGCAGTGAAGAAAAACCTGCGCCTGTTTATTCATCACCGCACTTCCTGTTTCCACTGAAACACTGCTGAGATATAGAGTGGTGATTTACTTGTGGAGGTCGACACAGAAGTTAGCATCTCCCTGGTTCCTTCGACAAAAAACATTTGGGAATATAGCAAAAAAATATCTGTGGCAAATTCATGTTTTATGATATTTATGATATTGACATGTTACGTTCAGCAGGATAATCTCAATCAATCAATCAGTCAAAGTGTATTTATATCGCTCAATACAACACATTTAGAATTTGTCTCAGTGGACTTTTTTGTAGTAGTATATGAATACAGTACAACCCCCTCTGTCCTTGGACCCTCACATCGGACAAGAAAACACTCCCAAATTGAAGAAACCTTGAGGAGAGCAACAGACGGGGGATCCCTCTCCCAACACCATTTTCAGGTAAAAAGCTAACGTTAGGAAAACCACGCAAAGTAACATCATCAATGTCAACAACACAATGGTTAGCTAAGATAAAGGCGGCTAATGGACTGTACTTATAAAGCTCTTTATCAGGTCACCTGATTCAACCTCATTCATGCAAAGCTGCACCACTTGCTCGAGGGAAGCTAACACTAACTCACACACACACACACAGAGGAAGTGAGAAGAGTGTGTTCTTGTTTCTCCGCTCGACAAATGGAGTCTGTCTGGAGGAGAGGGCAGAGCGGACACACACACCGTTGGCCAACCAGTCCACCTCAGGGTTCAGTATCTTGCCCAAAGACACATCGACATGTTGACTGCACGGGCTGTGATCGAACCAACAACCTTCTGGTTGAAAGACGACCGCACTCCCTCTCAGCCACAGTCGCCCTTTATAGCTTCAGTTCTGCCCTGACAATCTGCATATCGTAACACTGATAAAATGGTTAAAATGTCAAATCTATCCGGAAAATTACATTTCATAAACTGCCCAGCAAATATTGTGTTTAGCTAACAATGATGCAGTGACTAAATTGAGGGAAAGATAATAAAAAAAAAGGTATTACACCCCGTTAGTTCACATTAACCCATTTACTGTTATCATATTTCCTCATTTTAAAGCTTACATTAAATCCACTGTCCTAATTATACTGCCTGAGACTGAAATTACAGGGTGCTTGCAAAGCTTTTATCATTTATTATACATGATGATGAGAGGGCGGAGGAGGATTTCAATGAATGCTCCCAGATATCAGTGCAGTGATGTTTCCAGACTACAGATGGAGAGTGTTTCCACACACACTTACAGTAGGTCAGAGTGTGTTTCATGGGGTTTCTTCAGACGTTGTTGGCAGTTTCCTCTGGGGTCCCAGTTATTCAGAGTGTTACGTAACGATGCTAATGAAGAGAAAATCCACAGAGAGCTCACTGACTGCCGCTGTGCCCTGTGTGTTAATGTGCATTTAAATACCTGCAGATATTCAGCTCTGTGAAGCAAAATGCACTTCGATTGTACGACAAATGAAACATGAATTAATGCAAATGATTAGAAAAGTCACAGTTTGACATTTTGTCCGAAATCAGCAAGAAAACTACAAAATAATTACGTGAACTGAAATAAATAATTTACTGATTTCACTAAAGCTACAACTTATGACGTATTTTTTAACCTGTTAAGCCCCAGATATGTTCTATTGGGGGTGCTGTGGGGTAGCTTAACGTTTCATAGAGGGTGCTCGAACATTTAGGGTTTCCCATTAATGTACTGAGCGCTACAGTGGAATATTCTACAGCAACACTCCCCAAACGCACATACACAGTACACCCGCGACTGTTACAATGAAGGCTCAATAATCAGGTAATAATATAGGTGTAAGCAGGGGTAAAGTGCTATTTCTATAGGTGGTGTGTGGACCCCCGGGAAGATTTTCTTTAAATATTGAAGTTAAATGCATCAATCTGGTGCACTTTGAGAGCAAAATGAAGAGATCTATGGAAACATCTCTCAACACCCATATGAAACAGAACTGTAAACAGATTTTCTTTTATCACTCCCCTTTCAAACTGTATTCTTGTTTTACTGTCATATAGTATTGCATACCTTTTGTTATGCCTATAATGATCATATAAACGTAATACTTGATTACATTAATCGTGACCAAACCGTTTGAGACCCACTGAGATAACTTAGACCAAAGTTAACTATCTAAACCCTTAGAGAGTCCTTTAGCTCACCTGAGCCTCTCAGTCTGACAGGAGAGGACATTCCCTTCACCTTGTTGTGGAAACAGCTCCTTATATCCGTTAGCGTAGCTAGCTAGCAACAGATGCTAACAACAATAACAATCTCCGGTACCAGTGCGCTCTCTCTCTCTCTCGCGCGCGCGCGCACGCACGCACGCACACAAAATGGCTCGTGCCACACACACAGAGCCGAGCTTGAATGAAACACAGAGACCTAGAAGTACGTGTACTGTAGCATATTATTATCGAATAATTTTCAAATTATGAATTTCAAACATGAAAATAAAAAAAGACGCAAAAGATGCGCACGCAGTTTGCCCAAACCGAAAGCTACGTTACGCTCTGAAAATTGAAAACTGAAAACTAAGCTTATTGATCATAAATATGATGATGGATTATCAGTAATCATTTCAAAGTGACACAGAGACATTGGATTAACCTTCAGCAGCGTTTTTATCAGTTGTAATGCCATTGAACACAACTTTTGATCAGAAAACAGCAAAGGTAAGAAGTATTTGCCGTTGTGTGTTGTCTTTGCTGGCTTTCTTTGCGGTGAGTATTGGTCGCTCAGTAATGATACTTATACCATTGGAATCTGTGGAATCTCAGCTTTCAGATGATATCTTGTTTGTGCAGATCCGATGAAGTATACACATATTTCTACCGTGAGTTATGTGGTAAGTGCATTAGCTTCTTTTGTTTAGTGCTAATTCAGAGGCTCGGCGTTCAACTTGTGTTTTGTTTCGGTAAAAATGGTTCATATCGTCAGGTAGCTGAGTTTCTTCCTAAGTGGGTATGACACATTCATAGTTTGTTAAATGTTAAGAAGCCCTCAAGCTCAGACGCTGTTTCTTGCAAGATGTTGCAGGGTTTAACAGGTTAAAAATATTTTGCTAATTAGTCTTAGGATAAATAAATGTTTTAATTTAGAGTATAGAAATTAAGGAAACTGTGACATATAATTTAACCTCTTAAGCACGGCGGTCCCCCCATTGGACCCCTCCCACCGTTTTTTTTTCGAGATAATGTCTCAGGGCTTCTTAACATTGATGAAACTATTAATGTGTAGCACCAGATTAACGGGAAGAATCTCAGCTAACTGAAGATATGAACCATTTTTACCAAAACAAAACACAAGTCTCATAAGAAGCGTCTAAATGACCCCTGAGCGAAAAAATTCTAACGCACTGCGGCACACAATTCAAGATAAAGATACCCTTATTACTTATCGTAGCTGCACATACAATATAGCCGATTAAAGCTGAGACTCCACTGATTATTTAGGTATAGTATCATCACTGAGCGATCCGAACTTGCGACAGGGGAAGCAAACACAGACATCACAACACGTACCTTTACGGAGCATTTACGGCAGATCGTCTCACTGTAGCTGTCAATTAGGTCAAAAGACGTGTTCAATGGCATTAAAACGAAAAAATAAAATGCTACAACTGTTGATCCATAGGTTGATAATGTACCTGTGCCTTTGAAGAAATGATTTATAATCCATAATTCCATTTTTTATGTAAAAATCGGAGCGGAAAAGTTAGCTGCTAATGGTAGCCACCAGAGTGTATGCAGCTTCCGGTTTTGGTAACGCGTCACTCTCACTCCTTATTTGTTAACGTTTTGGTGTGTATATAACTTTCCCTCGATTCCATTGCCTCTAGCGATTATAAAGAGATTTCATTCATCAAAATCGAGCAAGGGGGGCCAGAGATAGGTCAAATCCACCCAAATGACCCCAGAAGTGGGTTTTTTTGGCTAAATCTCTCTAAAAAGGTCAAATTTCACTTGTTTTGCATCAATCTTGATACAGGGTACTTATTATATGTTGTACTTTGGATTCCTAAAGCTTTTAGTCTACTAACCCATCATCCAAGGGTGGTTTTCACTATAAGTAAAAAAGAATTTTTGGACGGACACTATAATTTACAGTTTTTTACTATGTAAAATCTGAATTTTCTTTAAAATAAAAAACATCTATATTGATTCTGACTTTTCTCCATCCAACTCACAGGTTTATCATTACTTTGAGAATAAAGATTATTAATTTAACCCTTTTAGAAGGGAAGATATGGTCATTTGTTCTGGGAATGTCATTTTCGAGCCTGAGACCTGAAAAACAGGCTCAGGGCTTAAGAGGCTAAGGGTACGTCTTTGTTCATTTTAAACAAGGTGATCACTAATAGTTTTATTACACATCGGAATTATCAATCAATGGGTAAATAAAGAAAGAGGTGATCACTAAAGTAATTAGAGTCAGCAATGTATTAAATCAATACCAAAAACAAATCTAAAGTGCCATTGATTGCTGGATAATTCCAACACACCAAAAAGATTAAGACTTATTGAATATAAAAAGGTAAAGAAACAATAACTCTACTTTCTGCAGCAGCATTGCGTATTAGGTAAGCATCTTTACAGCATCAATTAAACATCACACACACACACACACACACACACACACACACACACAAAAACGAGAAACAGAGAAAGTGAGAAGATGGAGAAATGGGTGTTTTTGTTTCTCCGTTCGGCAAAAGGAGTCCGTCTGGAGGAGAGGGCAGAGCGTGGCAGCAAGACATGTTGCCGTGGCAACGCGGAGATGGTGGGAGTCGAGGAGGAAGAGGAGGAAGAGGAGGAAGAGGAGGAGGAAAAAGAGGAAGAAGAGGGAGAGGAGGAAGAGGAGGGTATCATGCATCTGGCTGCTGGTGAAGAAGTGAGGCTGCTTTAGGTTCAACGAGAGAAAAGGGTGAAAAATAGGAATCAGGAAAGAGATTTTTGGATGATTTCTGTTTATATTTATCTTAATTTTTTACTTTTATGTGTCTAAAGAAATACCAATTTGATTAGTTAGTTTATTTGTAAACAATAAGCTGATTCACAAGGTGCTTTCTTCCGGGAATTGCCATTATATAAACTGACCTAAAAATGCTGTTTCTGCTGAACTATGATGGAGTGACTGAATTAAGGGAGAGACGGGGAGAGAAAAGGGGGAAGGGGTTGATGATGTTGTTAAAAAAAGGGGGGAGGGTAAAGACAACACAAGTAAAAGGGTTGTATTGGCCAGAGGAGGAGAAATCCTATATAAATGCTCTTTTTGGTCATTTTTGGACAATTTCTGCTAAAGCTTTACCAAATGTTACGTTTTTTTATCACACAATTAGACACCAAGTTGTAATTGGAGATATAAGAAAATGTCAATATGTCAGTAAAAATCAATGTATTATAACTGTAATAATATTTTCATTATATTTCCCCTCATTACGGTTAAACCTCCTGTTTGCATGAGCTCAGAAATATAACTACCAGTATCAGCCGGGTAAGAGTCCCATGTGTCATACTTTCCCACGAGCACATGAACGCAACATTAAGAGGTTAGGGTTTACAAAAGTCTGTTACAAAAGCTGCCTAATGGAGACAATCCCACACTCAGATCACCGCTGAGTCTAATCTACTGAAACATTCAATCCTGCCATCAGACAGACAGAGTCATCGTTATTAAAGAGTCCTCTCCTGCTGATGTTCAGGTGTATATCAGTATGTAGTGTCTCTACTTTAAAGAGTCCTCTCCTGCTGATGTTCAGGTGTATATCAGTATGTAGTGTCTCTACTTTAAAGAGTCCTCTCCTGCTGATGTTCAGGTGTATATCAGTATGTAGTGTCTCTACTTTAAAGAGTCCTCTCCTGCTGATGTTCAGGTGTATATCAGTATGTAGTGTCTCTACTTTAAAGAGTCCTCTCCTGCTGATGTTCAGGTGTATATCAGTATGTAGAGTCTCTACTTTAAAGAGTCCTCTCCTGCTGATGTTCAGGTGTATATCAGTATGTAGTGTCTCTACTTTAAAGAGTCCTCTCCTGCTGATGTTCAGTATATCAGTATGTAGTGTCTCTACTTTAAAGAGTCCTCTCCTGCTGATGTTCAGGTGTATATCAGTATGTAGTGTCTCTACTTTAAAGAGTCCTCTCCTGCTGATGTTCAGGTGTATATCAGTATGTAGTGTCTCTACTTTAAAGAGTCCTCTCCTGCTGATGTTCAGGTGTATATCAGTATGTAGTGTCTCTACTTTAAAGAGTCCTCTCCTGCTGATGTTCAGGTGTATATCAGTATGTAGAGTCTCTACTTTAAAGAGTCCTCTCCTGCTGATGTTCAGGTGTATATCAGTATGTAGAGTCTCTACTTTAAAGAGTCCTCTCCTGCTGATGTTCAGGTGTATATCAGTATGCAGTGCCTCTACTTTAAAGAGTCCTCTCCTGCTGATGTTCAGGTGTATATCAGTATGTAGTGTCTCTACTTTAAAGAGTCCTCTCCTGCTGATGTTCAGGTGTATATCAGTATGTAGTGTCTCTACTTTAAAGAGTCCTCTCCTGCTGATGTTCAGGTGTATATCAGTATGTAGTGTCTCTACTTTAAAGAGTCCTCTCCTGCTGATGTTCAGGTGTATATCAGTATGTAGTGTCTCTACTTTAAAGAGTCCTCTCCTGCTGATGTTCAGGTGTATATCAGTATGTAGTGTCTCTACTTTAAAGAGTCCTCTCCTGCTGATGTTCAGGTGTATATCAGTATGTAGTGTCTCTACTTTAAAGAGTCCTCTCCTGCTGATGTTCAGGTGTATATCAGTATGTAGTGTCTCTACTTTAAAGAGTCCTCTCCTGCTGATGTTCAGGTGTATATCAGTATGTAGTGTCTCTACTTTAAAGAGTCCTCTCCTGCTGATGTTCAGGTGTATATCAGTATGTAGTGTCTCTACTTTAAAGAGTCCTCTCCTGCTGATGTTCAGGTGTATATCAGTATGTAGTGTCTCTACTTTAAAGAGTCCTCTCCTGCTGATGTTCAGGTGTATATCAGTATGTAGTGTCTCTACTTTAAAGAGTCCTCTCCTGCTGATGTTCAGGTGTATATCAGTATGTAGTGTCTCTACTGGGACATGTCTCCATGCTTTAATGTTCAAAAAGCTCTTTATTTTTCTCATACTGCCTGTGATGCAGCACCTCTTTTCACCCTCTGTCTGAAACCAGAGCCCAGTCTTTTCTGATTGGTTAGCTGGCCGGCTCTGTTGTGATTGGTCAACCGCTTAGAGATGTCCCGTGTTCGGGAACTTTGGGATTTTAGCCTTTGCAGACCATTTACATGCACACAAACCTGTATAACATACTACAGAGAAGGGAACAACCCACAAAGCATAATAGGGGCTCTTTAAATAGTTTAAATGCACGTTACACACATGACACAGCTGTGTTGTGTTCACTGTCCGTCGGCAGCTGCACAGTCAGTTAACTGTGAGAGATTCAGGGCAGCTCGTTGATTACTGAGTGACAGGAAACTGATCTGAGGTCAGAGGGTGAAGCTGAGACTGATCACTTTAACGAGGAGACTCATCTTTGACCTCAGACACAAGAGCTCGTTAACCTCCAGCGTGGTCAAACAGATCCTAGAGACAGCAATAAATCACTGCAAACACAACCTATAAGTGTTTTAAAAACATATTTAAAAAACAGTAAAGATCTCCACGTGAAAATACATGTTCTTGATTGAAAAACGGTTTCTATTCTCTTTGTCGATGTGATCTTTTTGTTTGTATGTTTTTTGAATATCAAGCTAATTCTGCCTCTGCAAATACAATGTTCCACGCAATAAACCTTGCACTGCTTTGTGTTAAAAGTTCAACCTTAAAAAAAGGTGGAATAATGGTGCTAAAACAAATGGAGGGTCAACCGGGAGATTAAGCTCAATTGCATCAAGTGGTTGATATGGCAACCGAAAATCAGATTATAGAAGGAATTATATATATCTGTATGTATTCAATTTAAAAGAAAACATGTTTCCTCTTATTCAGTTTAAACTGTATTTAATATTTAAGTTTGTGGGTTATTTATATTCCCTTTCTTGATACTAAACATGTTGCCAGTGCAAGCTACATGTTTGTATTAAATAAAACTGTATTTTCTTACACATTCCTGTGAATAAGAAGAACAACCCTAAAGTTGTGCAGACTTTAATCCCTGAGTGATATTGTAATCCTGCAGGATTATGAGTGGATGGGTTTGAGTCCCGCAGCACACACTGTATCACCTCCTGTGTTTCCACACACTCATTCATGTAATCTCTTGTATGCGAGCACAGAGACATGTAATATGCTTTTTACTGGGGACATGGAGCATGGACTTCATGTTCTGTATCTGATGAGCACAAAGAGCCCAGACAATAAACTCTAAGGAGCATATTGACTCAGGAGAGGGTCAGTGTGAGGACACAACGCTCCCTTACTGACTCACTGTGTTCAGATACACATCAGTGAGTAAAGCAACACATACAGGAAACAGGAGAAGAAGAAATAGATGTCAATGCAACACAATTAGTTTATCCAACCCCAGAGCAAGATGCAGTACTGTAACACGTCCATTATGCCTCCTCAGTGTACACTTCAAGAAGAAAGTGCACCAAAAATAGCCCTTAGAAAAAATGTAATAAGTTGCATAATAAGGGGAGTCGCCATCGAGCCCTTAAGGGTCTGCCAGCAGGATCATTAGCCTCTCTTCCTCTTCCTCTGTGAGATGTGCAGCATACTGTGCCACACAGCTGTTTCCCCAGGCATGTGTCCTACATGCTATTTGTATTTCTTAAAACTAACACTGTCAGGGTTTCCATGACAAACACTAAGTCACAATTGAGCGGCGTGAGCAGTGTGAGCAGCGCGAGCAGCGCGAGCAACATGAGCATGGAGAACGACACAAAAGAGAGGCGAGCTGACGACTCAATACACCTGAACTGAAAGATAGATATAGGAAACTGGATTTTGACATCTTACATTGATAACAGGACAACTTAATGATGTCGTATTATCTTATATTAGGATGTTAAAGAGCATTATTAACCAAGAAAATGACGTAATATATCCATTTTATTCAACATAGGTGTCGTGTACACGGGGAGCGCTGCTACATGTTGTCCCACCACTTTGCATTAGGACCATTTCTTAAAAACTTTCTGAAAGTAGCGTGCAACCTCGAGGACTGTTCACACTTTTTGCATGTATTTCCATGGACCTGCGACACGTTTAATATTAGAAATAATTAAATAGAGAATAGGTATGTACAGTATGTATATATAGTGTCACCACCACTTTTTCTAACAGAGTGACGCCCATGTTATTCAATATCTCCGTTAACTCTTTTTGTTATCTGTGCAGACACATTTTTCGGGTCATTTCGAATCTGGATTTCTTTTAGATAGAAAAATGCACATTTCTTCTTTTTGTGCAAATGAACTTTTTCAAAGAGTTCTAATTTCTTAGTTAACATCTCTTGGTGCGAGTTATACATCGAAACATTTTTAACCCATTATTTTTAAGAAATTGATGGTCACCAAAAACAACCATATCTTAAAGTGCAAATGACAATTTCGCTAAAAATCCCAAATATATTTGGGAGAGAAAGATGCCTTCGCTTATCTCAAGAATCAGGCCAATCTATGGAGGATGAAAACACCATAGATAGTCTTAGATTTGATTTAAAAAGTGTGTGTTTTGCAGCACAAGAAGCCTTTGTCATTTGTCACATTGCTGTCAGTTCATTTAGGATCAGATCATCTGCACCGAGCACAAAACGCTCTGAAACAAAGAGAAACGAGGACAGCAGCAGCAGATAGAAAAGCTGCTGATGCACACAGATGTAACTGAGTGATGTGTTCAGGGTAAATTGGCCATCAGACTACTTCAAACTACATCAAACTCTCATGCAGGAGAACGTCGGGCAGATCCGCAGCTTTTCAACACACAATCTGCTCAGTGAGTCACTGCGGCTGTTTGACAATATTTAGATCTCTGTGTGTGCGTGTGTGTGTGTGTGTGTGTGTGTGTGTGTGTGTGTGTGTGTGTGTGTGTGTGTGTGTGTGTGTGTGTGTGTGTGTGTGTGTGTGTGTGTGTGTGTGTGTGTGTGTGTGTGTGTGTGTGTGTGTGTGTGTGTGTGAGAATGACTCAGGCTCATCTCTGCTATTCTCACATACTGTGCACAGGGTGAAACATAAGGGATGATACAGACAAAGATTTTACTCCGAGAGAAAAAATGCAACATATTTAATATATTAATTTGCAAGATCCATCCCATAATTGTTTTAAGAACCGCTCCTGATATATGGAAAGGGTAAATGGACTTTATGTTGATATAAAGAGCTTTGTCCATTCTTTACGACTCCATTCACACAACACAACTTTGCGGAAACATATTTTTGTATTCATGTATGTCTCAACTACTTCAATAAATTCAACTATATTTTAAATAATGCATTACCCACCCTAACATCTGTAGATTAAAATAGCAAACACAAATATCTGTACCTCCTTTGAATACGTGTTCCATCCAGAGGAACGTAGGGTTGAATGTAAAGCTGCTCTATCCTGGTGATTTTGTTAAAGTGTTTAATGCATTTTATTAGTCTCACTCTGCGCTCCCTTCTGTGTCCTGCAGGATGACGAGCTGCTCTGTGTGAACGATGACTGTGTGAACGATGACTCAGCTAATAGCAGCCATCAATAATTCAGACTCTAATCTGCGTCTGGAGGTCCGTCAGACGCCTTATATACCGACTCACCGATCACAGAAATGCACCGGTTTGTCTACAGTTTGTTCCCTCAGTCTGAGAAAAGATTTGTACCAACAAACCGACTCAACTCTGTGCCGAGGAGGCGGAGAAATTCAGTTCATAGAAAGAGCGATGGCTGAAATATCAGAGCATCCCGATTATATAGAAATATGATATTTATTAAAGTGATACTTCGACTTAAGAAGACAAATAAGAATACATTATTACACACTGATTTATGTTTAATTATGTTATTGAGATTGATTATTTAAAAAAAAAGGTTTTCTGTTCATTTTTCCACAAATATTAGAGCCATGGCCTGAATTTTCAAAATAAAAGTATACTGATTTCCTTGGAAAACACTTTTCTTCTCCTTACTTCCAATACAAATGAAGGTTTGACATTTTAACAATTGTACCAATTCTCTTAAAGGTCCCATGTCATGCTTTTCTGGTTATTACCCGTCCCCTTGTGTGCTACGAAGCTTTTTCTGCATGTAAACGGTCTGCAGAGTCACAAACCCTCAAAGTACACCCTGTAGCGAGTAAAACTCTAACACAGAAAAGACCTGTCTATGCTGCCCCAGAACGCCTCGTTGGACATTTCTCTTTTTCTTCCTGGGTACAGTACACGTGACCATACCCAAATGGACCCATTGGTCGCCGCGTTTCGGGGTGCGTCCATTCGCGATGTCTCGCTGTCTCGCAGACCCCACGCAGCAAGCAGGAAATGAACCCAGCTCACACTGTCCGCTCCTCACACTGTCCGCTCCTCACACTGTCCGCTCCTCACACTGTCCGCTCCTCACACTGTCCGCTCCTCACAGCAGCGAGCCGCGCAACGTCCCGCCAACACGGCACCCAGACCCCACGCAGCATTCTCATCTGTTTGTCATTACTGGTGTCATTTCCTGGTTGCTAACAAACGCCATTATAACACATAATCACTGATGTTCCGCTTTAACGGTGGTGGACTCATCAGAACAGAGTGGGCGAGCTGACCAATCAGAGCACAGTGGGCTCACAGGGAGGGGGGGGGGGGGTAGGAGCTCCAACAAGCCGTTTAGGACAGAGAGTGAATACACATACTATACAGAGATGCTGTATGAGAAACCAATGTGAGTTTGGAAAATTGCACAATGTAAATCTATTCTAGTAGACCTCAACAATGGAATTATGATCAGTGGAAATGGCCATGACATGGGACCTTTAAGCAAAGACCTCATTCCCCAAACTGATGCAAGCTTTTGATTTTCTTCCAACAAATGGAGTCAACTCTGTGCTCAGGAGTCAGACAAATACAATTTAAAGAAAGCGCAGAGGTTAGAAAGCATCCCGATTATATAGAAATATAATATTATAAAAACATGTTAATGGTACTTAAGAAGCCCCATTAGAAGAGAGGACACACTCTGATTTGTGGATGGTTATGTTGTCGTGATACATTATCTTTAAAAAAAAGTTATGTTTCTTTCTGATCAGGGTAACAACATATCAGTCATCGCCTGCATTTCAAAATAAAAGCACCGATTACTGTGGAAGTCCATCCTGATTCAACGAAAGGTTATACATAATTAAAAAATCCTTCATTTTTTAAATAAAGTCCTCAGTTTCCAGACATATTAGGTATTCAAAAAGTAACACGATTTGACATCCAGCTCCACTGTTTCCTCCCTTTTTTAAAACCATTATGTGTGATGGAGTTTAGCTTTTACAGAAACGCAGGATGTGAGTTTGATGTTCAATTCAAAGAGTGTTTCTCTGACAGCTCATCCTCCGTCAGATAATCTCTCAGACCTCGCTGCGGCTTACTCAACACTTCCTCCAGACACACCGACCGATGGAGCACGGCACAAATTGGCACACATCCGAAGATAGACACTACCTCTCAGGTTTGGCTGATAACCAGAGGACAACTCTCGTCCTGTAACTCATTTCTGTGATGACATTAGAGGTGTCCTTTCCGCTGACAGGACTAATGCCATTACATATCTTCATCGTGCTCAGACAAATCCAATGAACACCTTCACTTCTCATTTATTCTCTTCTCTACATGCCCCGGGAGGGAAACCTGGACTCATTACAGAGGAGAAACCTGAAGAACACCAAACTCACATCGACTAAAAAAAAAACTTTCTCTGCATCATCAAGTGCCAAACGAGCCGTGAATAAAACAAACACCAAGCAGTGTGGGACCAAAATGGAAATGTCATTATTCCCTCAAACCTCCTAACATCCCTAACAAAGTGGTTCACTTGTTTTTAAGTGGAATATGGTTTACGTTTGTTCTGTAAGTTAGAAGTTAGGTCAAGAAAGACTTAAGGTTTTGCTTTTCCACTTCACTGACAGGAAACACATGTCGTAGCTTTGGTGAGGACAAGACTGCAGATTTCTAGAGGATAATAATATGAACTATTACATTCTTAATATCAATGAATCTGTCAATTGATATTTCATTCAATTAGAAAGTTCTTCAGCCAATACATTTGTCAGAAAGCAGTAAAATAAAATCAGGCCATAGTGACGTCTTTTTGTTTTGTTTGACCAATAATCAAAAAACCCAAAGGCAACTTAATTTATACTTACATTTGCACTTAGAGTAAAACTCAAAGAAAGAGAAGCTGCACATTCTTAGATTTAAGAAGCTGGAAGAAGCAGGTATTTTACATTGTTGTTTGATAACATAGATATGCTTTATCAAAATTGTTCTGGATTCATTTTTAAGGAAGACTGATATAATCCATTTCTGTACTCGACTAATCCCTTCAACTGTATTGCTAAAAACAATAATGGGACATAAATAAAGCAAATGAGAAAAGAACATAACTTCAAATCACAAAGACTTTCCTGCATTATTAATATCATTAGGCTCCTTAGTCATGAAACGACTTTTCACATCTGCAAACCACAGCCTCATGCATGAGAGTTGCTCACCACACCACTAACCAAAGAGAACAAACACCACCATGCAGAGGTGGGAAGTAGTGGAGTACAAATACTTCGTTACTGTACTTAAGTACATGTTTCTGGTATCAGTACTTTACTCCACTACTTATTTTTCTGATTACTTTTTACTTTGACTTCTTACATTTTGAACCCAAATACCTGTACTTTCTACTTCTTACATTTTGAACCCAAATACCTGTACTTTCTACTTCTAACATGTTGAACACAAATACCTGTACTTTCTACTTCTTACATGTTGAACACAAATACCTGTACTTTCTACTTCTTACATGTTGAACACAAATACCTGTACTTTCTACTTCTTACATGTTGAACCCAAATACCTGTACTTTCTACTTCTTACATTTCCCAAACAGGCTGGTTCCTTTAGTTTGAATGTGTGCTTGGTGGCGTGATCATTATTATTTAGAGTCATTGCGTGCCTATTGATTTGAACACGATCCGTGTATCCATCATTTCCTGGTCTTCTCTAAAGAAGAGGGACCAATGAAAACGTTGTCATGTTGCCGTTGTTCAGCATGGAAACATTCATTAGCTAACAATGACATTATTGTTCTATTAATATAAAGGGAGGTCAGGTACTCTTTAAAACAGCTGCTAGTTATGGGTACTTTTTACTGAAGTACATTTCAAAGCCCATACCTTTACTTGAGTAAAGAAGTTTAGTCAGTACTTCTACTTTTACCAGAGTATTTTTAAACATGAGTATCTGTACTTCTACTTGAGTAAAGGATGTGTGTACTTGTTCCCTCTCTGCACCACACCACTAACCAAAGATAAACCACCACCATGACAGCTCCTACCTGCAGGCCCTCAATGGCGAGCCGCAGCATGCTGGGCGTCAGCTTGGACGCCTGCTTGAAGGTGAAGTTGCTCCAGTCGATGATGAGGATGAAGCCGTTCACCTGCAGCTCCGGGTCCTCGATCATCGACTCCAGCGACAGCAGGATGGCTCTCAGGATGTCCACAAAGGTGTACCTGAGGGAGGAGAGCAGCAGGGCTCGTTTATAAGGACAATATAAAGGCTCTGAAGCACAGACAAGTTATTAAAACTACCGTCACGGTTTTCAAAACTGATCGGGACAAGAGTCGGATTATAAAATATACGCTTTTTTTTGTAATGGTCTTCAACATGCAATTGTAGGAAATGTAATATGTGTATGAGGTAGATAATGATGTATGGTCTAGAAATGCACCAGCTCGCAGGCTAGCAGTTATACTTTATATACATTACATCACATTACATGTTACTTGTTAGACGCTTTTATCCAAAGCGACTTACATACTCAATACTGTGGACAATCCCCACAGGAGCAATTTGGGGTGAAGTGTCTCAGGGACACAACGACATGCTGACTGCAGTGGGGTTTGCCCCCCTGATCCGAACACCAACGCACAACCCACTGCGCCACACGCCTCTATACTGCATCATTAACAGAGTGAGAATAGAAATCTTGAATTTGTTAAACGTACTAATCGTGGAATATTATGTAATTTAAGGCAATGCAACATTGTTCTACATTGACAATACATTGTCTGCTGTCCTACTGTTCAAACAAACCTTTCTCAAAGCGTTCTCATTATTTAGTTGACATGTCTCGTGCAAGCTATTTAGAATAACATTTGTACCTAATTACAACTTTTTAAAAGTGTTTGCTTTCCGGCGCCCCCAGTGTAAATGACACCTATGCATGATGGTTTGGTTGTACTGCGTGGAGTCAGTAATAATCAACCTTACCTTAGCATTAGTTGTTATGCTCAACAAACTTCCAGAAACCTGAGGTCTTCACCAACGCTGAGTTCTTGTTTAGCACCTACCGTATTTACAATGTTGTTGTTAAACTATTCTGTATCTCTTTTATGCATGTTTTTCATGAATCTGTTGTTCCATGATGTTTATTTATTGTGCTCCTTTCTGTTGTCTTCTTAGTGTTAATGATGATGTAAAGCACTTTGAATTGCCTCTCTGTCTGAAAATGTGCTTTATAAATAAACGTACCGTACCTTATCAATATGTATGTATTTCTTCCCCACAGCCCGAGTTATTAAGATTAAAGGGTTGGGACGGAAAACAATCATTTACACTGATCAAAGCTTTATGAATAAGTCATATTATTGCGAATGCTGAAATGAAATGTATAATGTATAACCTAAAGTATCTATACATGCTGGTCTGAGACTCTTTCAGCTTCTTTCCAGTTTACATATTAAGACGATAGTGTTGCAGATTTGTGGCAACAGTAAGATGAAATCGTCCTTCTTGTTTTATCATAACAATGCCCCTGTGCACAAACTGCAATATCCATACAAGTAATGCATTTCATAAGTTTATTTTATATTCTGTTGTACTTTCCATATACAGCATTTATGGTAAGGTCTGTCAAGCCTGGAAGAAGGATGTCTCCTCTTGTTGCCCCCCCTTTTCTCCCCTATACAGTCAATGTTGGTAGTTTGTCATCATCTGAATGAATGCTCATAGAACGGTGGTGTCAAAAGTTGTTGGGCAAATATTGTTGGGTTATAATCGACTTGAATTTTCCTATTTTGGTTTGCAGAGCGCTGACCTTTATCCAACACCTCTGGGATGAATGTCCCGTTATTTTTCCACAACTGAATAAATCTCATTTAATGTTCCCATGTGTGTTTTGTGTGTGGGTGTGCACTGTCTTTCTAGAACTTATTAAAGAAGAAGAATGGGTTTGTTTGTTGGCGTTTTGTGATAAATGTTGTGGTGCTGAACGGACAGCTCCATTAACCATCCTGCACTTCTTTGGATTTTAAAACACTGCCCCCCCCCCCTCTCTGTGTTCCTCTTTATATCTCAGATCAGATAACTTACACTCAGTCTCTTTATCAATAGTGGAATAAGTATTCAGATCCTGAGTAAAAGTACCAATACATAATGTCAAAATACACTTGAAGTAAAAGTCCTGCTTTAGTTAAGTAAGTATAACAAGTACTCACTCTGCCTCCAAATGGGCATAATTACATTTATTTTGTTGTTACTTTCGTAGACACAGGTATTTTTGCACAAATGATTCACCACTTTCTTAACTTTTTATAATATATTTCATTATTTTACCTTTTTTTATTTACCTTCAGCAGTGGTTCAATCTTTATATCTTAAGTTAATCACGTTTCCTTAATGCTAAATATGAATCCGAAAAGTAACTAGTGCTTTAAAGTATCTGCAGTGGAGGTTTAAAGTAGCATACATGTAAATACTCGTGAAAAATACAAGTATAAGACTGTTAAACACCTGCACTTTTGAAAGAACATCCATAACATTAATCTGTTTGCAACTTATATATCAATATTCCAATTACTTGTAGACTATTCTGCACAATTTCTACTATAGTCCATTTTATTTGTATTGACTTGCACATTTATCTGTTTCATTGTGTTGCTCTGTTAGAGGAGCCTGTGACCAAAGATTGCCATTGTCCACTACACTGTAGCTAATGTATGCACACATGACAATAAAAGCCTTGCATCTTGAAAAAATACGTTAACGTTTAACGATCGTTTTAAAAGTCAAAAATACTAAACATGTCGAGAATTGTACCCACTACTTCCAACCTCTGATCATGATGAAATGTCTTTAAAGTACCGCAAGAAATATCTGACAAATGTACTTTCTTACCTGCTCTGGTCCCAGTTGGCAGCGAACAGAACCAGAATCTTCCTCCCGTACCGGTCCAGGTTGGACAGCACCCCGGGGAACCCGTCCTTCAGGGCCTGCTTGATGCCCGGATCTGTCGCCTTCAGGTTCTTGAACATGTCCAGGTTCTGCTGCCGGTACTCGAAGTACTGAGCCAGCAGCCGAAACGCCTCGAAGTGGTTGAATTTCCTGGCGCGGAGGAACCTGAGGATGAACGCGTCGTCCGTCCGGAGGAACCCGATGTCTGGCCGGGTGATGATCATGTCCCGGACCTCCTGGATGTCCTGGTGGAGGGTCTCCGGGTTCTCCTTCAACTCCACCTTCGCCTTCTCCAGGGTCTCCGCAGAGAGGCCAGCCTGTAAGTGAGTCATCTTTGTGGCAACAGCTGGGTGAAACACCAGAATAAAAAAGCAGCAACAGTTTCCTTCTTCTTCTCCTTCTTCTTCTTCTTCTTTCTGGCTTCAGATGGAGGCCTGCTGCTCTGTAATCCACCCTGAACTCATATGATGCATTCTCACTTTTACGCACAGGGATTTTTTGTATTCCACCTTTTCCAAAGATCTGTATTGTTTTGATCCAGCATGCATATCATGACTCCTGCAGCTTCAGGCGGAGCATCCGACCTGCTGATCGGGGCGGCCTGATCTCACACCGCCCTCCTCCTCCATCACTCTGTCTCTCTATGTCTCTCTGTGGCAAAATGACGACGACAGCATCACCGTCTCCACCGGCGTCGCTCGCGGCGGCCAGGAAATGCGGCACCAGCCTGTTAAATCACCTGCTAAATGTCCACCATGCAGTCTGAGATCACCGACACCACCATGCCTCCGCCTTCATCTCCATCTCCATCCGCCGACTGATGCTGATGCTCCGAAACCGTCAAAAAATGATCTGCTTCTCTCCGCGTCTCCCCAGCAACATGCACAATGTATAGGTGTGATTTCAGATTAAAAACCACCGGGATTTTTTTTTTTTGCATCCAGCAGCACAGGTGTCCCGCGAGGTTTAGCCACCGGTTTCTGGTTTTTTTTGAAAAAAAAAAGAGAGAGGTGGGGTGGAGTCAAATGGGTGGAGGCGGGAGGGAGGGGGGGATTACCGTCTCCAGTCCGCCGTCTGCTCGCAGGGAAAGTGACTGACAACAAGGGAGGGGGGGAAGGGAGGGAGGAAGAGGAGGAGGAGGAGGAGGGGGTGTGTAAAGAGATGAAAAGGCAACAGATACGGAGGAAGGGTTGCAGGAAGAGAGGGTGAGGTGCTGGATAGATGGAGCTAAAAAAAGAAGAAAGTGGAGGAAGGATGCTGAAAAGAGGATAGACAGATGTGAAGAAGAGGAGGGGGTTTAAGATGAAGGGTGGAGGGATGAAGATGGGGGAGGAATGGATGCCTGAGGCTAAATAAGGGGCCTCAATTTCACCCTTTTCCTTCATCCATTCTCCCTTAAAGGGACCATATGTTCGCAGGTTTTTAAGCTTTTAAATCATGCACACATTTTTGAATGACCTTTTTAAACGGTATGCATTGGTGGATTGTGTGAAAATGGGCCCCTGGGCATCAACATGCAAAAGGCCTCTCACCACCTCTACTTCATAAGAGCAATACACTTTATTTTGTTGTTGATGTCGTGAGTCTCTTTATGGTTTTTTTCTTTCTCTTTCTGCTTCTTTGAGGTCATTATGAGTCTCTTCCTTGTTGGTACGCGTCTCTCCCAAAGTGGCATTTGAAGGTGAACTTCAGACACTTTAGGGCCCTGTTCATCTTCTCTTGAGGCTTCTTGAGTTGTCCTTTTATTGTTGGATTAAGGTGTTTTTGTAGTCTGATATTTCTTCAGTAAGTAAGGGAATATGGACATAATGAAGACATCCTTTACTCTTAATTAGAACATATATGATCTGTAATTGACTGTCGGAACATTACAACAGATTTGAAGGTCAAAAGACATTTAGATTAAAACATATTTTAGATGTGTGGGATTTAAGAAGCACTATAATGCTCATTTTAATTTCAGTATCTAGTGTCTCTACTTTAAAGAGTCCTCTCCTGCTGATGTTCAGTATGTAGTGTCTTTACTTTAAAGAGTCCTCTCCTGCTGATGTTCAGGTGTATATCAGTATGTAGTGTCTCTACTTTAAAGAGTCCTCTCCTGCTGATGTTCAGGTGTATATCAGTATGTAGTGTCTCTACTTTAAAGAGTCCTCTCCTGCTGATGTTCAGGTGTATATCAGTATGTAGTGTCTCTACTTTAAAGAGTCCTCTCCTGCTGATGTTCAGGTGTATATCAGTATGTAGTGTCTCTACTTTAAAGAGTCCCGCCCCTTAGCCTATCACCTATGTAATGTGTTGGAGCGCTAGCCAATAGAAGCGAGTGTTTCATAGTGATGTCACTACTTTTACAGAAGTAAACAAAGGAGTCCAATGGAGGCGAACACAGGGATTTTAGCCTTTGCAGACCATTCACATGCATTAAAACCTATAGAACACAGTGAAAACCAAAGAAAGCATAGTAGGGCCTCTTTACTTGTGCTTAGTTTTCTTTATTAGTCATATCTCTTTTGTTCTTTAACAGATATTAAATGTACACATTTAACAGCCTCATTAACCTGAATGTGTCTCTTGCAGACAAGATTTGGCTTTTTGTCTTTCATCTTTTTAGCACATGCTCTTAGGGTCAATGTTCAATGGTCAAGTCTATGTTTTTGCTTGGTTTCAAAGTCTTCCTCTGGGTGGAGACGGGGGGACAAAGTAACAAAAGACATGTTGGAGGGATGTGGTGAAAGAGGAGGTGGGAGTATATCTGCAGAGACGGACCCTCACCCTGAGTTAACTGAGTGAGATCATAATTCTTACAACAAAACGGTGCAACACTTACTCTGAGGATTTATTACAGGCAGTCAGATAAAGTGCAGCTACATGGATGAATGGGTGGAGGCGGGTGGGGGGGGGGGGGGACAGACAGCTGCACTTAAACATGCTGAATTAATTTCCTTTGTCCACGCCTCCTCTTATCTCCCTGCAGCTTCACTGGGTCTGTGTGCATTCACTGCAGTTTCATTCATCAATACAGTCCAACTGGAAACACAAATATTCATTATTTTATAAAAGTACCAAAAAAAATGGAGAAATATTTCCTGCATAGACTCTTAATGCTTTATTAACTTTTATTTAGTTACTGCTGAAACCTTTTCTACTTTGTTTTTATTTCAAGATAAATCATGTTGTCCATACATTTTTCTTATAAAATCACCATTATAATTAAAGGGGACCTATCATGCAAAATGTACTTTTTGATGTCTTTTATACATAAACATGTGTCCCCGGTGTGTCAGGGAACTCACGCAGCGTCAGAAAATAAAACCCTCTCTCTTTTCCTCCGTACCCAAATCTCTAAAAACGGGGCTACAACGGAGCTGATCCAGATTTGCGTCCGATATGACGTAATATCTGAAAAGTGGACCCACGGCCCAATCAGAAACGTTGCTATCAGAAACAATGCCCGACTGTTTTGAACGTAATATGGTCGGTGTTTACATTAGCATCGCTAACACTCAGAGCTAACCTGTACTGGAGAGCATGTGTGTGAAGAAGCAGGAAATAAAAAGGAACTCACCTTGTGGTATAACCGGCAAGAGAGAAAGCCTTTGAGCTCCATACTGTTTCAGAAACAATCCTTGATAATCCATGATATGGCGTTTCATCACCGCAGTATTTAGTTTAGACGGTAGCTGCCGGGTCCCGCATGAGCTCAGCCCCCTACTTTTTTATTTTTATCAATTCTTATTTTTTTTAAGCTTTATACCCAAATCAGCACTTTTGAAACAGGAAGTGAAATAGAGGGATATGAGGCATGGCTAGAATGGTTGATCTGTTTGGTATTTTGAGCAAACACATCTAGGCTGGGTATTATATTTTTAAAGTTGTTTTAAATACTAAAACATGTTCAATATTACAAATAAAGCCACCCATTCACTTTGTGTCTGTTGCTTTGTCAGAGGGGGTGGGGTATGGGGCGAATCCTGAATAAAAGGGGGAGTAACAGGGTCCCAGGGGAGATTTGAGAGGGGGGGGGTCACATGAATTGCCCTCAGCTCTGATGGGCTTCAGTATGCAGGGAATAAATAAATGGTGGACCTGCAGCTGTCATCTTCTGCAGAGCGTCTCTGATTTATTCTCTGAGGGCTGAAGACTGATTAAGTCAGAGTCAGAGGATCTAAAGAGGCTCTGCTGATTCTGCAGCTCAACAACAACTGACCTGTTTCTCCAACATGTGGAATAAATGTTTGAGAGAAAAGGCCTCCATGTACTGCTATAGCTACATTACTCTTATACATGATCAGAGGTGGGAAGTAGTGGAGTACAAATACTTTGTTACTGTATGTTACGTGCCTCAGTTGGTGCTTGTGTGTGCATTTGTGTGTGTCTCTCTCTCCCTGATTGTCCCCAGGTGCAGCCTCTCCCCCAGGTGCTCCCAATCCCCAATCAGGGCCTCCATATAGGACCTGAGGAAGGCTGCAGTCGCTCTCTCCTTCTCCTCTGGCTGCATGTGTGCAGCATGTCTCTGTCTCTGTGTGAGGCCTGTGTTTTTGTGTAGTGTTAGGAGATGTGCTCCAGTTTGTTCATGTATGGTGTGTTTTGGTTTGCTTTGCAAGTTGGCTGGTGAGCCCTTTTTTTATCCATTAAAACCTCACTTTGTGGCTTTATAGCTCAGTTTCCTCTCCTTTTTTCTCTCTCCCGGTTATTTCATATGTTGTTACTTCCCTCTGGTTCCCCTAGCCCAGTAGGGAACGTAACACTGTACATTTCTCTGGTATCAGTACTTTACTCCACTACTTATTTTTCTGACGACTTCTTACTTTGACTTCTTACATGTTGAACACAAATACCTGTACTTTCTACTTCTTACATTTTCAACCCACATACCTGTACTTTCTACTTCTTACATTTTGAACACAAATACCTGTACTTTCTACTTCTTACATTTTGAACACAAATACCTGTACTTTCTACTTCTTACATTTTGAACACAAATACCTGTACTTTCTACTTCTTACATTTTGAACACAAATACCTGTACTTTCTACTTCTTACATGTTGAACACAAATACCTGTACTTTCTACTTCTCACATTTTCCAAACAGGCTGGTTCCTTTAGTTTGAATGTGTGTTTGGTGGCGTGATCATTATTATTTAGAGTCATTGCGTGCCTATTGATTTGAACACGATCCGTGTATCCATCATTTCCTGGTCTTCTCTAAAGAAGAGGGACCAATGAAAACGTTGTCATGTTGCCGTTGTTCAGCATGGAAACATTCATTAGCTAACAATGACATTATTGTTCTATTAATATAAAGGGAGGTCAGGTACTCTTTAAAACAGCTGCTAGTTATGGGTACTTTTTACTTAAGTACATTTCAAAGCCCTCTTTACTTTTACTTGAGTAAAGATGTTTAGTCAATACTTCTACTTTCACCAGAGTATCTTTAAACACGAGTATCTGTACTTCTACTTGAGTAAAGGATGTGTACTTTTGCCCTCTCTGGATAATATGCAGACACGTCTCTGCAGAGAAAGAACCAAAACCTGAACCTGACCTTCTTCCACTCTGAAGGTCTGTGACGCCCTCTGTTGGTCAACGTGGTGTTCATGCAGTTTACTTCCTAAATCTGTCGAGACGGCAACACAGATTCAAGGTTCAAGGTTCAAGGCTTTTATTGTAATGTGTGCATAGCTACAGTTTAGTTATGACAATGAAAATCTGAGGTCACAGGCTCCTCCAACAGTGCAACACAATAAAACAGATAATAGTGCAAGTAAATCAAATAAAATAGAATATAATAGAAATTGTGCAGAATAGTCTATACAAGTAATTGTAATATTGATATATATACGTTGCAAACAGATGAATGTTATGGATGTTCTTTCAAAAGTTCAGGTGTTTAACAGTCTTATGATGAGATCTTATGATGATATTTAGTTAGGTTTGTTTGCACATATACACATATATAAAGAGAGACAGAGAGACAGTGAAAGAAAAACGTTGTGCAGGAGCAGAGGTGGAAGAAGTACTCAGATCATGTACTTGAGTAAAAGTAGAAGTACCAGAGTGTAGGAATACTCTGTTACAATGGAACGTCCTGCATTCAAAATGTTACTCAAGTAACACTTGTGGAGGAACAGCAGATGGCAGCGGTGATGCATTCAAGAAACAACACAGTCGTAAAATCTCGCCTGTTATTTCACCCAAATAACACTCAGCATATGGTGGAACATGTTATCAATGCAGAAGATTAAGTCAGCTCAATGCTATAGAGAGCCAAAGTTGCATTTTGAATAATCTTTTAGTAATGTCTTTATGTAAACATGTGACTGACAACAGAGATATTGGACTATAGGACTGTTTAAAAGCTGATTCATGGTTTCATAACACCTTACTGGGATGGCTCTGGGTTGAACACTTAATAAAATGAGGGTCAAATCTAATTCAAACATCTTCTTAACTATTTTGTTATTACATAGGGAAATGTAGGTGTTAAAACAGCAACAGGGATAAGAGTGAAACACAGGATAGGACCGATAAAAAGTTCACACAGGACTTATAAGAGTAATAAATAAGGATGAAACAGTATTTATCAAAATACCAACAGGTTGAAACTGTTTATACGAGTAGAAGTATGAATAATTATAGCTATTGTAAGTATATCTAAATGTCTATGTGCATACACTATATACATTATAAGGCTTAAGTACCAGCAGTGCAGGTTGTATTTCATATTTATTTATGCATGCTTCTTAGTTAACATTAAGCTGTCTTTGGCTCTTTTCTGCTGTAACAATGTACATTTCCCCTCTGTGGGACGGACAAAGGGATTCTGATTCTGATTCTGATTCTGATTCTGGTTCTGGTTCTGATACCCTGTCATTTAAATAAAAAGAGGATTTAGAGAGTGAGGAAAAGGTATGAAGAGTTTCTGCAGAGTTTCAGGGTCAGAGCGGATCAGGTGGAATAAAAGGGGGAAAGCTATAGGGTTAGTGTTGGAAGAAGTACTCAGATCCTTTACCTAAATTAAGTACAAATACTTTGGTAATAAAACACTCCACCACAAGTCCTGATTTCAAAATGTTCCGATAACAATAAGGGCAAAAATATCATTAAGTATCCCTAAAGCTCAAAACACATCATGTTTGCTTAGTTTGTTAAAAATGTCAAGTGTAAAAACTTTATTTTGCATTTCATGGGAGGTTTTGTTGAATATTTGGGTCTAGATTGCAAGAAGATACTTATCGAAAACACAAAATGCCCCCAAAATGGTGAAAGTGTGGACATTATGGCAAAACATTATAGAAAAAGTTTAGAACGGATTCCCAGAAAACAGATTTGGAATTCATTTAGCTGGTGAAACTACTTTCCTCTATAAGATGTAACCTCCTGATGGAGTAACATTCACGTCTGTTATCAGCAATACATGTCCTTACACTCTGTATTTCATTCATTTAGATACATATAGTTACTGTGAGTCTCTGCAGAGCTTTCAGGGGTTCACAGGGTCAGTACAGTGCTGATGAGGTGGAATAAAAGGGGTCTGCACCCCTACAGCGATCAAAGACAACACGCCCCGCCCTCCCCCCCTCTTCCTGTACGGACCTCTTTGAGGACAAACCCACTGACCCTGCAGACCAAAGGGGGTTTTGGGGGGAGAAGGGGGGATGTCTGGGGGATCCTGAGTGAGGGAAGGAAGGGAGGAAAGGAGTTGATTCTCTGTCTGTTACTGTAGATGAAAATAAGGAGCCCCTCCCCACGCCCCTCTGAGAGAGATTTGGTTACAAAGAACTCAATGGTGCTCTAGGAGGAGATTCAGGTGATAAGGGGGGGGGGGGGGGGGGGGTTACCTTGGTTGGTGATTGGCTAATGGTTACACAAGACAAAACATCGTTATGACATCATAAAGTGGCCAAAATCTGATCAGCTCATTTTCAGACAGGTTTTTATAAAAATGGATCAGGACAAAAAGAGAGAGAATCTTTGTTCCTGAAACTTTCAGAGTCTCTTTACACAGAGGGGACACATGTTGATGAAGAAGAGACATGAAGAAGAGGGGACACATGTTGATGAAGAAGAGACATGAAGAAGAGGGGACACATGTTGATGTAGAAGAGACATGAAGAAGAGGGGACACATGTTGATGTAGAAGAGACATGAAGAAGACGGGACACATGTTGATGTAGAAGAGACATGAAGAAGAGGGGACACATGTTGATGTAGAAGAGACATGAAGAAGAGGGGACACATGTTGATGTAGAAGAGACATGAAGAAGAGGGGACACATGTTGATGTAGAAGAGACATGAAGAAGAGGGGACACATGTTGATGTAGAAGAGACATGAAGAAGAGGGGACACATGTTGATGTAGAAGAGACATGAAGAAGAGGGGACACATGTTGATGTAGAAGAGACATGAAGAAGAGGGGACACATGTTGATGAAGAAGAGACATGAAGAAGAGGGGACACATGTTGATGTAGAAGAGACATGAAGAAGAGGGGACACATGTTGATGGAGAAGAGACATGAAGAAGAGGGGACACATGTTGATGTAGAAGAGACATGAAGAAGAGGGGACACATGTTGATGTAGAAGAGACATGAAGAAGAGGGGACACATGTTGATGAAGAAGAGACATGAAGAAGAGGGGACACATGTTGATGAAGAAGAGACATGAAGAAGAGGGGACACATGTTGATGAAGAAGAGACATGAAGAAGAGGGGACACATGTTGATGAAGAAGAGACATGAAAAAGTGGGGACACATGTTGATGTAGAAGAGACATGAAGAAGAGGGGACACATGTTGATGAAGAAGAGACATGAAGAAGAGGGGACACATGTTGATGAAGAAGAGACATGAAGAAGAGGGGACACATGTTGATGAAGAAGAGACATGAAAAAGTGGGGACACATGTTGATGTAGAAGAGACATGAAGAAGAGGGGACACATGTTGATGAAGAAGAGACATGAAGAAGAGGGGACACATGTTGATGAAGAAGAGACATGAAAAAGTGGGGACACATGTTGATGTAGAAGAGACATGAAGAAGAGGGGACACATGTTGATGAAGAAGAGACATGAAGAAGAGGGGACACATGTTGATGAAGAAGAGACATGAAAAAGTGGGGACACATGTTGATGTAGAAGAGACATGAAGAAGAGGGGACACATGTTGATGAAGAAGAGACATGAAGAAGAGGGGACACATGTTGATGAAGAAGAGACATGAAAAAGTGGGGACACATGTTGATGAAGAAGAGACATGAAGAAGAGGGGACACATGTTGATGAAGAAGAGACATGAAGAAGAGGGGACACATGTTGATGAAGAAGAGACATGAAAAAGTGGGGACACATGTTGATGAAGAAGAGACATGAAGAAGAGGGGACACATGTTGATGTAGAAGAGACATGAAGAAGTGGATTTTGCTAATAGGTGACCTTTAAAACAACCTCAGTTCACCAAAGTGCTGTACAGGGAATCAAAACAAAAAAAAATAACACAATGGCAGTAAAATAATAAAACAATGAAAAAAAGCACAATAACTAGAAAAAAATAAAAACACATACAAATGTCAAAATGTTATGTTCAACTAGTATTACAAGCCAGTGCAAAGAGGTGAATTTGTAATTAATTAAACCATCCCTGAAGCTCATTAAAAGACATCATGTTTGCTTAGTTTGTTCAAAATATTAAGTGTAAATACTTAATTCTGCATTTCATGGGAGGTTTTGTTTCATTTTTGGGTCTGAAAAACTAACAAAGATTGCAAGAAGTTACTTATCAAAACATAAATGCCCCAAAAATGGTGAAAGTGTGGACATTATATCAAAACATTATAGAAAAAGTTTAAAAAAAGGGTCGTATTTAAAGAAGAAGATTGAGGTAAAAAGCTCCAGAAAAAGCTAGAAAACAGACATTAAAATAATTTAGCTGGATCAAAATATTATCCTCTATAAGATTGAAGCTCCTGATGGAGTAAAATGCACACTTTATCAGCAATACATGTCCTCACACACTATATTTCATTTCTTTAGATACTTTCTCCTCTCCATTATTGTTCCTAACACTGTTACTCACGCAAAGGCACATTCCATCATACTGTAGTACAATGACACACCTTTTTCTTTTTCCCCCAATGGCGGCCATCTTTTGTGCCCATTCATAAATGTATCACCGGCACAACAATCAGCGCTTTGTGTTCTCGTACAATAGCTCTACTCCAGTGGGAAGTGTACCAACTCCCGTGTCTGGGTGAGATTTTAATTGGGAGTGGAGACCAGTTGGGACGTCAAAAGCTGGCCTCCGTCCAACTCGTCCATACGGAAACACACACATACTAACACACACACACACACACGGGCACACTACCAGGTTTTTTTTTGTACATTCCTAGACAGCAGCTCTCTGAAAAGGGTTGTAAAAGTTATTTTTTCAAAGGTTTAAAGAGGCCCTAATATGCTTTTTTGGATTTGCCGTTTCCTGTAGTGTTTTATACAGGTTTGTGTGCATGTAAATGGTGTGAAAAGGCTAAATCCCAAAGTTCCAGAACCTAGTGACATCACTGTGTAACACTCACGCTTCTATTGGCTAGCGCTCCAACACATTGTACGTAAGGGGCGGGACCTCTCTAAGCGGTTGACAAATCACAACAGAGCCGGCCAGCTAACCAATCAGAGCAGACTGAGCTCTGGTTTCAAAACCTTTAATTTTCTTATTTCTAAAGTAATCTTTTTATTATCAGAATCACACTTTTTCTATCTTAGAAAAAAAATCCTGCTTCTTAAAACAATAGAGTGGTGCAGTGACGCGTCCTAAAACCCTTTCGAATCATAAATAGATTTTTTTTAAATTATAAAAGTAGGGTAGACATGTGGAGATTATCCGACTGAACCAAACGTGATCAGTCTCTTAAATGTGTCTCAAGTTAACCACAGACCTTATTTCCAGCTATTTTCTAAACTCCTATGGAGAAACTGCATTGCTTTTTTGTCGATGGAAGCTTACTGTACTTCCAGGTTTTAGGACGCGTCACTGCTGCACTCTATTAGCCACGTTTTTAAAGATCTATTGAGCTGACAACCTTTAAGATAATGAACTTACATCTTTGCATCTACTCAGAACCAAGACTTTTCCTTTTGGGTGGTGTTTACTTATTTTATAGACAGTGACTACATTCATGGCAAAACAGGCAGAAATGTCATGCATTTAGCATAGAAGATTATTAGTATTTTAGTGATTGCACCAGGTTCAACAACATTAAAAAGCAATACTGAATGTATAGAAAAATTACACTTCATGTAAAAAAGAAAGTTAACAGTTAAATATGTTCATAAAGAAATACAGGAATTAATATTTGTCGAATTGTAGTGTGGTTCATACTAGATCTAAGTCATTAGCTGCCATTAGGATTACATTATAACTCTTAAACTACAGGAATTAATCAAAATACATCAAAGAATTTCGAATTTCTAAGCTTTTTATTTACAGAATCACATTTGTACTCCTTTTCTTTCATCCTGCTTTATTTCCTCGCCCTAAATTTGCATTTTTTGGGGGGTGGATGCTGTCCCCCATTGCCCCACCACCCTTATAGGTGAAGTAATGGTCTGTGTGGAATCTGATTGGCTGCCGAGGAACTGCCTATGATGGGCCGAGCTACAAGAGGCTTAGAGCGGACCCCCGCTAGTGTACACGTACACACACACACACACACACACACACACACACACACACACACACACACACACACACACACACACACACACACACACACACACACACACACACACACACACACACACACACACACACACACACACACACACACACACACACACTGCTGTCTCCACTGACTGATGAAGGAGTCCATTCATGTCCGCTGACAAATTACTACTGAAGCATGAGACTAAAGAGACCCCCCCCCCTCCCCCCCCCCCCTCTCTGTCTCTCTCTCCATTATTGCCTGTGTGAGATTTGGGTGTGAGAGAATATCACACGGGACGCCCGACGCTATGAAAGGAGCTTTATGTTATTATCCGCTCTGATTAAATGCAGATAAATGGAGATTAGGTTGTGTTATTAATGTAAAATGCATGGTTGATGCAGCTAGTGTAAAGCAAGGGGGGAGGAACAGTAAACTTACAGTAGAGAAGTGACAACAAGCTTTAAAACAATACAAAGAACTGGTAAATTATATAGATTGGAGTGAAATTAAATAACAGAAATAGTTTTATGATGCATGCATATGTCGTGTCTTTGCAAAAAAGTTATTCAGCAATATAAATAAGGGCCGAAAGTATTACAAATAGTGCAAGAATGGCCACATTTCTCAGTTTATTTGACTTTTTTCCGTCTACTTTTCCAATATACAGCAGGTTAGGCTGTTTCTTTGTTTTACTAAAATCTTTAAATGAGATCAGCTGCACTGGGATTAGCAGGAAATGCTGACACATGATGCAAAGTGGGGAGGGGGTTGCTTTAAATGAAAACAGTTGAATGTCCCATTTAGAGAAGATTAGCTAAATGAGTCTGAATACTTCCCCTGATGTCCAATTGATGTTGTAATTGAACATGTTGACTGGTATCTGTCATAAAAAAGCATCTATCATATCATTCATGTATTTCTTTCGAAAACTAGACATATATTAGAATGAAATGCATGTATTGTGTTTATGTTGCTAGACGAATGCTATGAAGACTTGTTGCTACGTGCAAGAAGGATGATGCTAAAAGCAGGAGGGGACATTTTAAGGATGTGAGAATAGTTTAAACTAATTATTTCTTATCCTTGACATCAATGCTTAGTCATTTTATATATCTTCCTTTCAGTGTTTTCTAAGCCGGCTATTTTCCATAAAACCTCCCCGTTGTCACTCACTCTGCTCACAGACAGCTGATATTTACTATGCTGAGTTTATACTCTGGGTAATAGCATCAGAGCGACTCAGCAAAAAAACATGTCACTAATCACGTTTAGTCAAATCCAGACCAGACAAGATGGGTTTTACACAAACAAGATTATCCAGAGTCCAGAAGGAGGGGGTCACTGCGGACACAGACGAGCTGACTTTGCATGTGAGGAGAACAGAAACACTGCAATGTGTCAGCGAGTGCATCAATGCAACAACCCCTTAAGATAGAAGACACATGCAAAGGTTTCAGCTGATCGTCTGAACGTTTTTGCACGATGATATTTGTAACGGACAGAAGACAATCCACAAACCATGCATCTTAAATAAGCAAAGGGCATTTCTTGTGTAAAAATGCATAAATATGACTGTTCAAAGGTCTTTCCACGTGTACAAATACTGCCACAAATGCGTAAATATGACTTTAAATGTAAACCTTTAACAGTTGTATGTGAATTAGAACATGCAATTACACAGTAAGTGATGCATAGGCTATGTGCAAATTGTTCTGTATTTTGCTGGAAATTATCTTAAAACAACAGAAGTTAAAAGAAAAGACATGCTTGTGGAAACATAAGCAGTTAATAGGGAGTGTGTCGGCCGGCGTTAGCATTGGACCACAGACATTAATTAAATCTGATCTATCTACGAAAAAGAAAATACTTTGCAATGACATTAAGCCCAAATGAACCTGGACATTTCATCTAGACACCGCTAATTTATTCTTACTGAGTTAAAAGTAGACAAAGAAACTCGTCTGCATCTAAATTACGACATAGTGTGGAGGGGGTTGTAACACTCGAGTGAGCATTAGTTCATGAGAGGTCCTAATTAAGTAATTTAAGAAAATCCACTTAGATCTTTGTATTTACTCAGGACTAAGCATTCTCTCTGGGAGGTGTTGACTTATATTAATGTGAATTAATTAATTGGAAAGACTGCTCCTGTGTGTATTGTCCACAGTATTGATTACATATCGATACTGACTCCTAATTTAGTGTGGAAGTGCACAATTAGTTTTCTAGACTGCATCTGGATAACTTCTGATATAGGAAGTCATATGGAAATTACGATTCTGGCAGAGTCAGAAAATGTGATTTAAAAAAAAAGGAAATATGACTAAATATGACTATTGAGACAAATACCCTGTGAACCGAAGAGTAAGTGTGCTTTTATAGGTCTGCAACCTAAGTGTATATATAATATATATAGAATATGAATTCCTCCTCTTGTTGTGAAGTCACTGGCGGCCATTAGGGCTCAAGTGAGCTTCAAAACTGCAGGAATGACATCAATTAGATGAGACACTAATGATATTAGAACTTAAGAGAGGGACAGTGTTTCAAACTTGAAGACGTTAAAAGGGATTAGGCAAACTCAAGTCTAAAAGTTAATGGTTCAAAGAAAACACACACACACACACACTCAGATTCCAGCTCCACAGGAGGGGCAGTTGCTATAATGTCCTGACAGTAATCCTCAGATTAATTTACACACACACACACACACACACACACACACACACACACACACACACACACACACACACACACACACACACACACACACACACACACACACACACACACACACACACACACACACACACACACACACA
Source organism: Trematomus bernacchii (assembly GCF_902827165.1). NCBI lineage: Eukaryota > Metazoa > Chordata > Actinopteri > Perciformes > Nototheniidae > Trematomus > Trematomus bernacchii. The sequence goes on from NW_022987598.1 coordinate 126,002, forward strand.
CACACACACACACACACACACACACAATAGTAACGATTTTTTCATTCTTCGCAACTTTTCATTTTGAAGAGGTGGAAAGTGTCATAGAAGGAACATTCCACCCCAAAATGACTGTCTGCACATCAGTTACTCACCCAGTGTCAACTTTTAATCCTGAGGAAGTCTTTGTTTTTCTGGCTTCCCTCCACAGTTTACGAAGAATCACAAAACAGAGAGACGTCTTGATGAATTGAAATGCATGTGAGACACGTTAAACAGCAACACTGTATAAAACATTTGTTTAATAACTCTGATAGTCTCTGGACGTATGCTTACTCATTCTCAAACAAATGCATTTTCCCTATTTAAAACTTCTGCATTAACGCTTTCACAGTCAAGTTCTCAGATGTTGTATTAGATTTTATATCATAAACGTGTGCTTTCCTCTTTATTTAATATACAAATGTAACTTTTATCTGCACTGTGTCTTTGCTGTAACACTGTAAACATCCCTGAATACATTCGCATTATTAAAACTAACAATAAACGGGCGATATCTTTAAATATGCTTGGTTTTTCAGACTGTGATATATAAAAGTCACCTAAATGGAGTTTGGTGGAGCGGTGACCTCAGAGATGGATTCAGAGGAGCTTAACTGTCGTTTCCGTGGAGATGGGAGTCCTCTCCATCGCCATGCCCACTGGCGGCTCCGTCGCCACGGCTACGAGCTGTTAGGCTTTCAGTGTGGAATAATAACAGCATGGGGGCACATGAGGGCAGAGACTTCACAAACAGGAGAGAGATTCACTGCTGCAGGAACTTTCTAAACTCTGTGTCTCTCTTCTTTCTGAAGTTTAAAGAAAAACAACAACTCATAGAGAAACAGCGTTACCTGACGTTCCTGAGAAGCGTTCCTGGCAGGACTTCTGTGGGAGACATGCACAGAGACACTTTGTCTAAACTAAGTCTCTTTTCTCCATCTGAAGTCTTGAAAAACAACAACTTCTAAAGATCAAACCAACTTAAAAGTGATCAAATAAAAAGAAAAATATTGAAATGTAAAGAATTAGTTGAATCCAATAAGCTTCAAATCATGTGCAGAACAAATACATATATCCAAATGTTGTTTCAAATTATTCAAGATTATGGATGATTGTAGTGTTTTAGCTTGTTAGTGTTTGTTTGTTTGTTTCATCCTGTTAGAAATGTCCATGTGATTTTATTTAATAGTGTGCATGCCACTATTTAATATGCAAGTCTACTCTATTAGTTTTCATTTTATCTTTATTTCTGTAACAATTTAATGTACCCCCTCTAGGACAAATACAGAGACTACAATTTTCTTTAAAAAATGTGGAAAGGGGGTTTTAGTTTTCTTGGGATTACCCAGAACAATTTGTATATATGTTTGAGCTGGGAACACTTTAACGTCATTTTACTCCGAATTATAGGGTTTGGAATATATATTGTTATCCAATTATTCACAAGAAATGCAGTATAGTCTTAAAATACATTGTTTTATTTTGTGTAAATGTGTTTTCCCGGCTTTTCCTGCCACTTCACACCCACTATGATTTACTCTAGAATGAGTCAGCATCATTTGGATAATTTCTATTGCAGGCCAACTTCTGGTGACTTTAGTCGATGCATTTTAATAAAAAAACAGCTTTTCAGTGGAGCTTTAGGAGACGAGTAATCAACAATAGGAGGGGGACAAAAGAGCTGGAGAGGGAGGGGTGGAGGGGGAGGATGCTTTAGTTGGTGGCTGAGAAAGGAGAGGACTTTCTGGAAGGTTTGAACAGGAGGAGAATGGGATGGTGAAGCTGAAGAGAGAGAGGGTCAGATGAGGTTAGTTTGCTGAGAAAAGAGAGAAACTGTTCAGCGTTTGTTTACTGTGACTTTCTGCCTAGCAACAGCGCCGAGGTTAAGCTCTGAAACAGAATGGCTGTAAACACGGTGTTGGAATAAAGATCTTTATTAAGTAGAAAAAATAACTTCACATTTAAAATCATAATGCGATCATATGTCCTTCACTCATGTTCCATTGTTTATGTAACAGCATGTGTAAGGTATAGTTATTATATTTTCACATAATGCAAACAGTGCATTATAACCATTTCATGATTCAAGTACAAACATATTTATTAAAAGTAATTGTGACCTCTGAGACAAATCCCTTAAAAATCGTACATTTGAATCGACTTTCCTTTAAAGTGATCTCCTTTAAAGAAAGGTGATAAGCAGAAGAGTTAGAGGACATAATGTTTAAGGTTGCAACCATGATCAGGATATCTATAAAACTTGTATTTTTTACATTATATCTGTGTATTTCCACTATATTTAACTGCTTATTCAGTTGTTTAATATGTATTCCAAAGTGAAAATTACTGAAGATAATATGTGCAATAAAATGAAATATCTAAATCTGGATGTAAAGTCCTAAGCAGCAGCTGCAGTTCATTGTATCAGTTAAAAAAAGTAAAAATCTAAATCTAAATGAGTCTTCTTTTCTCTAGTAAGATGACTTTTTTTAAATGCATTTTGATATAAATCAATCTATTTGTAATATGTCTGTCAGTTAAAGGTAGGGTAGGTAAGTTTGAGAAACCGGCTCGAGATACACTTGTTATATTCCATGGAATGCTCTTGACATCCCGATAGCAATGAATATCTGAAGTGCTTTGACAAAAAATACATAAAAAAATATCATCTGTAGAAGCCGTAGTACTGTAAAAAGCACGACCAATCATCTGAGCCGGCCCGGCTAAAATAACTGGATGGCCTACCTGCCTGTCAGCCTTCCATCTGTGCACAAACTTATCTCGTGCCCTCATTGGTCATGTGTGCGTTCGTGTGTGTTGGAGGAGGGGCTCTATAAGGAAGTGGCAGATTTTCTCCGGTTGTGTATTTTCAAATTCTAGCGATCTCGAGCCGGTTTCTCAAACTTACCTACCCCACCTTTAATGTTCTCTGTATTACATACCTTATTTATTGTGTAATTCAGCAGTTTATGCTTTGATACCAGAAGGTAAAATGCATGTTTAATACAAAAAAATGTTTTGAGAACCAATTCTACATCCCATTCATTATTCCAGAAAGTTAAAAATAGTTTTTTCAAAACTCCACAAACAATATTTTCCTTAGATAAATCCCTCCTTAACCGAAGAATGTGGAAACAGTGCAAATTGTCATCTAGATGCCATTTGGAAAACTTTTGATGCCTGAACAGTAAGAAAAGAAACTGTAAATTGTAGGATGGATTTTTGGTAACAGCAAAGCCACTTGGAGGCTGGAACCGACCAGAAGTAACTAATATCTACATTTAATAAAATAAACAGTAAAAGCAAAATACGCCGCCAGTATACCAGTATGTATATATATATATATATACTGTAGGCCCTTCTCATGATTCCTGCAGAGAACCAAATATCCAAAAAAGTGACCCCTGAGATGAATCCCTCCTGATTTGATGATTAAGTGGAATGTTTTAACTCTAAAAAGGTCTAAAACTTAAGATTAGAAAGATATTATTGTCCCATAAAAGTTCTTAGAGTATTTCCTCTTTATGATAATACTACTACTCCTACTCCTACTCCTCCTAATGGATTTTTGGTAACAGCAGAGCCAGTTTAAGGCCCTTCTCATGACTCCTGCAGAGTAACAAATATCTAAAAAGTGGCCCCTGAGTTGAATCTCTCCTCTTAGATCTTCCTCCATGCTACCATCCTCCCTTTTGATTTGATTTGATTTCATTCGAATGTGTAAAACAAAATAATAATGAAATTAAACATGAGAATGATGATATTGTACAAACTTAAGCGGTAACAAATTATATATAAACAAATGAACTACCTAATTACACATCTGAAACGGGGTGGGAAGAAGTTAACACTTATTTAATCCCACCCCCTCTCCCAAAAACTAAATTATTAACATATATATTTGTTTTCTTTTAACAAAATGTACATCTAAATGTCTCCTTTCTCCACACATCTAAATCAATATATATGTCTTAATGTTCTCTGTATTAAATACCTTATTAGTTGTGTAATCGGGCAGTTTATAATCTGGATAGCTTTGATACCAGAAGGCCCTTCTCATGATTCCTGCAGAGTGAGAAATATCTAAAAAAGTGGCCCCTGAGATGAATCCCTCCTCTTGGATCTTCCTCCCTTCTCCACACATCTGGAGTATGACAGCTGGTCCAGGTGGAGCATGGCACACACCTGGCTGATCTTACACGCCCCCCCGCAGGTGAAGCTGCTGTCGTAGCCCACCATGAAGTGTTTGAAGTAAGAATCGAAGGCTGTGCTCTGCTCCATGAAGCTCAGACCCAGCTTCAAAAGGCTGAGCGGCTTCAGGTCGGCCAATCGGAACGCCTCCCTCAGGACGTACTCCCGCCTCCACGCAGCACTTTGTCTCTCGTTGGCCTCCGTCAGATTCAGAAAGTACTGCCAGATGTCCTTCACAGGGAGAACAGAGCCGTTAGAAGGGAGAGAGGGAGAGAAAGAGACATTTTGAATACCAAACAACACAGTTATTGTGAGCTGATTGACAGCGTGGTAAATCATCAAAGAGACTTCTGTCTTTGGTTAAAGTTAAGTAAGTATTTCAAAGAAGGACATTTCAATTTGGACCTGAATATTGTTAATGTTTGCGAACTCAGAATTGCTTTTTAGAATAAGGTCAAACAAGGTTTCATTGAGTTATAAAAAAATGAAGGATAACTCTAAAGCCCTTTACCAAAGTTTTATTATTATTAGTGTAACCTTTTTTTGAACAAAAAAGCAGTTCTAAGCAGATGTTTTAACACGGGAAAAGCAACCAAAAATAGTTACCTATGCCTTTTGCGTTGTTTTTTGTTAGTGTATTGCAGGTAGAGTAAAAGTTAAGAGTGCATGTTGCAGTTCAGACATTTTTGGTTGGACCTGAATTTTTGTCAAAATGCCTGCAAACTCAGATCTCAGAAAATAGCTTTTCAACTCAATAAGGTTTCATTGTGATAAGAAAAACATAAAAGGATCACACTAGAGGCCTCAAACAAACTTGTATTTAGTTGTTTAATTAGTTTATTTAGCTGGAACAGTTTGCTGGTTGTGTTTGTGTAGCCTGGAGCTCCTCACCTGCATGGAGAAGTCCTCGGTGTCGTACAGGTACATGCGGAAAGCTGGGTTGTTGGAGAACGGCTCCAAAAGACTTTTGATTGGTGTGACGGCCGGAGAGACAAACAGAGAATTCACCGGTTTACCTGCAGAGCGAGAAAACACACATATCACAGGATTCAGCTGCATCAAACACTGAAGGCATGTGTCCTGGATCCCTTTTGACTTCCTTTTAAGAAGTCAGCAGGTCTTTTATTTGTTCCTCTTTCATCGTACAATTGGATGCTTACATCAGGAACAAGTGAGCTTCGTTTGAATACTACAGTATACGGCCTGGACAATTCTGGAAGAGCTAATATATGTACATTTAGCAGACTTGCATTGCAAAAAGCCGATGTTTCGAGTAGTTTCAGTCTGATTTTTGAGAAATATACACGACTAAATTTGCTTAGGTGGAGGTCAATTATCTCAGAATCAAATGCAACCGTTTTCTATGTTTTATTCATCAAAAATATCAACTTTTGGTACTTTAGAGTCAAATCAAGATAATGTTTTGTTTTGATTTGATTTAGAACAATAATACAAAAATGTAACATGAGAATTATTATACAATACAAACTTAAAGTTGGGGTAGGTAATTTTGGAGAAACCAGCTCGAGTGCGCTAGAATTTGAAAATACACAACCGGAAAAAATCTGCCTCTTCCTTCAGACTTCCTTACAGAGCCCCTCCTCCAACACACACGAACGCACACATGACCAATGAGGGCACGAGATAAGTTTGTGCACAGATGGAAGGCTGACAGGCAGGTAGGCCATCCAGTTATTTTAGCCGGGCCGGCTCAGATGATTGGTCGTGCTTTTTACAGCGGCTTCCACAGATGAAATATTTTATGTATTTATTGTCAAAGCATTTAATGTATTCATTGCTATCGGGATGTTAAGAGCATTCCATGGAATATAACAAAAAGTGTTTCTGAAGTGAATTACCTACCCCACCTTTAAGCTGTGTCAAATTGATATACAAAAATATGACTGATTCTAAATTATATATAAACAAATAATCTACTTAATTACACATCCAAAAAGGGGTGGGAAGAAGTTTACACTTATTTAAATCCAACCCCTTCTCCCAAATACTAAATTATTAACATAATAAACTGTAAATAAACAAATAAACAAACAAATGCATAAGAAAGGTAAATGATATTCAAGAAAGGATAAAATAACAAACCAAATAAATAAATGAACTGCAAACCCAGTTATGACTCACCTTGTTGGTCCAGCAGCACCATGATGCTGTCCCGGTGTGTGTGTCCGTAGAAATGTCCCGCGATGACATCACTGTGCTTCCTGAAGATGGAGACCAGCCGCTCGTTGTGTTTCTCTCTCACCGCCGTGGTGTTTCTGACCCAGGGGAGGTAACCCACCGGCACATGAGCGATGATGTACACCTGAAGCAACAAGAAGACACACACATTTAATCACAAGTCTTAAAGGTCTCCTATCACGCAAAATGCACTTTTTAATGTCCTTTATACACTAATGTGTGTCCCCGGTGTGTCAGGGAACTCAACCGTCCGTATCCAAATCTCTAAAAACGGGGCTACAACGGAGCTGATCTAGATTTGCGTCCGATATGACGGAATATCTGAAATGTGGGTTGGCTTTACACCCACGGCCCTATCAGAAACGTCGCTATCAGAAACAATGCCCGACGTGTTTTGGACGCAATATGGTCTTTGTTTACATTAGCAAGCATCGCTAACACTCGGAGCTAACCTGTACTGGAGAGAGTATGTGTAAAAAGCAGGATATAAAAAAAGGAACTCACCTTGTGGTATAACCCGCAAGAGAAAAATAGTTTGAGCTCCATACTGTTTCAGAAATAATCCTTGATGTGGTTTTGTGTTCAAAAATAATATGGCGTTTCATCACGGCAGCATTTAGCTGTTTTTTTTGAAAGGTCATCTATTATGCAAAATCCTCTTCTCCATGTCTCTTCTACATCAACATGTGTCCCCTCTTCTTCACGTCTCTTCTACATCAACATGTGTCCCCTCTTCTTCATGTCTCTTCTACATCAACATGTGTCCCCTCTTCTTCATGTCTCTTCTACATCAACATGTGTCCCCTCTTCTTCATGTCTCTTCTACATCAACATGTGTCACCTCTTCTTCATGTCTCTTCTACATCAACATGTGTCCCCTCTTCTTCATGTCTCTTCTTCATCAACATGTGTCCCCTCTTCTTCATGTCTCTTCTACATCAACATGTGTCCCCTCTTCTTCATGTCTCTTCTACATCAACATGTGTCCCCTCTTCTTCATGTCTCTTCTACATCAACACGTGTCCCCTCTTCTTCATGTCTCTTCTACATCAACATGTGTCCCCTCTTCTTCATGTCTCTTCTACATCAACATGTGTCCCCTCTTCTTCATGTCTCTTCTACATCAACATGTGTCCCCTCTTCTTCATGTCTCTTCTTCATCAACATGTGTCCCCTCTTCTTCATGTCTCTTCTACATCAACATGTGTCCCCTCTTCTTCATGTCTCTTCTACATCAACATGTGTCCCCTCTTCTTCATGTCTCTTCTACATCAACATGTGTCCCCTCTTCTTCATGTCTCTTCTACATCAACATGTGTCCCCTCTTCTTCATGTCTCTTCTTCATCAACATGTGTCCCCTCTTCTTCATGTCTCTTCTACATCAACATGTGTCCCCCTCTTCTTCATGTCTCTTCTTCATCAACATGTGTCCCCTCTTCTTCATGTCTCTTCTACATCAACATGTGTCCCCTCTTCTTCATGTCTCTTCTTCATCAACATGTGTCCCCTCTGTATAAAGAGACTCTGAAAGTTTCAGGAACAAAGATTCTCTCTCTTTTTGTCCTGATCCATTTCTATAAAAACCTGTCTGAAAATGAGCTGATCAGATTTTGGCCACTTTATGATGTCATAACTATTTTTTTGTCTTGTGTAACCATTAGCCAATCACCAACCAAGGTAACCCCCCCCCCCCCCCACCTTATCACCTGAATCTCCTCCTAGAGCACCATTGTGTTTTTGTAACCAAATGTCTCTCAGAGGGGCGTGGGGAGGGCTCCTTATTTTCATCTAAAGTAACAGACAGAGAATCAGCACTTTGGAAACAGGGCTGAAACAGAGGGGATTATGGGTAATGCTGCAATGATCTGTTTGGTGTTTGGAGCCAAACACTTCAGAGACATGTTTTTGTATATATCTGAGACCTGTGATATATTGATGAAAAACAGTATAATAGGGGACCTTTAATGCTACAGACCCAGAATCAGCAATTCTCTAACAGGGCTGAAATAGAGGGATCTGAGGCTAGAATGGGTGATCTGTTTGGTATTTTGAGCAAAACATATCATATTACATGTTTTTTATATATCTGAGACCTATAATATACGCCTAAAAACAGTATAATAGGAGACCTTTAAAGTGGAAACAGGGTTCAAGATGTAAAGACAGAACATATATCAGACCTTCTCCAGACTCTGAGCAGCTTTCTGCAGAGTCTTCTCGAGCCACTCGAACTGTCCTGCAGGGTCCGTCATGTTTTCCGTCACTTTATTAGGACCGTAGTAGAGGATGGTGTTCAGACTGACGACCCGCAGACCAGGCTTCACCAGCTGGGAGTAAAAACCTCCTGAAGGAAGGGGACAAAACCAGAAAATAAAACCTGACAAAAGACAGTTATTGTGAGCTGATCGACAGCGTGATCAATCATCAAAGAGACTCTTTTTCTTTGGTTAAAGTTAAGTAGCTATTTCAAAGCAGGACATTTAAAAATTGGACCTGAATATGTTTTATATGTTTGCAAACTAGTTCCTGAACAGTGTCCTTCAGATATCCAAGAGAGGGAGTTACACAGTCACAAGATGGAGGAATATAAAGCAGTATTCAATGTTTACTTCAGATTAGCTCCACGTCAGAAATGAGCATGCTTGTCATATGTCTATCTCCATAGAGGCTGAATCATCATGTTAATCACATAGCTATCATATGCCTAAAACAGTCCTGATGCTCTTCTAGGTAATCATACATCCTGTCATGAACACAGCTACAGTTGGGATACCTTTGTTATCACGTGTACTCTGATATTGGAAGAGTACATTCAGTATTTTCCCAACAGAGGGTTAGATAAATGGATTCAAACCATGTTGTGTGTGTGTGAGGATTAAAGGAGACCTGTTACCCTGAGAGAGAGTGAGCAGAGCTTCATTCTGCAGCCACGGCCTCCACAGCTCTGCAGCAGCTCGGTACACGGCGTTAGTGGAGGTCGGCATCTGGTCCTAAAACAACCACGCACAGAAAGAGGTAAATATATACGTTTTGCAGCAGATCATTAAATGTCTTCACCTGCCGAGACACTACGGATGTGAATCAGCATTTAAGATAAGATAAGAGAAGATGTACTTTATTGATCCCAATTTGGGACATTTTTGCGTTGCAGCAGCATAAAAGACAAGGCATTGCACATAAGAGAAATTAAAAGGGAAGAAATAAACAATTCTAAAATGTAAACGTCTAAACATAGAAATAAAACAGCATTAAAAAAGTAGACAATATACATGTTGAAATACCAAAAAATGCTTTCCTAAAATGCAATCACTTCAATATTAATTAACATTTTTTTCTACATTAAGAATCGGATATTAAGTTTTGACTGATATCAATTTGCAAATATTAACATTAGATGGAAATAAGATGTCGAAAAGAACACACTCTTAGATATAGCTTAAATATTTGCCTTGAAAATGCTCAAATGTAAAGATATCTGTATCTAAAAAATAGTAAAAAAAGGCACATACAAATTGATCTAGAGAATCAAAGAGTATCAGAAAAGCTTTCCTCCACCTGTTTTAAAATCTGGTGAAACGGAGTAAAAAGTGATAATGGGGTAAAACTGAGCTAAACTCGTACACCTCCTCCTTTTTGCCATTGCGTGCCGTATGAGGATCTTAAAGGTCTGCTATTAAACTGTTTTTCATCAATATATCACAGGTCTCAGATATATACAGAACCTGTCTCTGATTGGCTGAAACACCAAACAGATCATTGCAGCATCCCATAATCCCCTCTGTTTCAGCCCTGTTTCAAAAGTGCTGATTCTCTGTCTGTTACTTTAGATGAAAATAAGGAGCCCCTCCCCACGCCCCTCTGAGAGAGATTTGGTTACAAAGAACTCAATGGTGCTCTAGGAGGAGATTCAGGTGATAAGGTGGGGGGGGGGGGGGGGGGGGTTACCTTGGTTGCTGATTGGCTAATGGTTACACAAGACAAAACATCGTTATGACATCATAAAGTGGCCAAAATCTGATCATCTCATTTTCAGACAGGTTTTTATATAAATGGATCAGGACAAAAAGAGAGAGAATCTTTGTTCCTGAAACTTTCAGAGTCTCTTTACACAGAGGGGACACATGGTGATGTAGAAGAGACATGAAGAAGAGGGGACACATGTTGATGAAGAAGAGACATGAAGAAGAGGGGACACATGGTGATGTAGAAGAGACATGAAGAAGAGGGGACACATGGTGATGTAGAAGAGACATGAAGAAGAGGGGACACATGTTGATGAAGAAGAGACATGAAGAAGAGGGGACACATGTTGATGTAGAAGAGACATGAAGAAGAGGGGACACATGTTGATGTAGAAGAGACATGAAGAAGAGGGGACACATGTTGATGTAGGAGAGACATGAAGAAGAGGGGACACATGTTGATGAAGAAGAGACATGAAGAAGAGGGGACACATGTTGATGTAGAAGAGACATGAAGAAGAGGGGACACATGTTGATGTAGAAGAGACATGAAGAAGAGGGGACACATATTGATGTAGAAGAGACATGAAGAAGAGGGGACACATGTTTATGTAGAAGAGACATGAAGAAGAGGGGACACATATTGATGTAGAAGAGACATGAAGAAGAGGGGACACATGTTGATGTAGAAGAGACATGAAGAAGAGGGGACACATGCTGATGTAGAAGAGACATGAAGAAGAGGGGACACATGTTGATGTAGAAGAGACATGAAGAAGAGGGGACACATATTGATGTAGAAGAGACATGAAGAAGAGGGGACACATGCTGATGTAGAAGAGACATGAAGAAGAGGGGACACATGTTGATGTAGAAGAGACATGAAGAAGAGGGGACACATGTTGATGTAGAAGAGACATGAAGAAGAGGGGACACATGTTGATGTAGAGGAGACATGAAGAAGAGGGGACACATGTTGATGTAGAAGAGACATGAAGAAGAGGGGACACATGTTGATGTAGAAGAGACATGGAGAAGAGGGGACACATGTTGATGTAGAAGAGACATGAAGAAGAGGGGACACATGTTGATGTAGAAGAGACATGAAGAAGAGGGGACACATATTGATGTAGAAGAGACATGAAGAAGAGGGGACACATGTTGATGTAGAAGAGACATGAAGAAGAGGGGACACATGTTGATGTAGAGGAGACATGAAGAAGAGGGGAACACATGTTGATGTAGAAGAGACATGAAGAAGAGGGGACACATGTTGATGTAGAAGAGACATGGAGAAGAGGGGACACGTGTTGATGTAGAAGAGACATGAAGAAGAGGGGACACATGTTGATGTAGAAGAGACATGAAGAAGAGGGGACACATGTTGATGTAGAAGAGACATGAAGAAGAGGGGACACATGTTGATGTAGAAGAGACATGAAGAAGAGGGGACACATGTTGATGTAGAAGAGACATGAAGAAGAGGGGACACATGTTGATGTAGAAGAGACATGAAGAAGAGGGGACACATGTTTATGTAGAAGAGACATGAAGAAGAGGGGACACATGTTGATGTAGAAGAGACATGGAGAAGAGAGGACACATATTGATGTAGAAGAGACATGAAGAAGAGGGGACACATATTGATGTAGAAGAGACATGAAGAAGAGGGGACACATGTTGATGTAGAAGAGACATGGAGAAGAGGGGACACATGTTGATGTAGAAGAGACATGAAGAAGAGGGGACACATGTTGATGTAGAAGAGACATGAAGAAGAGGGGACACATATTGATGTAGAAGAGACATGAAGAAGAGGGGACACATGTTGATGTAGAAGAGACATGAAGAAGAGGGGACACATGTTGATGTAGAAGAGACATGAAGAAGAGGGGACACATGTTGATGTAGAAGAGACATGAAGAAGAGGGGACACATGTTGATGTAGAAGAGACATGAAGAAGAGGGGACACATGTTGATGTAGAAGAGACATGAAGAAGAGGGGACACATGTTGATGTAGAAGAGACATGAAGAAGAGGGGACACATGTTGATGTAGAGGGAGACATGAAGAAGAGGGGACACATGTTGATGTAGAAGAGACATGAAGAAGAGGGGACACATGTTGATGTAGAAGAGACATGAAGAAGAGGGGACACATGTTGATGTAGAAGAGACATGGAGAAGAGGGGACACATGTTGATGTAGAAGAGACATGGAGAAGAGGGGACACATGTTGATGTAGAAGAGACATGAAGAAGAGGGGACACATGTTGATGTAGAAGAGACATGAAGAAGAGGGGACACATGTTGATGTAGAAGAGACATGAAGAAGAGGGGACACATGTTGATGTAGAAGAGACATGAAGAAGAGGGGACACATGTTGATGTAGAAGAGACATGAAGAAGAGGGGACACATGTTGATGTAGAAGAGACATGAAGAAGAGGGGACACATGTTGATGTAGAAGAGACATGAAGAAGAGGGGACACATGTTGATGTAGAAGAGACATGAAGAAGAGGGGACACATGTTGATGTAGAAGAGACATGAAGAAGAGGGGACACATGTTGATGTAGAAGAGACATGAAGAAGAGGGGACACATGTTGATGTAGAAGAGACATGAAGAAGAGGGGGCACATGTTGATGAAGAAGAGACATGAAGAAGAGGGGACACATGTTGATGTAGAAGAGACATGAAGAAGAGGGGACACATGTTGATGTAGAAGAGACATGAAGAAGAGGGGACACATGTTGATGTAGAAGAGACATGAAGAAGAGGGGACACATGTTGATGTAGAAGAGACATGGAGAAGAGGGGACACATGTTGATGTAGAAGAGACATGAAGAAGAGGGGACACATATTGATGTAGAAGAGACATGAAGAAGAGGGGACACATGTTGATGTAGAAGAGACATGAAGAAGAGGGGACACATGTTGATGTAGAAGAGACATGAAGAAGAGGGGACACATGTTGATGTAGAAGAGACATGAAGAAGAGGGGACACATGTTGATGAAGAAGAGACATGAAGAAGTGGATTTTGCATAATAGGGGACCTTTAAATCGAAGTTACCTGCGGCCAGTAGTCGTGGTTTCCCAGCGCGGGGTAGACGGTGATGTTGGGAAAGTGTTGTCTGATTGTCTCCGTCATGTTCCCGATCACCTGGACCACCAGGTCTGTGGAGAGCTCGCCTGCAGGGACGTGAGGGGGACTGTCTCTGGGGGAGAGGAGGGAAACATATTGATTATTAATTATTTATTAACACTATAAGCCCACAAGTAAATGAGCCACCAGAATAAGAATAGGTTTGGGAGATTTATTTGAATTTACAGACACACTAAACAGGGATTATTTTTGATAAACTGACCACATATTGGGAATATAGGCTGAGAATAAATTCAAATATATACAGTTCTATAATATTTAGACTGATAGAAATAAAGTATGATATAAGGATTCAGGTGCTTTCAATGTTACAGTAAAAGATTCCCAGTTCAAATATTTAAGTTTTACTGTAATTGTGAATATGCTGTATGAGTCAGCAATAACGATAGACTGATATTTCTGCAATATGTGTGGAGAAAACCCTGATTTCTCAACACATATTGCAGAAATATCATGACTCCCACAGCACAGTGCATTTCCTCCTCAAGTGAAAAGGCAAAGTCATGCTACAGAGCTCAATAACAAAGGAATGAAGCAAGAAATCTGCCTGCACAGTAACTTAAACTTGCAAAGACTACCTGGGGTGAAGGATTAAGTGTTTTCTTAAGTATGTTAATACGCATGTATGCATTCCTGGATTAGCTGCTGATCAACAGAGAGCTGGCTGCAGGGACTTCATGTTTGTAATCACAGTTTAGTGAACATTAGTACGCACTTCTCTCCAGAGAATACAGAGTGTTTATTTATGCTACTGTTCCAAGAGCTGAAACTAAACGTGGAGAAACGAGAAGTTGTTTTTGCACTTGTATCCAAGTATTTAATGCACATTTTATCATTTTTTAGCATTAATTCGTTTATATTTTCTAGCTTTTTCCTATTATTTTGGATAGTAGAGACACTACATACTGATATACACCTGAACATCAGCAGGAGAGGACTCTTTAAAGTAGAGACACTACATACTGATATACACCTGAACATCAGCAGGAGAGGACTCTTTAAAGTAGAGACACTACATACTGATATACACCTGAACATCAGCAGGAGAGGACTCTTTAAAGTAGAGACACTACATACTGATATACACCTGAACATCAGCAGGAGAGGACTCTTTAAAGTAGTGACACTACATACTGATATACACCTGAACATCATCAGGAGAGGACTCTTTAAAGTAGAGACACTACATACTGATATACACCTGAACATCAGCAGGAGAGGACTCTTTAAAGTAGAGACACTACATACTGATATACACCTGAACATCATCAGGAGAGGACTCTTTAAAAGTAGAGACACTACATACTGATATACACCTGAACATCAGCAGGAGAGGACTCTTTAAAGTAGAGACACTACATACTGATATACACCTGAACATCATCAGGAGAGGACTCTTTAAAGTAGAGACACTACATACTGATATACACCTGAACATCAGCAGGAGAGGACTCTTTAAAGTAAAGACACTACATACTGATATACACCTGAACATCAGCAGGAGAGGACTCTTTAAAGTAGAGACACTAAATACTGATATACACCTGAACATCAGCAGGAGAGGACTCTTTAAAGGTCATTCGAGTTTATGTGAAAAAAAGGCCAAAAGCAATGACTACTAAAAAAAAGAGGAAGTCAAAAACATCCATAGTGACTTCCTTTATAGAGACTTCCTCATTCTTTAAAAAACCTCAAAGTGGTTTCACATTTTGAACACATCACACACTGAGCTGTGAGAAACAAGGATGTGAAACTGCTGCAAAACCACAGCTCTAGTTTCTATGAAGTGTTCGTCACACACTGCTCATTTTCACACAACAGATTCAAAGCGTTTCGTCCCAGTTTTAGTCAAGAAAGCAGGAAAAAGTCATATTTGTCGAAGAACAAGAAGGAGAGGAGACATGAAATAGCTATAAAATCACAAAATCTATCTAGACCGGTGATGATGGCTGCCGTGTCCTTTGCTTCTCTTCAACTCTGCATATTCTGTTCTTGTACATATCCTATATTCTATTGACTTGTATATATACTTTTTGCCACCAAAACCAAAACTATGTAAAAATATGGTTAATGGTCATCATTATCCACCATTGTCTGACTGAAGAATTGAATGTTGTATTGTTTTTTGTCGTCATAAACTAAATTATATTGGTGTGCCAATCTGCTTACTTATATCAATTTTTTATTTTTTTATTTTATTATATATGTTGCATCGTTGGAGGAGCTCAGGTCAGAAGAGTTTCATTGCCATTTCTACCCTGTAGCTTATGTGCATATGACAATAAAACCTTTGAATCTTGAATCTGAATCCTCATACTGACCCGGTCCATATGATGAAGTCGTCCGGCTTTGTGAGCGTTGCCATGTGATCGAAGGCCGACTGGATGAGGCGGTAGGGCGAGTCACACAGGAAGTCTCCGAACATGCCGGGGTTGGTGGCCGGGACACCTTTAGAGGAGAAGCACACCTTAGTGGGGTCCGGGGTCAGGTGGTAGGTGGGGTCCAGGTGGAGGTCAGTGATGTGCCAGAACCTTCCTGAAGAGAGATGGAGGGAAGGTGGATAAGAATAAGGGAGCAAAGAGACAGAGGGGATAACAAATAAGATACGATATTACTTTAATGGTCAGATCAAGTCTGAAATTTGACTTGCATCACAGCAGCTCCATGTCCAACATCAACAGACAAATATCAAGACACAATACATGAAAAACAAACATTTAACAGCACGATCACTGAGAGAACCTGCTCAAAGAGCCTTCAGCGTGCGTTTGATCTGGACTCAGCTCTGTATTTACTGAGAGGATTGACTGGAGCACAAAGGATGCTTCAGTCTGACTTTATTGATCTCCCATTAGATGGTAGCAGTTCATATTCTCTGCTCAGAACATGGTTTTGGGTCCCAGAGATAATGTTGTTGGACAGCAATTTAAATATGACAACAGATGCAATGAGTGGTAGAGAATGGAGATGGGCACGGGGTATTTTTGACCAAACACATGCAAGTAAAGGTTAAAATGTGTTGCAACAAATTCATAAATAATGCATGTATTTTTGCATTAAGTTCCATTATGAAGAAGGGATGAAAGAGACGCTGAAATATATATATTTATTAGGACATGTGCATGGTTTATTTTTTACTAAAAGACATGCAAATGAGGGTTAAAATGTGTTAAAATAATGTCATGTATTTTTCGCATTTAGTTCCTTTTAAGTTTTATGTTGGGCTGATTAATTCATTTATTTTTACTTGCTCGTTGAGCACTAAATAATGGCATAAGTCCTATTTTTGAAATATTTAAAGGTGGGGTAGGTAAGTTTGAGAAACCGGCTCGAGATACACTTTTTGTTATATTCCATGGAATGCTCTTAACATCCCGATAGCAATGAATATCTTAAGTGCTTTGACAAAAAATACATAAAAAAATGTCATCTGTGGAAGCCGTAATACTGTAAAAAGTACGACCAATCATCTGAGCCGGCCCGGCTAAAATAACTGGATGGCCTACCTGCCTGTCAGCCTTCCATCTGTGCACAAACTTATCTCGTGCCCTCATTGGTCATGTGCGCGTTCGTGTGTGTTGGAGGAGGGGCTCTGTAAGGAAGTGGCACATTTGTTCCGGTTGTGTATTTTCAAATTCTAGCCACTCGAGCTGGTTTCTCCAAAATGACCTACCCCACCTTTAAGATGACAAATTAATTGTATCATTTATTTGATTCATGTTAAGTTATAAAACAAACTCCAAAAGCCTGTTTTACAATTAATAAAAAGTAAAAAAATAAAAATTCAAACCATTAAATTACATGTCAGGAGAGTTTCTGGCCAAACTCCATTTAAAAAACAGTTAATTAATTGGTTAATGATCATTTATATTGAATATGCAACTCCCATAGAACAAATTAACAAGTAATATAAATAAACAATATCTTAGGGTTAATTCGGCGTGCATGCCATCAAACAAAAAGCACTAATTTTCATTTAAAAAAACGACTTTTACAACTGAATCCTCATATTGTTCATCATCTGGCAGAGAAACAATGAATGTCCATTTACTCTGAACATTGTACTCTGTGCAGTCTTATACATTCAACAAAAAGACACACAAATAAACTTCTACACCTCCACCTCCAGAGTTCATTAGCGGGGTTTCCTCTCACCTGTGCCCGGCAGGTAGCTGCTTTTAGCGGGCGCCGCTTCCAGAGGAGCCGCTCCACACAGCAGCAGCAGCAGCGGAACAACACAAGAAAGTAGTCCCATGTTCATCCTGTTAAAAAAAACACACTGTTTATATGTTAAAAGTTAAACCCCCTCAGTTTGGAGCAAAATATAAACTACATTTAAACTAAAGTATGTAACCACTGCAGGTCGTTCTCCTCGGAAATAAACAGGAAGTGCACACAGGTCATGTGACTCGTGTTTTGAAGCTCAGGGGGAGGAACTGAGATCTGCTGCTTATCAATAAAGGGAAGTAACGAAGTACTTTAACTCAAGTACTGCAGGCTTTCTGTAGTAAAACATTGAGGTAGTTTAATTAACCATATCCTGAATACTTGTATTGCATCTGTGCCAAATGTTGTACTTTTACACAACTTAATTGACAGATATGTTACAAAGTACACACCAAATGTATTATATATAAAACAGGGTGCATTAATATACATTTAACTTCCAAAACAAATATCAAATAGTTACATTTGGCTCCAACAGTGCAATCATGCTCTATACTTACCTAATCTATAGATATATATTTTTACTGTATACATTTACTGTTAATTTCTTGTTTTATTGTTTACTCGTGCATTTACCTGCTGCTGTAACAAAACAATTTCCCAATTTGGGATAAATAAATGATATCTTATCTAATCTAATGTCCATGCCTACAGTACATAGATAACATAATATGAAACTATTATCTATAGGCTAATAGTAAAAATAATTTCTCTTATTTTGTATGCTTTTGGTTCATTTGCATATTTTATTTTGCTTAATCGCATCTCCATTGCAGTGCTTTTACTCAATGGAGTGTGTACAGTGTAATATTTGTACTTTTACTTGATCTGAATATTACCATATTGTACTCTTTTAACACCCGCCCAACATTTTTGGCTTTTGACCCCGAGGCAGGGGGTACACGTCGCCCCTCATCTCCAGATTAATGTGGTGGACATGAGTTATGAGCACTCTTAATCCAAAATAAATATTGTTTCTTGTTGTATGGTTTAATATGAAATACCCCTTAAGGACCAAAGAGGGGAAACTATCCAGCATTTTAGGATCTATGACATATTTCAATACTTTTCTGCAACATACATTTTCTTTTGTTTCCTGTCCATCTAATTATCATGTGACCCCTCAAATTTGGGATTTAAAGGGTCACTTCACCCAAAATGACCTTTAGGGGGTGTCTAGCCATGCAGTTAATTGCGTCTTGTAGATAATTAGATATATGTCTCTGTCTCCACCCCTGTACAGTCAAGAGGGATGTTAGTGCTCACCTTTAAAAAAGATAGCTTTACAAATTCTGTAGAGGCATTTCTTTCAAAATCATTGCCACTTTTAATCTAAGTATTCAAAACACCTTGGTACCAAAACAATCTATTATAAGGTCATTTTTAGTAGTTTAAATTAAACAAATAATGACATTGAGTACTGCAGGTAAAACCAGAGGCTTAACACAACGAGAGGTGAGTGATCAGATATGTTTGGGTGACATAATCATTTAATTAATCCATGCATTACTTGAATAAATACTGTCATTTTATACCTCTCTAGCAAGGGTTTAAGACTCATTTAAAGGTAGGATAGGTAAGTTTGAGAAACCGGCTCGAGATACACTTTTTGTTTTATTCCATGGAATGCTCTTAACATCCCGATAGCAATGAATATCTTAAGTGCTTTGACAAAAAATCCATAAAAAAATGTCATCTGTGGAAGCCGTGGTTCTGTAAAAAGCACGACCAATAATTTTAGCCGGCCCGGCTAAAATAACTGGATGGCCTACCTGCCTGTCAGCCTTCCATCTGTGCACAAACTTATCTCGTGCCCTCATTGGTCATGTGCGCATTCGTGTGTGTTGGAGGAGGGGCTCTGTAAGGAAGTCTGAAGGAAGGGGCAGATTTTTTCCGGTTGTGTATTTTCAAATTCTAGCGCACTCGAGCTGGTTTCTCCAAAATTACCTACCCTACCTTTAAGGCGTTAGAATCCAATAATAGAGCAACTGTTCTCTATGAGGGGGTTATTTAGCAAATTAATGCAATTCCTCCAACTTTTTTCCAAAATAAAAGTCACATTAAGTCACCGGTTTTGAAGATACGTCGTGAAATAAGGTTGATTTATTTTGTAGATTGACAGTTAATGGCCTCATGCAGCGAAGGTTTTTCTGTTCCCCTCCTCTCAGAGGTCAAAGGTTGAGTTTTTTTGGGGGGATTCAATGTCTGAGGGTTTAAGACAATGTATTTTATCTGAGGTTTTTTACTTTCTAGTGAATGATTGAACTATTACAAAACATAAGACAGGAGTCAAAGATGTAGTCTCTGTGTTTTTTTATTTCATGTTTTTCTCACACAGGTTTTCAAAGACGATCCATCCGTCACCACAGAAATGTTTTCATATATAAAAACAAAAATTCTTACAAAACATGTGCAGCCTGCAGGCCTCGGACATGTGGAGGAGGATGGAGTGCAAAGAGAAGCAAACAGTCAACAATAATTATAAAATCAACACTTTGTGGCCGGTTGGGATGTTGGCAGTCGGAGCACTTATGCCTTCTCGTAGCTGCGGCTCGCGTGGATGTCTTCGAAGGTCAGATTCTGCAGAGAGAGAGACAACAGTTACCATGAGAGGTCATTTAATGTTCACAAATCCATCATTTTATTGTAGAAAATGTCGTTTTTTAACAGCTTAAGTGAAGTATCAGGGGTGAGGATGCTTCTGGAAGGCAACAGGTTGGGACTTTGTTTGATGTATGCATGCTAATTTGAAAGAATTGCATGCTTGGTCAACAAAAACAGAACAATTTTTTTTAATTTGCTGTATTTCTGGAGCTTCAGAAAGACAAAAAACTGTTTTTTAACATATTATGTTGCTCCATTTGATATTTGAATGCCTTTTATTTTTGTAACGAGCCCAAAAAGAGTTTGTCATGCACTAATGATCCCTAAGTAAAGTCAAACACCCTATGCCTTGCCATCATAACCTGAAAACAGCGTCATTTATTTCCCATTAATATAAAATATTCTGTATTCATTATCACGTTAAGATTTGATTTTTACAAAAACAGAAAAGCTGAGAGGCAAATGCTACTGTTTTAGTGTCATAGCTTATACAACATGGACTCCTATAAGCCCTTAAAACATAATGAATTCTTTAAAAATAATATAAAACTCAATTTAAAACAATGCCTTTTCTCTTGGTGTTATATATCAATAATGCACAATACCCAGATGGTGGGATTGAAATATAGAAAATCCACGTGGCTACACAATAAATCTGTTGTGGTTTGAATGTCTCTTTCTATTGCTAAGTATATTCACTCTATATAAATCAAATCAAATAACTGGTGTTGATCCGGGTGTTTCTCTCTCACCATGACCAGCTTTCCGTCCTTGATTTCTCTGACGAACTTGGTCTCTTTGCCGTCCCACTTCTGGACGTGGACCAGCTTGTCTCCGTCCATGGTCACGGTGGACTGAAGGACAAAAGAGAGGAGTGTTTTGAGATTAGCATATGAAGAAGCTGCCAACTGTTGGTCTATTTCCGGACAACTCAACATGTCAATTCCTGTCATTGACCCACAAATACAAACAAAGGAATACCCTGTTTGACCCCCTGAATGCATGTGGAGAAAATACTATCTAAAGTATCTACTGTACACAATGCGCCAGAACAGATGCACGAATTAAATCATGGATTAAATACAAATCCTATTAATGACCCACAATGAGAAACAAAGGAGATACCCCTAACCCTCTGAATATTGGGCAAAAAATACAGTTTTATTGGAAAAACAATGTTGCAGGATTGAAATCTTGGGTTAAATGACATTTGTGACTTTTATAAGTAAGATTTAAAGAATACAAGTCCAGTTAAGACACTGGATACTTCATAAAAAAACATAAAAAATTGCTTTTAAGGGTTTTTCTGCATAAAAAGTACTTGCATTTGTATCTATCAAGAGTTTTTGGCCTTATTCTTTTCATGTTTTTTGGTCCTTTTATGATTCTGTCGTCTTACTTTGCAGTTCCTGTCATCGGCGGTGGTCTCGTCGAACTCCTCTCCCAGCTTGAAGGAGATCTCTGTGTTTTTGAAGGTGCTCTGGGTGCGGACCACCACCTTGTCTCCCTCCTGGCTGATGATCACAGTCGGCTTGGTGACATTTCCAACCTGACGGGTGGCAAAGCCAACACCTGAGGGGGAGGAAATAGATTTTAAAGCATTTTTCCACAAAATTAAATCTGATAAAACTGCAAAGAAATGTCATAAAAAGGGGATTTTTCTGCATGAAACTAAGATATTATATGTAAAACAGATAGAAAAAGCCTGTTACTCACCGAGAGCTTTCATGTACTCATCAAAGTTCTCACTGTCGACCAGTTTCCAAGTTGCACAGAAGGCGTCGACCATGGTGAAGGTTTAAGAGGCAAAGTAATCTCCAGAACAAACTGAGCAAGCTGCGGCTTTTGCAAGTTTCCCCCCTTGAGTTATCATTCTGCTTCTTATTAGTATTCATGCAGGTGGGTGGCGCCACACGGCCCATTGGCTCAGGAGGTTTTCTCTGAGCTGTGATTGGTTATTTAAAATTGGGTCATGGTCTTACTCTTTAGACAAGAGGGAGAATAGCTAAATTAGCCCATTTGTATGCCTAATGATGTAATTACTCTCATTCATGGGTGTCAGCTCGAGGAGATAAAGGGGGGGTGCTTGCCATATCTCAGCCCAAAGACATCCACTTTTATCATAGAAAAAAATAGATATTCACTTGCATTTCTCACTTTAGTCACATTAGGCATCTTTAAATGACGTCTAAACTTGTATTGTGTGATGTAAGACTGGGCTTCAGAGAGCTGGTGGTGATTCACACAGTTAGCAATCTTTACCAGCTAATCCATATTTATGTTTTAATTAATTTCCCCACGTTAATCCGTCAGGAATGTGTCATGTACTGTAGCGGAGCCAGTGGAGCAGAATCAGTGTGTTTGACAGCCCTTTGTCCTGAACTGCATTAACAACCACCCCCCCCCAAAACTGCAATTTCTTCATGCTCAACACACACACTAATTACTGTCTATACATGTGTGTGTGTGTGTGTGTGTGTGTGTGTGTGTGTGTGTGTGTGTGTGTGTGTGTGTGTGTGTGTGTGTGTGTGTGTGTGTGTGTGTGTGTGTGTGTGTGTGTAGATTCAAGATTTCTGGCAACGAAAGTTTGCAAGGAGGCGACTTCTATTAGACAAGCAAACACATGCTACTGTCAAATGATAGTAAAATCATCATTTATGAGTTATTTCTTTGACATTTAAAGACTAATATGTTTTATTTGACCCCCAAAGCATTGTTGAATGATAAACATCAGTTTCACATGATGTTAAAGGGGCGATATTCTGCTCATTTTCAGGTGTATAAGTATGTAGTATCTCTACTTTAAAGAGTCCTCTCCTGCTGATGTTCAGGTGTATATCAGTATGTAGTATCTCTACTTTAAAGAGTCCTCTCCTGCTGATGTTCAGGTGTATATCAGTATGTAGTGTCTCTACTTTAAAGAATCCTCTCCTGCTGATGTTCAGGTGTATATCAGTATCTAGTGTCTCTACTTTAAAGAGTCCTCTCCTGCTGATGTTCAGGTGTATATCAGTATGTAGTGTCTCTACTTTAAAGAGTCCTCTCCTGCTGATGTTCAGGTGTATATCAGTATGTAGTATCTCTACTTTAAAGAGTCCTCTCCTGCTGATGTTCAGGTGTATATCAGTATGTAGTATCTCTACTTTAAAGAGTCCTCTCCTGCTGATGTTCAGGTGTATATCAGTATGTAGTATCTCTACTTTAAAGAGTCCTCTCCTGCTGATGTTCAGGTGTATATCAGTATGTACACAGTAAATTTCTCTGAGTAAAATTGACTCAAATTGAAGAAAATTTTACTCTAAAAATATAACATTTGGTCCCAACCTATATAGAGTAAAATGTACTCTTTGTTCAGAGTTGTATTTTTAGAGTTCATTTTACTCTATTATGTGCTTAGATTTGACTCTGCTTAATGGTTATTTACTCTATGTATTGTATATTAAAAACAACTCTACTGCCATTTTACTCATAATAGAAGGTAATTTTACTCCCAATCGAACGTCATTTCACTCCAACTAGAAGGTAATTTTACTCAGAATAGAATAAATGAACCATAATGATCTTTACAATAAAAAAGGTCAATAAACCAAAGTGCTTAAGGAACATGAGTGGGCGTGTGTGAAGCTGGCCATTGAGCGGCCCGACCAAGCAAGGAGGCAGAGGCAGAGAGTTCAAATACAACCCGGTGTGGGCATTTATTCCTCTTTGTGGTACAGGATACACAGCCTCAATATGACTGTCTCACGTGAACACAGCCACCAGGACCTCACACACACTAACAGGAAAACAGAACCTAAATACACACAGGACTAATCAAACCAACAAGACACAGGTGAGGAGGGAGGAGAAACACAGGGCACCAGGTGAACGCAATCACCAGCAACAGACAAGACGGGAGGGGGAACACTTTTCAAACTAAAACAGGAAACAGAGACAGACAAACTAAAACATAGACAGATCGTGACAAATATATGCATAAATGACATATAATCACATGCTTCCTGTGCAATGTTTTAGCGTGGAACAAATGAATATACTTCGCCAATAATTAAGCTATATAATCCGTAACGGAGACCGAGATCAATGGCCCCAGAGATCAGCTCCGTTACAGCGTGGTCATGGTTTAACTCCAATAGAATTGACTCTGCATTTTTGATCGCACTCTAGAAGCTATGAGTAATAAATACACTCCAAAATGATTAAATATCACTATTTCAGAGCAAAATAGTAATTACTCTGGAAAAAATACTCACCAATATTTCCTGTGTAGTATCTCTACTTTAAAGAGTCCTCTCCTGCTGATGTTCAGGTGTATATCAGTATGTAGTATCTCTACTTTAAAGAGTCCTCTCCTGCTGATGTTCAGGTGTATATCAGTATGTAGTATCTCTACTTTAAAGAGTCCTCTCCTGCTGATGTTCAGGTGTATATCAGTATGTAGTATCTCTACTTTAAAGAGTCCTCTCCTGCTGATGTTCAGGTGTATATCAGTAGGTAGTGTCTCTACTTTAAAGAGTCCTCTCCTGCTGATGTTCAGGTGTATATCAGTATGTAGTGTCTCTACTTTAAAGAGTCCTCTCCTGCTAATGTTCAGGTGTATATCAGTATGTAGTGTCTCTACTTTAAAGAGTCCTCTCCTGCTGATGTTCAGGTGTATATCAGTATGTAGTGTCTCTACTTTAAAGAGTCCTCTCCGGCTGATGTTCAGGTGTATATCAGGATGTAGTGTCTCTACTTTAAAGAGTCCTCTCCGGCTGATGTTCAGGTGTATATCAGGATGTAGTGTCTCTACTTTAAAGAGTCCTCTCCTGCTGATGTTCAGGTGTATATCAGTATGTAGTGTCTCTACTTTAAAGAGTCGTCTCCTGCTGATGTTCAGGTGTATATCAGGATGTAGTGTCTCTACTTTAAAGAGTCCTCTCCTGTTGATGTTCAGGTGTATATCAGGATGTAGTGTCTCTACTTTAAAGAGTCCTCTCCTGCTGATGTTCAGGTGTATATCAGTATGTAGTGTCTCTACTTTAAAGAGTCCTCTCCTGCTGATGTTCAGGTGTATATCAGTATGTTGTGTCTCTACTTTAAAGAGTCCTCTCCTGCTGATGTTCAGGTGTATATCAGTATGTAGTGTCTCTACTTTAAAGAGTCGTCTCCTGCTGATGTTCAGGTGTATATCAGTATGTTGTGTTTTCACTTCCCATTCTAAATCTAATCTGAAAACATGACAATTCCCCAAAATGTAGATATTGAAACCCAAAAGAAAAGCAGGACTATTTCTCACAGTAAAATAATTGAATGCAAATATATACATTTTAACATTTGTTTAACTTTTCTTTCCTAAAGTCAAGATTGCATGACTTAATTTGATAATGATTAGATTTTCTAAATGTGCTTGCTTCTTGGAAAGTAAATCGTGCTAAAAAGATGCTTTGTTTTACAGTAAAGTAAACTGTCATTGCACAAGCTCCCTCTGCTGCAGCACTTTCAGAAGCACACAGTTCACTAACTCAACCTATACTCACATTATTCACACATGAGAGAGTGTTTGTGTTTGTGTCTGCAGAGATCTGCTTCTCAGTGTGAGAGGACAGTAGTGACCTCCACATGTTGGGAGGATCTCTGCTGCTTCCTACTGGTGAGAAAATACAAGTGTTTGAAACTAAAGACAGCTGAACAAGAACTCCTTTAAAAGAGTTTATTTTCACCTGAGAACTCCAAACAAAGCTAAACATATTTAACTGAAAAGGTGTTACAAGGAAATACATCTGCAGTCTGGTAAGGCTATTAGGTAACTTCATTTGGTAAAATACAACACAATCAAATATACTAAAGAAAATGCAATACTTCATTAAATGATATAACTAAACAACGGTTCATTAAACCAAGCAAGAATTAATTTTTTTTAAATCATGTTGCCCATGCTCTAATTATTCAGAATACAGTAAATCTCCAACATGTCTGAACCTTTTTCACAATCCACCTCTAGAGGGACTCACATGTTTTCATAAGGCTGCTGCTGTACTCTCACTTTGATGCATTTAAGCCAAAAAAGCAAAAACAAGGTTAATATAAATCTGATTAAACTCTGCTAGCTGTGCCCTTAAACTCTAAATCTTTGATCCAAGTGATCATGCTATTGATTTAAACATTACATCGGTTTCTTTCTTGGTTAGTTGACGGTGGCGTAGAGGAGGCTGGGATCAGCGGAGGCAGCAGAGGAAGAGGAGGGAGCTCCCACAGTGCTGTAGGTCACTGTATCATCTTCATCATCATCATCATGAAGGTGAGCCTGCAGGGGAAGAAAAGTAATTATGCATAAAGGAGTTCTGAAAGTCTTGATTGTATAGAAGTCTGTGAGAAAATGACCCTACGTCTCACTTGATTTATATCCTCAATAAACATTTTCCTGCAGATTTTATGTTCTCAATCTCAGTTTCCAAGTCTTCTTTAATACAGCATGATGTTCGGTGAGTTATGCTCACATTTAGAGTAGAATAGACGATAAAGTCACATCACCAGTGTAATCAATGAGACAGCTCACCCTGGCTTTCCTGCTGCTCTTCCTGGTGTAGCTGATGGAGGCGTATGGAACACCATCTTCAGGATCAGTCTGCACAAATAAAATGTATAATGATTAGTTATTATTAATGTCACCTATAACACAATAGCTGCTAAGTAAGAAGCACAATATACTGCCTTTAATTCACTTTGTCTTTTGACGCAACGTACAACACCCGGGCGGCAGTGGGGGACTTGGACTTTGGGCCGAAAGGCCGCCGGTTCACATCCCGGTCGGACCAAAAAAATACGGAGTGTGGACTGGTATCTGTTCACCTCCTGGGCCACTGCCGAGGTGCCCTTGAGCAAGCCACCTAACTGCTCCTGGCTAGACTGGCTGCCTCTCCACTCTGTACCTCTCAATGCATGTGCAAAACATTACTGTGTGTATTTGTATGTACCATAAGAAGCATGTGCATGGAGGTCCATCTTCTTCGTCTACAGTCATAACTGTTTGTTGATTGATGAAGTTTTAGGTTAACCACAACATGAAAAGTGAATAACAAAAACCTTAAACCCTGCTACATTTGTGAAATCATTATTTTATAAATATTACATTTTTCAGTTTTAAAACATTTTATTTATGTTTTATCTCACCACGTTGTCATCCGTCTGCGTTTCATTCCCTTCAAAAGAATACAAAATAAATTAGACTTGGGTTAAAATCCAAGTTCATCAAAGCTTCTAGTTTGTAAAGTATAATGTGTGAATGTCCTCACCTTGAGTCCTCTTCCGTCTGATGACAGCCACAGTGATTATTGTGAGTGCTGCAACACCCACTATCACAACGATGATCCACCACCACCAACCTGGAAGAGAGAAGTTACAAGAGTTACATATACTCAGAGGTTTCTATCTCTTTGTCTTTAAACTCTGAATCAACAACATGTCTTTCTTAACTTTAAATGGATCTGTTCTGTTCAGACTCTACCTTTATTGTTGTCTTCTTGTTCTGTTTGATTGTTTTCAGATGTAGTGTTGGTCGTCTCTCCGGCTGCTCTCATCTTCACTGTTGTCCATGTTGTTGACACTGCAGTCCCCTTCCCTGCATCCTCACCTTAATGAATAAAATAACAAAATGCTGTTCAGTTATAAAAACAAATGTAAACATCTCACATCACGACATAAAGATGTGACGCATCAGGATGAATGATTTTAAACAGATTATCATATTCTCACCTGAGGACTGAGGGCTGAAAGGAAACTGATGTTCTTCTCTTGTGTTCTCATCAGTTACTTCACAAGTAAACAACTCAGACCTTGGTGTGTTACTAAAAAGAGAAGTCAGAAATGTCACAGAGGCAGAGCAGAGAGACTGTGATGTCTTTATATCTCTGTGATCTTTATCCACGTCTTGACCCTGAAGCAGCCACTTCACTGGGTGTCTACACCCTCCATATCTCTTCACAGAGCAGTGTAACGTCACCTCATCATTGTCCTGATGTTCAGTCACTGAAGATGGAGATATTGTGAGAGAAAAGACAACCACAATATGTAACAACATTTAAATGTACTTCATCACTGTAATCATCATCATTATTGGAATGTTTCAGTTTAGAGACAGTTTGAAAACATTATGATGTAAATACTCACTGGTAACAACAGACAGATAAACATGAGAGTCTTGACCTTGTCGTTCTCCTGATCTGAACTGTCTGCAGGAGTAAAAACCAACATCCTCCTCTGTGACCTTCTTTATAACCAGAGAACATTTCTCTGTAACTCTCAGTCTGTCTGATTTAGCTTTGGCTTCTTTGTGAATCCGTCCGTATTCAAACAGCGTCACTGAGCTTCTTGAATCACTGAAGTACCAGGTAGTATACTCACACGTATCCTGATCATGTATCACATTGTCAAAAGGCAAAGTGACTTCATCTCCAACTCTGACAATACGGGAGTATTGTTTCACATCTGCAGCTGTTGGGGGAAAAAGCAGAAAGAAATATAGACGTCATAAATGCTGACAGAATAATGATGTATTATATAAAAAGGTAAAGAGTTAGAGTTCTGGTTGATCAGTTTAATGAATCATTTAACGACACATTCAAACCGGAGTTAATTACAGATCCACATAACTAACGTAAGTGTTCATAGTGAGTGTGACAATCACTTTAAAGAATATTGCTATGTGGGTTTTAGTGACCAAGAGTTCACTAAAGTCACCACGTTACAAACACAACTCATCATTCTCAGTTAAAGGAACAGTACGTAGTAAAGTACCATTAGTGATATTAAAGCTGTTTTATTTAATGTAATTGGTAAATGTTAAATGGACTGTATTTATAAAGCGCTTTATCCAGTCTTTCCCCCCTCAAAGCGCTTTACATACAACAAGTCACCCATTCACACCCAATTCATACAGAGCAATGTGCCCCTTGCTCAATGAAGGGGTTAGAGCCATTTCCCTTTCATCATTATGGATTGAATGTTTGTCTTATTACTAAAAGGCTTTAGAGGAATCTCTTAACTATCTATTTTTGTGAATCACACTACGCTTTGAAATATGTTAGTTTAAGTCTCACTTATTTGCTGTCGGATATGACGTTCATGTCTATATGTCTATCTATGGCATGACATTAGTACACAGCTGAGGGTGTGATTAGACAGGAAGCGGTAGAGTCTTTTGACCGTGTTCTTTTTGTTCTTTTTGTTCTTTTAGTTCTTTTTTGATAGGGAGAACTTTTAGTTACTTTGAAGCGAGGAAGTTTGTCTGCATGTTTGTATGTCGCCTTGATCAAAGAATAAATCTGATGTGATTCAACACTACAACGATCTCTGCAAAGTTAGTTAGGAAGCAAAGAGAGGCGCGTCATCACCCACAACCCCGATAGAGTAAAGTGGATATTAAATGTAGAAACTGATTCAAACTCCACGACAGAAGGTATCATTCACACACCGTTCCCCATTGGGAGCGACTTGGGGTTAAGCATCTTGCCCAAGGATACATCGATTTCAATTGAAAGACGCCCTCACTAGCTTTCATTAACAGTCGTAAACAGTGTGTGTTCTCTGCATCCTCACCTGTAAAGTGGAGCAGCAGCATCAGGAATGAAGACATCATGATCCTTCTGAATTCAGACATCGTGCTTCTCTCTCGGTCTCTGG
Organism: Trematomus bernacchii; assembly: GCF_902827165.1. Lineage (NCBI taxonomy): Eukaryota > Metazoa > Chordata > Actinopteri > Perciformes > Nototheniidae > Trematomus > Trematomus bernacchii. The sequence continues at coordinate 156,037 of NW_022987598.1, forward strand.
CTCTCGACTGTCAGAGTCTCTCATCGGCTGCTTCTTTAACAAGAACTCAGTACCGATGGTAACAGCAGATAAGCGACAGAAGAGGGGAAGTTGAACGTGGGAAGATGTTTTCTGGTTCCTCATTTCACCTCCAGTGTTTTTCTTCTGAGAACTGAACGAGAAGTGTTTGATGAAAATGAGGTTAACACCAGCAGCTCTGAAGGTATGACACCATATAGAAAACCTCAGGCACATATTCAGTAGGGCAACAGAGGAATAATTCAGGCCGATATGAGACGGATCAGTTTGAACTGACAAACAGTCACTGTGGATGACCGAGCCAAACTTACATTGAGACACAATCTGGATGTTTATTTTAAGATTACAGCATTTCCAGGCCCTGTGTGGCTCAACATCAAGTGCAGTATGTGGAAACGATTTGCCACTGTTTCCATCTTTGATGAATCTGTTTATCTTATTGAAAAATACAGCATGCACTTGTCACCCTAGAGCAGCGGTGTCAAACTAAAGGCCCGGGGGCCAAATGTATGGAGGACGGAACATGACTTAAGTATAAATAAATAAATAAATAAATGTGTAAATAAATGTATGAAGAAATACAGGAATAAATAAATAAATATGTAAATAAATAAATAAATACAGGAATAAATAAATACAGGAATAAATAAATGACGAAATAAATACAGAAATAAATAAATGTTGAAATAAATACACAAATAAATAAATAAAATAATAAATAAATAAATAAATGCATAAATAAATATGGAAATAAATCAACCCGGTATCACGGCAAGACGTGAACATGTGACGATCTACCATGCTGGGAGACGTGAATATGTCACGGTTTCGTCCCTTCAAACGTGACAGTTACACGGTATTGTTAACATGGCCCAACCAGTGGAGAAATACCCGGAAGTGCCTAGCAAATGGTCAACCGCGCCTATTGGTCGGTTTTTATTGTCCAAATTAGATGTTTTTAATTTATTTTTTAATCGTCACACTCGATTTTGCCGATTTTCTTGTTGCCCTAGCTGGTCGACACCTCTTTTAGCAGAAACAAAGGCTACATTAATGTATTAAATCGATGTTAATCCATGTGTGTGGAGGTGAGGATGTGGAATTAACGGACGTGACGTTGTGCGATTGCATTGCCAGGCAACGCAATTTACAAACTCTTCAACTACAACCCTAATTATATTTAAAAACATTTTAGACAGCCTCACGAAATACTTTAATGTAAATTAAAATGTAAATGTGAAGGAATGTGTGTAATGTGGTGATTGACATTATTCACCCACGGATCTATGGGTTGGGGGTATTGTTCTGCACGGACATTTTAGTTAACCGGACTCCTGTTGATGTGAAATCCGAAAACATTTTAAAAAAATAAAATAATACTTTATTCCGAGTTTGCTTGCTTTTCTCTTTGGCGGTCATCACATAACGGCATTGTAATACACGGTTTGGCTGCATTAAATATGACATATCTGCCGTAGTTCTGTATTTATAGAGCCCTGATGAGAAGACTTCTGGACAAACAGGAAGCACTGCCGCCAAAACTGAAAACGTGACGTGGATCATAAATATATCAGCAATTAAACCACATCTTACATTTATTTTCACACAATACGTCTCCTTGCAGTATCAATACTAATTCGGCTGACTTTTATATTTGATCCAATTGGTAGATAGGCTGTATTTACACCATAACGGTGCACAGCTGATAGAAAGGCACATCTAGTGGTTAAAGCACGTTATTGAATTTTATTATTTTATTATTTTTCACAAAAATGAAACCATCAATAGCAGAAACAGAATTAACTGTCATTAGTAAACCATCCAAAAAAAAAGATAAATGGTTTTGTTTTATATATATTTTAAGGATAATAATATCAATGTAACACTGTCTATGACACTTACTGTATAACACTGATTTGAAAAACATACAGAAAAAACTAATTCACTGCCCTTAATAAAGTATTTAATACATTTCAGGTGTGCTGTTTTGTTTAGATCATTGACATCTGGAGCTCTTTTAATGTCCTTTTTGATTATTGTTACACCAGGTCTTGTCAAAACCTTTATTCCATATTCAATATCCATTACTAAACAAAACAGCAATTCTACTCCACTACAATTCAGAGGTTAACCTGGTATTTTTACTCCACTACATTTATGTTAGTTACTTTGCAGATTCTGATTAATGATGTGAAATATAAACAACCCTTAAATCAGGCTTTAGTTACACCTGAGTAAAATTCAGGGAAAGGTGATTGTCAAGTGCCAACAATCAGGAGAGATATTTGATAGTTGCTGCTTGAGAAAACTAAACATTTATCTGCAGATCCCTATAAAGTATATTCATTACTCGTTATTCTCTACTAATAGTTAATTAAAGACTGTATATAATGGCTATTTTGCATATCCCTTTCAAGATTTCAAGATTTTCTAAGGATCATTGACATATCATATACACAACTAATTCAATAACGTGCTTTAACCACTAGGCGGTGCACACAGCCATAATAACTTTGTATTATTAGTGTAGGACACTTGTGTATGTATAACATCTGAAGATGTGTAGTTTTATTCATGTTTTCACATAATTGTACAGGATATTGCTATATTATTTCACATGTTTTACTTATAATATCTGATTTGTAAAACATCACAGAAATAAAAGGTATATCCGTCATTTAACAGTAAGCTATTGAAATTCTGAATCCATAGATGTGTCTCCCATCACCCAAATCCCCTGACTATTCTCTCAACTCAGTATTTACATTCTGATATTCAAAGAAAATCAGTAATATCTTTAAAAACGACAAGTCCTTTTATATCAGCTGTGCACCGTTATGGTGTATAACGTATTTTTTTTCGGATTTCACATCAACAGTAAGTCCGTTTAACTAAAATGTCCGTGCGGAACAATACCCCCAACCCATAGATCCGTGGGTGAATAATGTCAATCACCACATTACACACACCCCTTCACATTTACATTTTAATTTACAACCTGTTTCACACCATCCCCCCGGTACCGGGCGGATAAACGCGTCATTTGCAGGAAACAACGTCTAAGGAATCTTAATATTGAATAAAACTATGAATGTGTTATATCCATGTAACGGGAAGAAACTCAGCTAACTGATCTTTTTAATTTTTTTTTTCAAAAAAAACCCACAATGCTAACACTCAGCCTCTGAATTAGCCTCGAGCGAAAAACGGAACCTACAAAGGCACTTAAACTCACTCAGAACTCCCTTATTACTTATCCTAGATGCACAACCAAACACTCTTTTTTGGTGTCCTGGAGACACTGAATCTAACGGTGCCCTCCTCAACACTCAGTGATAAACATTCGCGACGCTATAAACGAAAGCGTACATCATCACATGTGGAGCTAAGTAGCTAAAAAACGTAAATATGGCTTACCTTGGTCAAAAGTGGTCTTCAATGGCATTAAAACGATAAAAAAACGATGCTGCAGTTAATCCATAGGTTCATCCTATGTGTCTGTGCCTTCTTTGAAATTATTTCTGATAATCCATAAGCAATACAACTGCGTTTTAGTTTCCAAACTCCAGAAGGAGACATTCCTCCACCTTGGTTTCGTTTTCCACACGCGAAGCGGCCACATTTTTTCTTTACAATGTGTGTGTATGTGAGTCTCCTCCTTCGATTCTATTGGCTCTAACGGTCACAAGGGTGTGTCAACCAACCAAATCGACCAAGGGGGGCCAGAGATAGGTCAAATCCACCCAAATGACCCCAAAAGTGGGGGTTTTTGGCTAAATCTCTCTAAAAAGGTCAAATTTCACTTGTTTTGCATCAATCTTGATACAGGGTACTTATTATATGTTGTACTTTGGATTCCTAAAGCTTTTAGTCTACTAACCCATCATCCAAGGGTAGTTTTCACTATCTGTAAAAAATAATTTTTGGACGGACACTATAATTTACAGTTTTTTACTATGTAAAATCTGAATTTTCTTTAAAATAAAAAACATTTATATTGATTCTGACACTTCTACATCCAACTCACAGGTTTATCATTACTTTGAGAACAAAGATTATTAATTTAACCCTTTTAGAAGGGAAGATATGGTCATTTGTTCTGGGAATGTCATTTTCGAGCCTGAGACCTGAAAAACAGGCTCAGAGTGGAACAGGTTAAAGTATTTCGTGAGGCCTTCTAAAATGTTTTAAAATATAATTAGGGTTGTAGTTGAAGAGTTTGTAAATTGCGTTGCCTGGCAACGCAATCACACAACGTCACGTCCGTTAATTCCACATCCTCACCTCCACACACATGGATTAACATCGAATACATTAATGTAGCCTTTGTTTCTGCTAAAAGAGGTGTCGACCAGCTAGGGCAACAAGAAAATCGGCGAAATCAAGTGTGATGATTAAAAAATAAATTAAAAACATCTCATTTTGACAATAAAAACCGACCAATAGGCGCGGTAGACCATTTGCCGGGCACTTCCGGGTATTTCTCCACTGGTTGGGCCCATGGATGTATAATAAGAACTGGATACAGCGTGGGAGGCGGGGCCTCATTCATTCCTATGAGAGTTGCTCATTCGCGCATGATGATAAAATGGCCCAACTTTTGAGAGAGCGAAACGTCACAGATTACCCGGCATGCCTGAGAAGTACCCGTATGTGCGCTCATAGCGCATGCGCAACTTTAACCATGCCCCCCAAAATGCTCGTTCACATCAAGCACGTCAATTTGCGTACACGTAACAGCACTGCACGTTCATGACAGCATGGTAATGGTTTGTTATTATGATAGATTTGATATTAACGAGGCGGCAGTTAGCAGCTAGCGGTTAGCTAGTAATTATGCTAATTTACACATCAATCGTTATGTACTTTTATATTACGCTGTAACAGGATTTAGTGATATCCAAGCAACAGAGCTTCATTTAGCATGAAAGAATTATTGCACTGTATGTATATATATATATATATATATATATATATATATATATGTATATATATATACAGTGCAATAAGCTTCTTAGTGCAATAAGAAGCTACAGGGACGTTAATCTACGTCGGTAATATTAACTTTATTTAATACAACATTTACGGTACAAGATTTAATCATACAGCCCATGTAGTATAATATTTTACAAATTATGAATTACAGCAAACATGTGCAATATATCCATTATTACAGCTCCGTGGGCTGGCAGTAAGTAATAAAAGTCGAAAATAAAACAGAACACACGTTATTATATATCTTTCATATATTTCTACATTTACGCGACATACATTTATTTATTTATGTGTCCGTATGCTAATGAGGTGGGCGGTCCTAACCTCAGTCTGAAGCAGGATTCGCAAATTGTTGGAGCCAGGCAGAAGCAAGAGATTTGTGGCAAGTCACATCTGTTCATTCTGTGTACAGTGTACACCCACGGCAACTCGCTAATAATGGCTTCTTTAATAATTGTTCTTTCGCACACCCGTTCGCGATGTCCCCAGCGGTGTGCCCCCAACGAAGATGTGCTTCAATAACGTTTGGGGGCAACATGTAAGATGGACGCCCAAGGGTCGCCTCCTCTGTTTCCGAGAGGATTTCAAGTTGGCGGGCAATCTCTTGAAGACTCTCAAACACTGCTGGGTTAACATCCACATCCATGTCGAGCTGAGCCAAGTCCTCTATACATCGTTCCACACGAAACTGGACAAAGAGAGGACATAGTCTTTTGGTTCTCCGTTCTCTAAATGGTCCGCTAATGATCTCCAATGGCTCTTAAACCAATACCCATAAATAATCCTTACAACTGTGGATAAACCATGGATGTATAAAGATAAGTGCTAAACAGTAAAGCTCCTGCATTCGAATCAGCGCGGTTAGCCAGGCGTTAGTATAGCCCTCTGCCAGAAATGATCACACACTCCTGTAACCAATCCTGCTTCAGACTGAGGTTAGGACCGCCCACCTCATTAGCATACGACACATAAATAAATAAATAAATGTATGTCGAGTAAATGTAGAAATATATGAAAGATATATAATAATGTGTGTTCTGTTTTATTTATTTATACATTGGTGTATTTATTTCCATATTTATTTATGCTTTTATTTATTTATTTATTTATTTATTCTTTTATTTGTGTATTTATTTCAACATTTATTTATTTCTGTATTTATTTCGTCATTTATTTATTCCTGTATTTATTTATTTATTTATTTATGTATTTATTTATTTATTCCTGTATTTCTTCATACATTTATTTACACATTTATTTATTTATTTATTTATACTTAAGTCATGTTCAGCCTCCATACAAATGCGGCCCACGAATATATGTTATCTGGCCCGTAAGAGCTTGCAAAGAATATAATATGTTTATTATACGTTGAATGCTGCTTTACAGAAGCACATTGTCCATAAACTACATGTCCCACAATGCATTTCATTTTGTGATGTGCACACTGAAGAGACTTGCAATTTTTTGCCCTAGACTTCTGCTTTTCAGACGTATTTAATGATGAAGTTATTACCCTATCCAATAATAATCCAATGCAGAGGCAATTATGTAATATAATAAATTATTTTATATATATAATATATTTATATATGTATTTATATATAGTCTTAAAGTTTTGAACTGGCTTTTAATACTAGTTGAACATAACATTTGTATGTGTTTTTATATGTTTCTAGTTATTGTGCTTTTTATCTTATTTTGTATTATGGTTTTATTATTTTACTCTTATTGTGTTATTTTATATTTGTTCCCCGTACAGCACTTTGGTCAACTGAGGTTGTTTTAAATGTGCAATATAAAGAAAGAAAGATTGAGATTGAAAGTTACAACCGGCCCTTTGAGTGCAACCACCAGTATGTAATGTCTCTACTTTAAAGAGTCCTCTCCTGCTGATGTTCAGGTGTATATCAGTATGTAATGTCTCTACTTTAAAGAGTCCTCTCATGCTGATGTTCAGGTGTATATCAGTATGTAGTGTCTCTACTTTAAAGTGTCCTCTCCTGCTGATGTTCAGGTGTATATCAGTATGTAGTGTCTCTACTGGGACATGTCTCCATGCTTTAATGTTCAAAAAGCTCTTTATTTTCTCACACTGCCTGTGCTGCAGTACCTCTTTTCACCCTCTGTCTGAAACCAGAGCCCAGTCTGCTCTGATTGGCTAGCTGGCCGGCTCTGTTGTGATTGGTCAACCGCTTAGAGATGTCCCGCCCCTTAGCCAATAGAAGAGTGTTATATGCCCCTTTCACACCGGCGCTTTTCCAGCTCCGGCTCGGCGCCGCGTCATAGCTCCGGAATGCGGTTCACTTCCAGCTCCAAAAAATTGTCGGTCTAGAGGCAAGAGCTTCGGAGCTATGACGCGGCGTCGCTTACGTCTCTCTTACGTTGAGGCGTGCAGGAAACTAAACCCACCTCCCCTGAACATGGGTCGACTGAAGAGTCTCGTCATGCCTGCCTACAAGCAGTAGCGCTGAGCAAAGTGACTAGAAGGCAACCACACACTTATAAAAAAAACACACTTTATAAAGTCAGGCAACACTAACCAGGCTTCGTGTGATTCTGTTTATTTGTACCTTACTTTGACCATCCGTTCGCTGTTATTGATCATTGTGGAGAGCAGGCAGACGTTTTGTTTGTTATTATAGCAGCTATCGGATGGAATCAATACATGGGCTGCACAGGTTGTCATGTCCGACTATCACAAGTAGAATCATAATGAAAAATACACCGGTAAAATCTGCCTGTAGAAAACGGCTTAGCAAGTAGTCAGTTTAGCTTCGGTTGCTATGCTAACATCACCCATGTTATACCAGAGAAACTTTCATAACAGCGTTGTGATGCCAAACAGCGTCAATTCAGACTGACACACATTCACTTAAGGGGAACTGGGGATATGTATCAGCTGCTTGTGTGACAGTCAGACAGTGAATACTTTAGAGCCGTGTGAGCTAACCCGGCGCTAACGGGAGAATAAACTCCCGTGGAAGAGCAGCCAGCACTGCAGCGGTCGGTAAATGCCGCTGAAACACATTAATAAACAATGAACCACGGCGCTCTGGAGAAAAGTATAAGGTTGGAGAAGTCGTTATTTAATTTAATCTGGCTTCGTATGATTAAAAGCAACACGATCATCGACCCGACGCAGTCCCTCCCCGTTGTTGTTGTTGTGAGCTCCGTTGGGGAAGAAAATCAGCGATGTAAACTGTGACGTCATGACGCAGCAGCGGCAGCTGGGCGGTGTGAACAGAGCGGGAGCTGAAAAGGGAAACCGGAGCTGAACCAGAAAAGCTCTAGCTAGGAGCTAGAAAGGGAAAAGCGCTGGTGTGAAAGCCGCAATAGTGATGTTCCAGAGGTACATTTTGGGGGATTTTAGCCTTTGCAGACCGTTAACATGCACTAAAACCTATATAACACTACAGGAACGGGAAACCCTCCCAAAAGCCCCTTTAAAGTGAATTTGCCCAAAAACCCTTTTTCTTAAAATCTTTAAATATGCATTTTTATGTAAGCCAATGTATGTTCTCTGGTAACAGATAAGGGGAGAAAAGAGCATTGTTTTTAAAAATGCTTCACTCTCTTTTCCTACTTACTATGTTTTCATATCAAAGGTGAAATACTGTCCGCCTTATTCACTCTAAATATCTGGTAGCTGTGTTCATTTTCCTGAAACTCATCTTTTGGTGCACTGGGGCTTAGTTTATTTGCAGACAAACATGAAATATCACTAAATGTTCCCTCCATCTCTTCACTTTTTGTAATTGTAATATATTTTCTCCTTCCCTCTTTCATTTCTCCATGCTTTCACTACTTCCATTTTCACTTCCCATTCTAACTCTAATCTGAAAACATGACAGTCCACCAAAAAACGAGATATTTGCACCACAAAAAAAAGCAGGACTATTTTTCACAGTAAGATATTTGAATGCAAATCTATTAATTTTAACATTTGTTTAACTTCTTTCCTAAAGTTTTGATTGCATAATTTAATAATGATTTGATTTTCTAAATGTGCTTGCTTCTTGGAAAGTATATTGTGCAAAAACTATGCTTTGTTTTTCAGTAAAGTAAACTCTCATTGCACAAGCTCCCTCTGCTGCAGCACTTTCAGAAGCACACAGTTCACTAACTCAACCTATACTCACATTATTCACACATGAGAGAGTGTTTGTGTTTGTGTCTGCAGAGATCTGCTTCTCAGTGTGAGAGGACAGTGGTGACCTCCACATGTTGGGAGGATCTCTGCTGCTTCCTACTGGTGAGAAAATATAAGTGTTTGAAACTAAAGACAGCTGAACAAGAACTCCTTTAAAAGAGTTTATTTTCACCTGAGAACGTTTTTATTTCCAACACAAAAAACTCAACAAAGCAAAACACATTAAAGGTGTTACATGGAAATACATCTGCAGTCTGGTAAGGCTATTAGGTAACTTCATTAGGTAAAATACAACACAATCAAATATACTAAAGAAAATGCAATACTCCATTAAATGATATAACTAAACAACGGTTAATTAAACCAAGCAAGAATTAATTTTTTAAAAATCATTTAGCCCATGCTCTAAGTATTAAGAATACAGTAAATCTCCAACATGTCTGAACCTTTTTCACAATCCACCTCTAGAGGGACTCACATGTTTTCATAAAGCTGCTGCTGTACTCTCACTTTGATGCATTTAAGCCAAAAAAGCAAAAACAAGGTTAATATAAATCTGATTAAACTCTGCTAGCTGTGCCCTTAAACTCTGAATCTTTGATCGAAGAGATCATGCTATTGATTTAAACATTACATCGGTTTCTTTCTTGCTTTGTTGACGGTGGCGTAGAGGAGGCTGGGATCAGCGGAGGCAGCAGAGGAAGAGGAGGGAGCTCCCACAGTGCTGTAGGTCACTGCATCTTCATCATCATCATGAAGGTGAGCCTGCAGGGGAAGAGAAGTGATTATGCATAAAGGAGTTCTGAAAGTCTTGATTGTACAGAAGTCTGTGAGAAAATGACCCTACGTCTCACTTGATTTATATCCTCAATAAACATTTCTCTGCAGATTTTATGTTCTCAATCTCAGTTTTCAAGTCTTCTTTAATACAGTATGATGTTCGGTGAGTTATGCTCACATTTAGAGTAGAATAGACGATAAAGTCACATCACCAGTGAAATCAATGAGACAGCTCACCCTGGCTTTCCTGCTGCTCTTCCTGGTGTAGCTGATGGAGGCGTAGGAAACACCGTCTTCAGGGTCAGCCTACACAAATAAAATGCATTATTACAAGTTATTATTAATGTCACCTATAACACAATAGCTGCTAAATAAGAAGCACAGTACAATAAGAAATACTGCCTTTAATTCACTTTGTCTTTTGACGCAACGTACAGTACAACACCCGGGCGGCAGTGGGGGACTTGGACTTTGGGCCGAAAGGCCGCCGGTTCACATCCCGGTCGGACCAAGAAAATACGGAGTGTGGACTGGTATCTGTTCACCTCCTGGGCCACTGCCGAGGTGCCCTTGAGCAAGCCACCTAACCCCCAACTGCTCCTGGCTAGACTGGCTGCCTCTCCACTCTGGACCTCTCAATGCATGTGCAAAACATTACTGTGTGTATTTGGATGTACCATATAAGAAGCATGTGCATGGAGGTCCATCTTCTTCGTCTACAGTCATAACTGTTTGTTGATTGATGAAGTTTTAGGTTAACCACAACATGAAAAGTGAATAACAAAAACCTTAAACCCTGCTACATTATTGAAATCACTATTTTATAAATATTCAATTGTTCAGTTTTAAATGATTTTATTTATCAATGATTAAACTCACCACGTTGTCATCCGTCTGCGTTTCAGTCCCTAAAAGGAATAACAAATAAATGAGACTTGGGTTAAAATCCATGTTTATCAAAAGCTTGTTGTTTGTAAAGTATAATGTGTGAATGTCCTCACCTTGAGTCCTCTTCCGTCTGATGACAGCCACAGTGATTATTGTGAGTGCTGCAACACCCACGATCACAACGATGATCCACCACCACCGACCTGGAAGAGAGAAGTTACAAGAGTTACATATACTCAGAGGTTTCTATCTCTTTGTCTTTAAACTCTGAATCAACAACATGTATTTCGGCTAAGTGTCTTTTCTTACTGTAACTACCTTGATTTTTGTCGTCTACAGATGCAGTTTTGGTTGTGCTGATTCTCACTGTTGTCCATGTTGTTGACACTGCAGTCACCTTCCCTGCATCTTCACCTTAATGAATAAAATAACAAAATGCTGTACAGTTATAAAAACAAATATAAGCATCTCACATCACGACATAAAGATGTGACGAATCAGGATGAATGATTTTAAACAGATCATCATGTTCTCACCTGAGGACTGAGGGCTGAAGGTCTGCACGTTGGCACCATCAGTTACTTCACAAGTAAACAACTCAGACCTTGGTGTGTAACTAAAATGAGAAGTCAGAAATGTCACAGAGGCAGAGCAGAGAGACTGTGATGTCTTTATCTCTCTGTGATCTTTATCCACATCTCGACCCTGAAGCAGCCACTTCACTGTGTGTATACACTCTCCACGTCTCGTCACAGAGCAGTTTAACGTCACCTCATCATTGTCCGGATGTTCAGTCACTGAAGATGGAGATATTGTGAGAGAAAGACAACAAGAGTAACATTAAGATCATCACTGTAATCATTATTATTATTATTATTATAATGTTTCAGTATATTGTTTTAACACGAAAGTTTGAAAACATTATGATGTAAATACTCACTGGTAACAACAGACAGATAAACACGAGAGTCTGGACCTTGTTGTTCTCCTGATCTGAACTGTCTGCAGGTGTAATAACCAGCATCCTCCTCTGTGACCTTCTTTATAACCAGAGAACAGTTTTTTTCAACTCTCAGTCTGTCTCGTTTAGCTTTGGTATTGTTCTGAATCTGTCCGTATTCAAACAGCGGCACTAATGTTGATTCACTGAAGTACCAGGTAGTATACTCACACTTATCCTGATCATCTATCACATTTTCAAAAGGCAAAGTGACTTCATCTCCAACTCTGACAATGCGGGAGTAATATTTCACATCTGCAGCTGTTAAAAAAAACAAAGCCGGAAATAAACATGAATACAACTGTAGTGTTTATAATCAGAATGATGATCATTATACATTAGATACAGAAGTTTAAAATATATCTCTTTGAGAGTTCACTAAAGTCACCACGTTACAAACACAACTCATCATTCTCAGTTAAAGGAACAGTACGTAGTAAAGTACCGTTAGTGATATTAAAGCTGTTTTATTTAAAGTGTGTTTTCTGCATCCTCACCTGTAAAGTGGAGCAGCAGCATCAGGAATGAAGACATCGTGCTTCTCTCTCGGTCTCTGGCTCTCGACTGTCAGAGTCTCTCACCGGCTGCTTCTTTACAGTATTTCTCTTCTGAGAACTGAAGGAGAAGTGTTTCTGTGAGAATGTGGTTAACAGCAGCAGCAGAGCTCTGGAGGTTTTACCCTCTGATGCTGACCAGATAAGGTAAGAGCAAAAAGCATAGCAATGCAGAGTGATGCACATAAAGTAATGAATATATATATATAAAACATTAAAAATAACCAGCAGGGGTGGATATCAATATACCTTAAGATATAAATGAATATGCAGTGACAACAAAAGACAGTGTTGTTGATCAGTGGAGTCACTAGTGAAACTGTGTACTTTAAGAACACATCTGATGTTTAGAGAAAGTCATATTAGGAAAAACCATCATCTCAGGGTCCAGATAAAAGACAAGACATTACATATAATGTAAGTATTAAGAATAAAGTAAATCTCCAACATGTCTGCCCCTTTTTCACGATCCACCTGTAGAGCTCATTTTCAGGTGTATATCAGTATGTAGTGTCTCTACTTTAAAGAGTCTTCTCCTGCTGATGTTCAGGTGTATATCAGTATGTAGTGTCTCTACTTTAAAGAGTCCTCTCCTGCTGATGTTCAGGTGTATATCAGTATGTAGTGTCTCTACTTTAAAGAGTCCTCTCCTGCTGATGTTCAGGTGTATATCAGTATGTAGTGTCTCCACTTTAAAGAGTCCTCTCCTGCTGATGTTCAGGTGTATATCAGTATGTAGTGTCTCTACTTTAAAGAGTCCTCTCCTGCTGATGTTCAGGTGTATATCAGTATGTAGTATCTCTACTTTAAAGAGTCCTCTCCTGCTGATGTTCAGGTGTATATCAGTATGTAGTGTCTCTACTTTAAAGAGTCCTCTCCTGCTGATGTTCAGGTGTATATCAGTATGTAGTGTCTCTACTTTAAAGAGTCTTCTCCTGCTGATGTTCAGGTGTATATCAGTATGTAGTGTCTCTACTTTAAAGAGTCTTCTCCTGCTGATGTTCAGGTGTATATCAGTATGTAGTGTCTCTACTTTAAAGAGTCCTCTCCTGCTGATGTTCAGGTGTATATCAGTATGTAGTGTCTCTACTTTAAAGAGTCTTCTCCTGCTGATGTTCAGGTGTATATCAGTATGTAGTGTCTCTACTTTAAAGAGTCTTCTCCTGCTGATGTTCAGGTGTATATCAGTATGTAGTGTATCTACTTTAAAGAGTCCTCCCCTGCTGATGTTCAGGTGTATATCAGTATGTAGTGTCTCTACTTTAAAGAGTCCTCCCCTGCTGATGTTCAGGTGTATATCAGTATGTAGTGTCTCTACTTTAAAGAGTCTTCTCCTGCTGATGTTCAGGTGTATATCAGTATGTAGTGTCTCTACTTTAAAGAGTCTTCTCCTGCTGATGTTCAGATGTATATCAGCATGTAGTGTCTCTACTTTAAAGAGTCCTCCCTTGCTGATGTTCAGGTGTATATCAGTATGTAGTGTCTCTACTTTAAAGAGTCTTCTCCTGCTGATGTTCAGGTGTATATCAGTATGTAGTGTCTCTACTTTAAATAGTCCTCTCCTGCTGATGTTCAGGTGTATATCAGTATGTAGTGTCTCTACTTTAAAGAGTCCTCTCCTGCTGATGTTCAGGTGTATATCAGTATGTAGTATCTCTACTTTAAAGAGTCCTCTCCTGCTGATGTTCAGGTGTATATCAGTATGTAGTGTCTCTACTTTAAAGAGTCCTCTCCTGCTGATGTTCAGGTGTATATCAGTATGTAGTATCTCTACTTTAAAGAGTCCTCTCCTGCTGATGTTCAGGTGTATATCAGTATGTAGTGTCTCTACTTTAAAGAGTCCTCTCCTGCTGATGTTCAGGTGTATATCAGTATGTAGTGTCTCTACTTTAAAGAGTCTTCTCCTGCTGATGTTCAGGTGTATATCAGTATGTAGTGTCTCTACTTTAAAGAGTCTTCTCCTGCTGATGTTCAGGTGTATATCAGTATGTAGTGTCTCTACTTTAAAGAGTCTTCTCCTGCTGATGTTCAGGTGTATATCAGTATGTAGTGTCTCTACTTTAAAGAGTCTTCTCCTGCTGATGTTCAGGTGTATATCAGTATGTAGTGTCTCTACTTTAAAGAGTCCTCTCCTGCTGATGTTCAGGTGTATATCAGTATGTAGTGTCTCTACTTTAAAGAGTCCTCTCCTGCTGATGTTCAGGTGTATATCAGTATGTAGTGTCTCTACTTTAAAGAGTCTTCTCCTGCTGATGTTCAGGTGTATATCAGTATGTAGTGTCTCTACTTTAAAGAGTCCTCTCCTGCTGATGTTCAGGTGTATATCAGTATGTAGTGTCTCTACTTTAAAGAGTCCTCTCCTGCTGATGTTCAGGTGTATATCAGTATGTAGTGTCTCTACTTTAAAGAGTCCTCTCCTGCTCATTTTCAGGTGTATATCAGTATGTAGTGTCTCTACTTAAGAGTCCTCTCCTGCTGATGTTCAGGTGTATATCAGTATGTAGTGTCTCTACTTTAAAGAGTCCTCTCCTGCTGATGTTCAGGTGTATATCAGTATGTAGTGTCTCTACTTTAAAGAGTCCTCTCCTGCTCATTTTCAGGTGTATATCAGTATGTAGTGTCTCTACTTTAAAGAGTCCTCTCCTGCTGATGTTCAGGTGTATATCAGTATGTAGTGTCTCTACTTTAAAGAGTCCTCTCCTGCTGATGTTCAGGTGTATATCAGTATGTAGTGTCTCTACTTTAAAGAGTCCTCTCCTGCTGATGTTCAGGTGTATATCAGTATGTAGTGTCTCTACTTTAAAGAGTCCTCTCCTGCTGATGTTCAGGTGTATATCAGTATGTAGTGTCTCTACTTTAAAGAGTCCTCTCCTGCTGATGTTCAGGTGTATATCAGTATGTAGTGTCTCTACTGGGACATGTCTCCATGCTTTAATGTTCAAAAAGCTCTTTATTTTTCTCATACTGTCTGTGCTGCAGCACCTCTTTTCACCCTCTGTCTGATACCAGAGTGCAGTCTGCTCTGATTGGTTAGCTGACCGGCTTTGTTGTGATTGGTCAACCACTTAGAGATGTCCCGCCCCTTAGCCAATTGAAGAGTGTTACATAGTGATGTCACTACACTCTAAAAACAAATGCTTTGCCTCAACAAAGAAAATCAACGCAAAAGTTTGCATCAATGTTTATTGAGTTATGACAACTTCTAATGAAATTGTGTTAAACCAACAAACTTATTTGAGTTAGGGGAGAAGGCTTTTCCTCAACAATCAGAGGTGTTTTTAATTAAAACTTACTTAATAATTGGTAGCATAAACACAAGTTTTGAAGTTGATTACTCAAAAGATTAAGTTGTTCCAACTAGTTTTACCTCATGATTTAAAAGGAATTTCAAGTTGTATGTACTTAATTACCATCATTGTGAACACAAGTTTTTAAGTTGACAACCATTTATAAATGAAGTTGCTCCAAATATATTTGATTCAATCGTTTTTTTTTTTAGCTTTTTCATGTTTTTGCCTTTTAAGAAATTAATTGATTCCACACATTTTTTTTAAGTATTTCACTTCTATTTTGAACTGCAGTTGTTTATTTCAACACATGATATTTCAATCAGGAGAGACTTCATTTTGTTTAAAGAACATTTATTGACAAATGTTAAGTCTTTGGCGATTAGACCCCGATCCTGAAATCGTATATCTAAAGGGGGAAATGCAGCCGTGAGCATATAGGGAACCCCCCCCCCTGGGGTCTAGACACTGGTGATGATGCTGAAGATCTGGATTTGATGAGGAGATGGGATGAAGAGGGGATGTGATGAGGTCTTGGATTAGCTCTCCTGGCACTGGATAGGATGAAAGGAGGCGGATGGGGAGGAGGCGGGTGGCAGCATGAAAACCTGAAATCACAGCTGACTGCAGGAGAGAGGAGAACCATTTTAAAGTTTGGCTGCAGCACGGTGATTGGCTGCTGGAGAATGAGGTGAAATGTAATAGGTTAAAGAGAACGCCCGTGATGAGCTGATTATATGCAGCTGCGGAGTGAATGTATATACACCCAGTCTTCCTGAAAGAACTTGCGTTGAGCTTCATTTAAATCTTGAGAAAAAAAAAAAACATGGGAAATGAAAGGGGGATATAGCAAATACATTCTGCCATCACATCGAAGTTAGAGGCCTTTGCATATTTAAAACCAGTGCCAAATATGTAAAATCTGTAAACTTTTTGTAAAACTACAGTAACAAACGTTCAATGGCCACCAATCTGCAGATCACACACATACATTTGACAAAAGATGTAACAAAGATGTTTACACTGCCGACTTTATTTTAAACAGTATGAACACATTTAACGCAGAATGCTTGCTCATTCATTTGTTTCCCTCGACCACGATGGTTGCCATCTTATGGTCAGATCCTAGGTTGGACCGGTCACTGATGATGGCGATATTCATCACAAGTTGTCCATCAAGGCCTGCCTCGAACTCTTTTGTGTCATTTTGAAGCAAATTAAATAATAGGTTGGCGCATAAGAGATAATGAATTAGGTAATTGTATACTTTTTAAACTGTCACCCTAATTCAGAGCCATTATTACCAGCTGCTAAAGCGACGCTGGTATTGTTTTCACCTTGTGAGTCTGCATGTGTGTCATCATGGCAATGTGGTCCTGAAGACACACAGAGGTGGCTTTGAGTACTTTGCCTAGTGTTTAAATGCGACAGATTTTGTCATCGCGATATAATCACAACCGTGCAAGTTTCCTTCTCATCTTTTTTGCAGGTTCCATACAATATTTGAACTGGTTAAGTGAAGAGCAGAAGCCACACAAAAAATCACAATAGTAACCAAAGTATTTGTACAATACAAATACCATACCATAACAGGTCTTCCCTGTTTTTATAGATATAAAACACTGCATGAAATGAGCAAGAAACACAGAAAATAAACTCTGCCTCTACTACTTTGTACCCTCTCACAGAACTATCCACAGTTCAAAGGCTGCTCATTTTGGTCAAACAACAATTTGTCTATACAGTGCAACTACAAGGCTATCTACTGTATTTGAATGACAAAAGATGACACTCAACTTAACAATGTCCTTTGTATAGTATTTATATTTGTCTTAACTGTCGGAACTTGTCCAGGCATGTTAAGTGGGAGTGGACTTGAAATTCTGAACTCAAGGTGTAGAAAAATTAAGTTATCAAGCCAATTGCATTACTTACTACAACTTGAATTTAGTTTTAAGTCAATTAACGCAGAAATCCGAGTTTAAATTACACACAATATTAAATTGATGTAATTACCAACATTATTACGTCAACACAACTTATAAATTAATGTTATTCAAATGTTTATCTAAATCAATTAATTCAAATTTGTATCTTGCAACCATGCATTTAATTAAGTGGTGGTAAAAGGTCTCCTGAATGACTTTTTAGAGTGTTTGTTCCGGAAGTACATTTTCGGGGATTTTAGCCTTTGTAGACCGTTAACATGCACTAAAACCAATATAACACACAACAGGAAAGGGAAACCCCCCAAGACACACTTTAAAGTGAATCTGCACAAAAACCTATTTTCTAAAATCTTTAAATATGCATTTTTATGTAAGCCAATGTATCCGGTATCAAATAAGGGGAGGAAATAGCTTTGTTTTAAAAAAAAAAACGTCACTCTCTTTTCCTACTTACTATGTTTTCATATCAAAGGGGAAATACTGTCCGCCTCATTCACTCTAACGGTACGTCTACACAGCAGCGTTAAAAAAATCTTGGAGGTGGGCGTATCTGAAGCTTGGGGATTTTTTGCGAACAACCAATCACATGAATCTCCCGCCCGCGACATACGAAGCAAAAAAGCCCGAAGTAAACTGGATATAAACTCCCCAAAACAGGCGAAAACCTACCACTGTCTCTGCCACCTCCCTCCATGCCTGGCTCCTCCGGTTTATATCCCGGTAGGTCTGGTCATAAAGCACCGGGTGATTGATTCCCTACCGCTAATTTCTCCTCCATTTTTTGGAATATGAGGAAATGACCTGCGGTATGTCTCTCCCAGCATACACGCCGTTTGATTGGCTAGAGCTTGAACTGTCAGATTTGCGTACACGGGATTTGATTGGCTGACGCTTCCACCTCAGCCTCAAAAGTTGAACATTGTTCAACTTTGAATCCTCAAAATCCTGAAAATCTCCGCTCGCCTGCCCACAATCCATTTCGGCGAAAAGTGAGGGAAAGTGACGTCACCCCATTCAAAGTGAATGGGCAGAAGCGTTTCAAGATTTTTTTAACGCTGCTGTGTAGACATACCGTTAATGTTCCTGAAACTCATCTTTTGGTGCACTGGGGCTTAGTTTATTTGCAGACAAACATGAAATATCACTACATTTTCACTCCATGTCTCCATGTTCTCCTTCCCTCTTTCATTTCTCCATGCTTTCACTACTTCCATTTTCACTTCCCATTCTAAATCTAATCTGAAAACATGACAATCCACCAAAAAACGAGATATTTGCACCACAAAAAAAGCAGGACTATTTTTCACATTGAGATATTTGAATGCAAATCTATTAATTTGAACATTTGTTTAACTTTTCTTTCCTAAAGTTTCGATTGCATAAGTTAATAATGATTTTATTTTCTAAATGTGCTTGCTTCTTGGAAAGTATATCATGCAAAAAAGATGCTTTGTTTTACAGCAAAGTAAACTGTCATTGCACAAGCTCCCTCTGCTGCAGCACTTTCAGAAGCACACAGTTCACTAACTCAACCTATACTCACATTATTCACACATGAGAGAGTGTTTGTGTTTGTGTCTGCAGAGATCTGCTTCTCAGTGTGAGAGGACAGTAGAGACCTCCACATGTTGGGAGGATCTCTGCTGCTTCCTACTGGTGAGAAAATAAAAGTGTTTGAAACTAAAGACAGCTGAACAAGAACACCTTTAAAAGAGTTTATTTTCACCTGAGAACGTTTTTTATTTCCAACACAAAACTCCAAACAAAGCAAAACATATTTAACTGAAAAGGTGTTACAAGGAAATACATCTGCAGTCTGGTAAGGCTATTAGGTAACTTCATTTGGTAAAACACAACACAATCAAATATACTAAAGAAAATGCAATATTCCATTAAATGATATAACTAAACAACGGTTAATAAAACCAAGCAAGAATTAATTAAAAAAAAACATTTTGCCCATGCTCTAAGTATTAAGAATACAGTAAATCTCCAACATGTCTGAACCTTTTTCACAATCCACCTCTAGAGGGACTCACATGTTTTCATAAAGCTGCTGCTGTACTCTCACTTTGATGCATTTAAGCCAAAAAAGCAAAAACAAGGTTAATATAAATCTGATTAAACTCTGCTAGCTGTGCCCTTAAACTCTAAATCTTTGATCCAAGTGATCATGCTATTGTTTTAAACATTACATCGGTTTCTTTCTTGGTTAGTTGACGGTGGCGTAGAGGAGGCTGGGATCAGCAGAGGCAGCAGAGGAAGAGGAGGGAGCTCTCACAGTGCTGTAGGTCACTGCATCATCTTCTTCATCATCATCATGAAGGTGAGCCTGCAGGGGAAGAAAAGTGATTATGCATAAAGGAGTTCTGAAAGTCTTGATTGTATAGAAGTCTGTGAGAAAATGACCCTACGTCTCACTTGATTTATATCCTCAATAAACATTTTCCTGCAGATATTTTGTTCTCAATCTCAGTTTCCAAGTCTTCTTTAATACAGCACGATGTTCGGTGAGTTACGGTCACATTCAGAGTAGAATAGACAATAAAGTCACATCACCAGTGTAATCAATGAGACAGCTCACCCTGGCTTTCCTGCTGCTCTTCCTGGTTCAGCATTCAACACCATTGTGCCCTCCAAGCTGGCCATCAAGCTCAGAGACCTCGGGCTCAACAGCGCCCTCTGTGACTGGATCCTGAACTTCCTGACGGGCAGACCCCAGGCAGTGCGGGTGGGAAATATCACATCCTCCACCCTGATTCTCAACACCGGTGCCCCTCAAGGCTGCGTGCTCAGCCCTCTCCTCTACTCCCTGTTCACCCACGACTGCGTGGCCACACACAGCTCCAACACCATCGTGAAGTTTGCTGATGACACGACCGTCATCGGCCAGATCACAGACGATGACGAGACGGCGTACAGAGAGGAGGTCGAAAACCTGACATCTTGGTGCCAGGATAACAACCTCCATCTCAACGTCAGCAAAACAAAGGAGCTGATTGTGGATTACAGGAAGCAGCAGGGAGAGGGACACGCCCCCATCGCCATCAATGGGACTACGGTGGAGAGAGTCAAAAGCTTCAGGTTCCTTGGGGTCCACATCACTGAGGACCTGACATGGTCTCTTCACACCACCACCATCACCAAGAAAGCTCGACAGCGGCTCTTCTTCCTCCGCAGGTTGAGGAGGTTCAAAATGGATTCCAGGATACTCTGCAACTTCTACAGGTGCACGATAGAGAGTATCCTCACTGGCAGCATGACGGCCTGGTACGGCAGCTGCACCGACCTCGATCGTAAGGCTTTACAGAGGGTGGTGAAAACTGCACAGCACATCACCAGGACGGAGCTGCCATCCATGGAGGACCTTTACTCCCAGCGGCTCAGGAAGAAATCACTACGGATTATCAAAGACCCCCATCACCCCAGCCACAAACTGTTCTTTCTGTTGCCGTCTGGCAGACGTTACCGCAGCATCCTGGCAAGGACAAGAAGATTCGGAGACAGTTTCTTCCCGCGGGCAGTGAGACTGTTAAAAAATTGAACTGTTGAAACAACTTCAAACATTCAACTGCTACTCAGTAGTATGTATCTAATACCTAATATATATATATCATTCCAATAACTTGTATATAGACTCATACTGCACTATTCCACATCATAACTTTATTTCATTTTTATAACTATTATTATTTTGTATTGCTCATGCTCTTATTGTTATTATGTTATGTTATTATGTTGCATTGTTGGAGAAGCCTGTGACATAAGATTTTCAACTGCATAATTACTCTGTAGCTATGTCAGATTGACAATAAAGAACCTTGAACCTTGAGCTGATGGAGGCGTAGGAAACACCATCTTCAGGGTCAGCCTACACAAATAAAATGTATTATGAGTAGTTATTATGAATGTCACCTATAACACAAGAGCTGCTAAATAAGAAGCACAGTACAATAAGAAATACTGCCTTTAATTCACTTTGTCTTTTGACGCAACGTACAGTACAACACCCGGGCGGCAGTGGACTTGGACTTTGGGCCGAAAGGCCGCCGGTTCACATCCCGGTCGGACCAAAAAAATACGGAGTGTGGACTGGTATCTGTTCACCTCCTGGGCCACTGCCGAGGTGCCCTTGAGCAAGCCACCTAACCCCCAACTGCTCCTGGCTAGACTGGCTGCCGCTCCACTCTGGACCTCTCAATGCATGTGCAAAACATTACTGTGTGTATTTGTATGTACCATAAGAAGCATGTGCATGGAGGTCCATCTTCTTCGACTACCTACAGTCATAACTGTTTGTTGATTTTTTTATGAAGTTTTAGGTTAACCACAACATGAAAAGTGAATAACAAAAACCTTAAACCCTGCTACATTTATGAAATCATTATTTTATAAATATTACATTTTTCAGTTTTAAAACATTTTATTTATATATGTTTTATCTCACCACGTTGTCATCCGTCTGCGTTTCATTCCCTTCAAAAGAATACAAAATAAATTAGACTTGGGTTAAAAAACATGTTCATCAAAAGCTTGTTGTTTGTAAAGTATAATGTGTGAATGTCCTCACCTTGAGTCCTCTTCCGTCTGATGACAGCCACAGTGATTATTGTGAGTGCTGCAACACCCACTATCACAACGATGATCCACCACCACCAACCTGGAAGAGAGAAGTTAGAAGAGTTACATAGACTCAGAGGTTTTGATCTCTTTGTCTTTAAACTCTGAATCAACAACATGTCTTTTCTAAATTTAAATGTATCTGTTCTGTTCTCTCTCTACCTTTATTGTTGTCCTCTTGTTCTGTTTTATTGTTTTCAGATGTAGTGTTGGTCGTCTCTCCGGCTGCTCTCATGTTCACTGTTGTCCATGTTGGTGATATTGTAGTCACCTTCCCTGTATCCTCACCTTAATGAATAAAATAACAACATACTGTTCAGTTATAAAAACAAATGTAAACATCTCACATCACGACTTAAAGATGTGACGCATCAGGATGAATGATTTTAAACAGCTCATCATGTTCTCACCTGAGGACTGAAGAGAAACAGCTGAGGTTCTGTGACCATCAAACACTTTACACCTTACCTGAGTTTATGTTGTTTTTAGTTGTTGTTGTTGTTGTTTTTGTTGTTGGTGTTGTTTTTGTTGTTGTTGTTGTTGTTGCTGTTGTTTTTGTTGTTGGTTTTTTGTCCTCAACTAAACAGATGAACAAAACTTAACAAACTATTCAATTTTAAAATTCCATAAAATAAACAAGATGGAGATATTGTGAGAGAAAAGACAACCACAATATGTAACAACATTTAAATGTACTTCATCACTGTAATCATCATCATTATTGGAATGTTTCAGTTTAGAGACAGTTTGAAAACATTATGATGTAAATACTCACTGGTAACAACAGACAGATAAACATGAGAGTCTTGACCTTGTTGTTGCTTTACTTTATTGTACTGTCTGCAGGTGTAACTACCAACATCCTCCTCTGTGACCTTCTTTATAACCAGAGAACATTTCTCTGTAACTCTCAGTCTGTCTGATTTAGCTTTGTCTTCTTTAATCCGTCCGTATTCAAACAGCCACACTGCTGCTGAACCTCTTGAATCACTGAAGAGCCATGTAGTACTCTCACACTCATCCTGATCATCTATCACATTGTCAAAAGGCAAAGTGACTTCATCTCCAGCTCTGACAAAGGGGAAGTAACCTTTCACATATGCAGCTGTTGGGGGAAAAAAGCAGAAAGAAATATAGATGTCATAAATGCTGACAGAATAATGATGTATTATATAAAAAGGTAAAGAGTTAGAGTTCTGGTTGATCTGTTTAATGAATCATTTAACGACACATTCAAACCAGAGTTAATTACAGATCCACATAACTAACTGAAGTGTTCATAGTGAGTGTGACGATCACTTTAAAGAGTATTGCTATGTGGGTTTTAGTGACCAAGAGTTCACTAAAGTCACCACGTTACAAACACAACTCATCATTCTCAGTTAAAGGAACAGTACGTAGTAAAGTACCGTTAGTGATATTAAAGCTGTTTTATTTAATGTAATTGGTAAATGTTAAATGGACTGTATTTATAAAGCGCTTACTAAAAGGCTTTAGAGGAAACTCTTAACTATCTATTTTTGTGAGTCACACTACGCTTTAAAAGATGTTAGTTTAAGTCTCACTTATTTGCTGTCAGATGTGCGCTGTCAGGTATGACGTGCATGTCTTTATTTCTATATATGGCATGACATTAGTTCACAGCTGAGGGTGTGATTAAACAGGAAGCGGTAGAGTCTTTTGACCGTGTTCTTTTTGTTCTTTTTGTTCTTTTTTGATACGGAGAACTTTTAGTTACTTTGAAGTGAGGAAGTTTGTCTTCATGTTTGTATGTCGCCTTGATCAATGAATAAACCTGATGTGATTCAACGCCACAACGATCTCCAAAAAGTTAGTTTGGAAGCAAAGAGAGGCGCGTCATCACCCACAACCCCGATAGAGGAAAGTGGATATTAAATGTAGAAACTGATTCAAACTCCACGACAGAAGGTATCATCCACACACCGTTCCCCATTGGGAGAGACTTGGGGTTAAGCATCTTGCCCAAGGATACATCGATTTCAATTGCAAGACGGCCTCACTACCTTTCATTAACAGTCGTGAACAGTGTGTGTTCTCTGCATCCTCACCTGTAAAGTGGAGCAGCAGCATCAGGAATGAAGACATCATGATCCTTCTGAATTCAGACATCGTGCTTCTCTCTCGGTCTCTGGCTCTCGACTGTCAGAGTCTCTCACCGGCTGCTTCTTTAACAAGAACTCAGTACCGATGATAACAGCAGATAATCGACAGAAGAGGGGAAGTTGAACGTGGGAAGATGTTTTCTGGTTCCTCATTTCACCTCCAGTGTTTTTCTACTGAGAACTGAAGGAGAAGTGTTTAGATGAAAATGAGGTTAACACCAGTAGTTCTGAAGGTATGACACCATATATAAAAACCTCAGACACGTATTCAGTTGGGCAACAGAGGAATAATTCAGGCCGATATGAGACGGATCAGTTTGAGCTAATATCCAGTCACTGTGGAGGACCGAGCCAAACTTACATTGAGACACAATCTGGATGTTTATTTTAAGATGACTGCATTCCCAGGCCCTGTGTGGCTCAACACCAAATGCAGTATGTGGAAAAGATTTGCCACTGTTTCCATCTTTGCTGAATCTGTTTATCTTATTGAAAAATACAGCATGCACTTGTCACCCTAGAGTAGCGGTGTCAAACTAAAGGCCCGGGGGCCAAATGTGGCCCACGACTATATGTTATCTGGCCCGTAAGAGCTTGCAAAGAATATAATATGTTTATTATACGTTGAATGTCGCTTTACAGAAGCCCGTTGTCCACAAACTACATGTCCCACAATGCATTTCATTTTGTGATGTGCACACTGAAGAGATTTGCAATTTTTTGCCCTAGACTTCTGCTTTTCAGACGTAGTTAATGGTGAAGTTATTACCCTGTCCAATAATAATCCAATGCAGAGGCAATAATGTAATATAATACATTATTTTATATATATAATATATTTATATGTGTATTTATATATAGTCTAAAAGTTTTGAACTGGCTTTTAATACTAGTTGAACATAACATTTGTATGTGTTTTTATATGTTTCTAGTTATTGTGCTTTTTATCTTATTTTGTATTATTGTTTTATTATTTTACTCCTATTGTGTTATTTTATATTTGTTCCCTGTACAGCACTTTGGTCAACTGAGGTTGTTTTAAATGTGCTATATGAATAAGGAAAGATTGAGATTGAAAGTTACAACCGGCCCTTTGAGTGCAACCACCAGTATGTAGTGTCTCTACTTTAAAGAGTCCTCTCCTGCTGATGTTCAGGTGTATACCAGTATGTAGTGTCTCTACTTTAAAGAGTCCTCTCCTGCTGATGTTCAGGTGTATATCAGTATGTAGTGTCTCTACTTTAAAGAGTCCTCTCCTGCTGATGTTTAGGTGTATATCAGTATGTAGTGTCTCTACTTTAAAGAGTCCTCTCCTGCTGATGTTCAGGTGTATATCAGAATGTAGTGTCTCTACTTTAAAGAGTCCTCTCCTGCTGATGTTCAGGTGTATATCAGTATGTAGTGTCTCTACTTTAAAGAGTCCTCTCCTGCTGATGTTCAGGTGTATATTAGTATGTAGTGTCTTTACTTTAAAGAGTCCTCTCTTGCTGATGTTCAGGTGTATATCAATATGTAGTGTCTCTACTTTAAAAAGTCCTCTCCTGCTGATGTTCAGGTGTATATCAGTATGTAGTGTCTCTACTTTAAAGAGTCCTCTCCTGCTGATGTTCAGGTGTATATCAGTATGTAGTGTCTCTACTTTAAAGAGTCCTCTCCTGCTGATGTTCAGGTGTATATCAGTATTTAGTGTCTCTACTTTAAAGAGTTATCTCCTGCTGATGTTCAGGTGTATATCAGTATTTAGTGTCTCTACTTTAAAGAGTCCTCTGCTGCTGATGTTCAGGTGTATATCAGTATGTAGTGTCTCTACTTTAAAGAGTTCTCTCCTGCTGATGTTCAGGTGTATATCAGTATTTAGTGTCTCTACTTTAAAGAGTCCTCTGCTGCTGATGTTCAGGTGTATATCAGTATTTAGTGTCTCTACTTTAAAGAGTTCTCTCCTGCTGATGTTCAGGTGTATATCAGAATGTAGTGTCTCTACTTTAAAGAGTCCTCTCCTGCTGCTTCTTCATTTCTCTTCTGAGAACTGAAGAAGTGTTTCTGTGAGAATGTGGTTAACAGCAGCAGCAGAGCTCTGGAGGTTTTACCATCTGATGCTGACCAGATAAGATTAGAGCAAAAAGCAGAACAATGCAGAGTGATGTACATGTAGTCATATAGAATATATATATTACATAGATATAGAATCGGAGTGATGAAATCCTCTTTAATGGTCACACATGCAGAGCACAGCACACACAGTTAGTATATATAACAGCAGGAGGTGGTTATCAATATGCTTTCATGTTCAAATTATGAATATGCAGTGATAACAAAAGGCAGTGTTGTTGATCAGTGGAGTCACTAGTGAAACTGTGTACTTTAAGAACACACCTGATGTTTAGAGAATGTCATGTTAGGAAAAACCATACAAATAAATACATCTGCACTCTTGTAAGGCTAATAGATCACTTTATTTAGTAAAATACAAAACAGTCAAATGTACTGAAGAAAAAGCAATACTCCATTGAATTATATTAAAGAAAAGACTGTAATAAAAAAGCCAGAATCCACTTTACAAAACCTTCATTATGCCCACACTGTAAGTATTAAGAATACAGTAAATCTCCAACATGTCTGCCCCTTTTTCACGATCCACCTCTAGAGGGACTCACATGTTTTGCTGTACTCTCACTTTGATGCAATTAAGCCAAAAAAAGCAAAAACATGGTCAATATAAATCTTATTGTAACTCTGCTCGCTTTGACTTTGTAATATGGTTATAACAATTGTGCCATAGTTTAAAATACAGCATTCAACTGCATTATTTTGTTGCTTTGTTGACGTGGCGTAGAGGAGGCTGGGATCAGCGGAGGCAGAAGAGGAAGAGGAGGGGTGCAGCACCTCTTTTCACTCTCTGCCTGAAACCAGAGCCCAGTCTGCTCTGATTGGTTAGCTGGCCGGCTCTGTTGTGATTGGACAACCGCTTAGAGATGTCCCGCCCCTTAGCCAATAGAAGAGTGTTACAGAGTGATGTCACTATGTTCCGGGAGTAGATTTTGGGGGATTTTAGCCTTTGCAGACGTTTCCATGCACTAAAACCTATATCACACTACAGGAACGGGAAACCCTCCCAAAAGCCCTTTAAAGTGAATCTGCACAAAAACCCTTTTTCTTAAAATCTTAAAATATGCATTTTTATGTAAGCCAATGTTTAAAAATCTTCACTCACTTTTCCTACTTACTATGTTTTCATATCAAAGGGGAAATACTGTCCGCCTTATTCACTCTAAATATCTGGTAGTTGTGTTAATGTTCCTGAAACTCATCATTTATTAGTTTATGAACTCTAAATCTTTGATCCAAGCGATCTTGCTATTGATTTAAACATTACATCGGTTTCTTTCTTGGTTTGTTGACGGTGGCGTAGAGGAGGCTGGGATCAACGGAGGCAGCAGAGGAAGAGGAGGGAGCTCTCACAGTGCTGTAGGTCACTGCATCATCTTCATCATCATCATCATGAAGGTGAGCCTGCAGGGGAAGAAAAGTGATTATGCATAAAGGAGTTCTGAAAGTCTTGATTGTATAGAAGTCTGTGAGAAAATGACCCCACGTCTCACTTGATTTATATCCTCAATAAACATTTCTCTGCTGATTTTATGTTCTCAATCTCAGTTTCCAAGTCTTCTTTAATACAGCATGATGTTCGGTGAGTTATGCTCACATTTAGAGTAGAATAGACAATAAAGTCACATCACCAGTGAAATCAATGAGACAGCTCACCCTGGCTTTCCTGCTGCTCTTCCTGGTGTAGCTGATGGAGGCGTAGGAAACACCATCTTCAGGGTCAGCCTCCACAAATAAAATGTATAATGATTAGTTATTATTAATGTCACCTTGAAAAAAAACACAATAGCTGCTAATTATCAAGCACAGTATAATAAGAAATACTGCCTTTATTCACTTTGTCTTTTCTGGTTATAATCTTTTGAACTTGGTGTTGCACAACTCTACTTTCTTTTGTCAACTGTTTGTGGATTTGTTTATGACGTTTTAAGTTAACAACATGAATAGTAAATAACAAAAACCTTAAACCCTGCTTAATTATTGAAATCACTATTTTATAAATGTTACATTTTTCAGTTTTAAAACATTTTATTTATATATGTTTTATCTCACCACGTTGTCATCCGTCTGCGTTTCATTCCCTTCAAAAGAATACAAATAAATTAGAGTTGGGTTAAAATCCAGGTTTATCAAAAGCTTCTTGTTTGTAACGTATAATGTGTGAATGTCCTCACCTTGAGTCCTCTTCCGTCTGATGACAGCCACAGTGATTATTGTGAGTGCTGCAACACCCACTATCACAACGATGATCCACCACCACCGACCTGGAAGAGAGAAGTTAGAAGAGTTACATATACTCAGAGGTTTTTATCTCTTTGTCTTTAACATCTGAATCAACAACATGTATTTTATCTCTCTCTGTTTTGTTCAGTCTCTACCTGGATTTGCTGGTTTGTTGTCTTGTCCTGTTTGAAAAAACATATATTGTACAGTACAACAAAACATAATCGTCATCATAACAGAATAATAAAACCTCAGATAAACAAACATTTCTTGTAATTATTCACATCAGGATGAATGATTTTAAACAGCTCATCATATTCTCACCTGAGGACTGAAGAGAAACAGCTGAGGTTCTGTAACTATCAAAACACTTTAAAAGTAAATAAAGTTAACCTTACCTGTTTTTATGTTGATGTTAGCTGTTGTTGTTGTTTTTGGTGTGGTCGTTGCTGTTTTTTTTTTACATGAGCAGATGAGCACAACTTAAAAAACGATTTATTCTGAAACTTCGATAAAATAACAACGATGTACATAATTTTCATCAACAGTAAGAAGTAACTTAAACAGATCATCATGTTCTCACCTGAGGACTGAGGGCTGAAGGTCTGCACGTTGTTACCATCTCTTACTTCACATTTAAACAACTCAAACCTTGGTGTGTTACTAAAATGAGAAGTCAGAAATGTCACAGAGGCAGAGCAGGAAGACTGTGATGCCTTTATCTCTCTGTGATCTTTAACCACATCTCGACCCTTAAAAAGCCACTTCCCTTTGTGTGTACACGATGCATATGTCAACACAGAGCAGCGTAACGTCACCTCATCATTGACCTGATGTTCAGTCACTGAAGATGGAGATATTGTGAGAGAAAGACACCAAGAGTAACATTAACTTCATCACTGTAATCACAATTATTGTAATGTTTCAGTATATAGTTTTAACCAGACAGTTTGAAAACATTATGATGTGAATACTCACAGGTAACAACAGACAGAGCAACACGAGAGCCTGGACCTTGTTGTTCTCCTGATCTGAACTGTCTGCAGAAGTAAAGCCCAGCATCCTCCTCTGTGACCTTCTTTATAACCAGAGAACAGTTTTTAATAACTCTCAGTCTGTCTCGTTTAGCTTTGGCATCGTTCTGAATCTGTCCGCCTTCAAACAGCGTCTCTGCTTCTGAACTTCTTAAACCACTGAAGAGCCAGGTTGTACTCTCACACTTATCCTGATCATGTATCACATTGTCAAAAGGCAAAGTGACTTTATGTCCAACTCTGACAATACGGAAGTAATCTTTCACATCTGCAGCTGTTTAAAAAACAAAGACGGAAATAAATATGAATACAACTGTAGTGTTAACAGTTAACATGATGATCATTATACAGCAGATACAGACGTTTGAAAATGTATCTCTGTGAGAGTTTTGGTTTCTAAGAGTTCACTAAAGTCACCACATTACAAACACAACTCATCATTCTCAGTTAAAGGAACAGTACGTAGTAAAGTACCGTTAGTGATATTAAAGCTGTTTTATTTAAAGTGTGTTCTCTGCATCCTCACCTGTAAAGTGGAGCAGCAGCATCAGGAATGAAGACATTATGATCCTTCTGAATTCAGACATCGTGCTTCTCTCTCGGTCTCTGGCTCTCGACTGTCAGAGTCTCTAACCTGCTGCTTCTTTAACAAGAACTCAGCATCTACTTCCTGTGATAAATGAAGAGTCACTTCCTCATCCATCTCTCCTCTGATGGCCGTTGGGTTAATGTGTGATATCAGCATTTAATCTCTCTTGTTTTTGTTGTGTAATAAAAAGAGTAAGACACTTTTTTAACATCAGACTTTTATGTTTGATTCATTTCTTGTCTTTGGTTATTCAGAGTGAAGGTAACTGTAGGCCTTCTTCATCAGCAACACAACAGAGGAAGTTGAGCATGTAAAGATGGTTTTAATGCATGTTAACAACATGGTGGTTCCTCTTTGTATCTCTGAAGATTTGTTTTTACTTTTTCTAAGAACTGAAGAAGCGTCTCTGTGAAGATGTGGTTAACAGCAGCAGCAGAGCTCTGCAGGTTTTACCCTCTGATGCCGACCACATAACCATCAGAAACATTAATAAACTCAACGAGCGTCTAATGAAAGTCACTTTAATGGCTTACTTTCAAACACATATATTAGCCGGTGTAATGTTCATGTTGTTTTGTAATAGTTTCATGCTCTTCACACTGCAGACTCTTCTGGATGTGCCATTCTTAGAGCAGTCTCTCTGACCTGACTATAGGACGCTGCACTCAACCCTCCAAGATGTTTTATCTGACTGAGCTTCATGTTCTGCACACTGCAGAGATGAGTCTTTGGTTCTCTCTGGCAGGAAGTATCAGGATGGTTATTTTTGTTCTTTTCTGATACGGAGAACTTTTAGTTACTTTGAAGCGAGGAAGTTTGTCTTCATGTTTGTATGTCGCCATGATCAAAGAATAAATCTGATGTGATTCAACGCTACAACGATCTCCGCAAAGTTAGTTTGGAAGCAAAGAGAGGCGCGTCATCACCCACAACCCCGATAGAGGAAAGTGGATATTAAATGTAGAAACTGATTCAAACTCCACGACAGAAGGTATCATTCTCACACCGTTCCCCATTGGGAGCGACTTGGGGTTAAGCATCTTGCCCAAGGATACATCGATTTCAATTGAAAGACGCCCTCACTACCTTTCATTAACAGTCGTAAACAGTGTGTGTTCTCTGCATCCTCACCTGGAAAGTGGAGCAGCAGCATCAGGAATGAAGACATTACGATCCTTCTGAATGCAGACATCGTGCTTCTCTCTCGTTCTCTGGCTCTCGACTGTCAGAGTCTCTAACCGGCTGTTTCTTTATTTCCCTTCTGAGAACTGAAGCAGTGTTTCTGTGAGGATGTGGTTAACCACAGTTTAACCTGGCTGTTAACCCGGTTAAACTGTGGTTTTACCCTCTGATGCTGAGCAGATAAGGTACGTGCTTAAAGCAAAACCCTGCAGAGAATGTACATATAGCATTATATATTAGGTAGTTGTTGGTGTATTATTACTATTATGAATTATTCGTTTTCATAAATACTTGCAGTATTGTTTTTTTTATATCATTTTAATCAGAAAACAGACTTGCTAATGGTGTTTGAATGCACACACAGTGGTCTGAGACCTGGTGGTTTTTCTATGTGAATTGCACCTCTGAGAACCAAGATGGAGGTTTTGTTGTGGCTGTGGCAGCAGCAGCAGCAGAGCTCTGCAGGTCTAAACCAATGATGTTGACCAGATACAAAACAGAGACATGAGTAATGGAAACAGTAACTATTGTATAAATGAACTCTAATGAAGTACTTTTTAACACATTTACCCGCATGTTGTTCTGACATTCTTAATAAAACTAGCAAGTTATTGACATGCTCTGCACACTGAAATTATGAATCTTTGGTCCCTTTAAGATGTCTCAGGATAATTTGTATTTACAAAAAGAGCTCATGTGCATCCAACATGAATATTACTTATGAACCAGGTGACAACTCAACCACACCTCTGATTACCTGCTGAGCTACTACATGTTATGCCCATGCTGTAAATATTAAGAATACAGTAAATCTCCAACATGTCTGCCCCCTTTTTCACAACCCACCTCTAGAGGGACTCACATGTTTTCATAAAGCTGCTGCTGTATTCTCTGTTTGATGTTATTAAGCAAAGAAAAAGCATAATATCATTAATATAAATCTTATTATAACTCTGCTCGCTTTGCCCTTACCAGGGTTTTGTCTAAACTGGGTAACATGAGCTCTGCGTCCTCTTACTTACGTCAGCGCCCTCATACCAAAATGCAGATTTTACCCCGTTACATTTTAAACTGATGCCAGAAAACAATATTTCTGTTCGACAAAAATGTTATAATTACTCCCAAAATATGAATATTGTGTAGAGCGTCAGATGGCAGATACAGCTTTGTTTTTAGGAAGCGTTGTTGTTTACGTCCGCAACGCCATCTTGTATACGGGCGTCATGTTCTCATGAGAATTGATTAATCTTTTATAGATCAGCGCCACAGTATTGCCCTCTTACCGTATCTTTCTAGAAAAGCCCCTGCTTACAATTCTAAATCTATGATCCAAAAAAGCATGCCATTTAGTTTTTTATACAACATTTAATTGTGTTATTTTCTCTGTTTGTTGACGGTGGCGTAGAGGAGGCTGGGATCAGCGGAGGCAGCAGAGGAAGAGGAGGGAGCTCTCACAGTGCTGTAGGTCACTGCATCATCTTCATCATCATCATGAAGGTGAGCCTGGAGAGAAAGAGTAAATCTCATGAAATGCAAACAAAAGAGTTCTGAAAGTCCTGATTTTGCTGCCATGAGTCATTCCCTCTGCTTCAGCTTTGGAAGTGCATTAAACCTGCATTCCCTCTCATGGCCAGCAGGGGGAAACACATCTGGTTCCAAAAAGTAGTCCGATTGTATAGAAGTCTTTGTGGAAATGACCCTACTGCCCACTTGATTCATTACCATAGTAAACATTTTCCTGATGAGTTTATGGTGACTATCTCTAGTTTCAATTCTTCTTTAATAAATAATGTATATTATGGTCCCATTTAGAGAACAATAGATGATAAAGGAGGGTATTCTTAGATTCTAAATCATATCAATAGTTTCTTCCTTTATTAACATCACCAGTGAAATCAATGAGACAGCTTACCCTGGCTTTCCTGCTGCTCTTCCTGGTGTAGCTGATGGAGGCGTATGGAAACACCATCTTCAGGATCAGCCTGCACAAATAAAATATATTATTATTAGTTATTTAATTATGAATCTTTTGACCTCTTACTTTCTGTTTAACAAATTCAGAAAAGTGGTTTAATTATCCTGTTTAAGGTGGAACGATTTATGAAATAACAATTGTGCAATAATCCAATTATTCCATTTTAAAACTCACCATGTCATCATCGGTCTCTGTTCTGGTCCCTTACAAGAAAAAAAAAGAGAAAATGGACTTAATCTTCCACAGTTAAGATCCAGTTTATCAAAAGCTTTTTGTTTGTAAAGTATAATGTGTGAATGTCCTCACCTTGAGTCCTCTTCCGTCTGATGACAGCCACAGTGATTATTGTGAGTGCTGCAACACCCACTATCACAACGATGATCCACCACCACCAACCTGGAAGAGAGAAGTTAGAAGAGTTACATATACTTAGAGGTTTTTATATCCTTGTCTTTAAACTCTGAATCAACAACATGTCTTCTGGCTGCACGTCTTTTCTAAATGTTGATGTATCTTTTCTTTCAGTTACTACCTTGATTTGTGTCCTCTTCAGATGAAGTTTTGGTTGTGCTGATTTTCACTGCTGTCCATGTTGTTGACACTGTAGTCACATTCCCTTTATCCTCACCTTAATGAATAAAATAACAACATGCTGTACAGTTGTAAAAATGAAGCATAAAGATGTGACGCATCAGGGTGAATGATTTTTAAAGAGCTCATCATATTCTCACCTGAGGACTGAAGAGAAACAGCTGTGGTTCTGTCCTGAAACCATCAAACAGTAAAGTAAATCACTTAATCCATACCTGAGTTTTTGTTGGTTTCAGTTGTTATTGCTGTGGTTGTTGTTGTTGTTGTTGGTGGTGGTGGTGGTGGTAGATTAGTAGTTGTTGGTTTTGTGTCCTCACCTAAATAGATGAAAACAGCTTAATAAACAATTTATTCTGAAACTTCCATAAAATAACAAAAAGTCATTTTATATCAGTTTAAAGTAACATAAACATCTAATCATGTTCTCACCTGAGGACTGAGGGCTGAAAGGAAACTGATGTTCTTCTCCTGTGTACTCATCTCTTACTACACAAGTAAACAACTCAGACCTTGTTGTGTTACTAAAATGAGAAGTCAGAAATGTCACAGAGGCAGAGCAGAGAGACTGTGATGTATTTATCTCTCTGTGATCTGTATCCACACCTCGACCCTGAAGCAGCCACTTCACTGTGGATCTACACCCTCCATATGGCACCACAGAGCAGTCTAACGTCACCTCATCATTGTCCTGATGTTCAGTCACTGAAGATGGAGATATTGTGAGAGAAAGACAACAAGATGAACATTAACTTCATCACTGTAATCATTATTATTATAATAATGTTTCAGTATATTGTTTAAACAAGAAAGTTTGAAAACATGATGATGTAAATACTCACTGGTAACAACAGACAGATCAACACGAGAGTCTTGACCTTGTTGTTCTCCTGATCTGAACTGTCTGCAGGTGTAATAACCAGCGTCCTCCTCTGTGACCTTCTTTATAACCAGAGAACAGTTTATTTCAACACGTCTGATTTAGCTTTGGTATCGTTGTGAATCTGTCCGCCTTCAAACAGCGTCACTATGCTATTTGAATCACTGAAGAACCAGGTAGTACCGTTACACTCATCCTGATCATCTATCACATTTTCAAAAGGCAAAGTGACTTCATCTCCAACTCTCACAGTGAGGGTGTAATCTTTCACATCTGCAGCTGTTTAAAAAAACAAAGACGGAAACAAATATGAAAACAACTGTAGTGTTTATAATCAGCATGAGCATCTGTTGAGGAATCAAATATAACTTTCATTTCATTTCATTTCAAACCTTTATTTATCCAGGTGTATGCCATTGAGATCATTGATCTCTTTTTCAAGGGAGACCTGCTCAAGTAGAACTTTAGTGTTCATAATGAGTGTGATGATCACTTTAGATACAGAATATTGCACATTTCACTATTTTGGTTTGAGTGTCCAATAGGTCACTAAACTCACCACGTTACAAACACAACTCATCATTCTCAGTTAAAGGAACAGTACGTAGTAAAGTACCATTAGTGATATTAAAGCTGTTTTATTTAAAGTGTGTTCTCTGCATCCTCACCTGTAAAGTGGAGCAGCAGCATCAGGAATGAAGACATTATGATCCTTCTGAATTCAGACATCGTGCTTCTCTCTCGGTCTCTGGCTCCCGACTGTCAGAGTCTCTAAACTGCTGATCTTTAATAATAACTATCTACTTCCTGTGGTTTAGAAGTCATTTCCTAATTCTGACTTCATCTCTCCTCTGATAGTTGTTGACTCCATGTGTGACACGAGCATTTCATCTCTCATTCTTTAGTGTTATAAATAAAGTAAAACACTTTTTATCATCAGATTTGTAAGTGTGATGCATTTCGCTGACTGGAGACGCTGTAGTACATATGCCAGGCCTGTAGATGGTGCTGTTCTCACAGAATCTGCCCTTGCAAAAACAGAGCTAAAAAATGTCAAATTGAGCAAAATGAGGCATGGCTAAAATGCATGATCTGTTTGGTATTTTGAAAAAAAAAAAGTATAAATATGCCTTATATAGGTATGGCCCTACACTATATTATTCAAATATAGCATGATAGGTCCACGTTAAAGAGTCCTCTCCTGCTGATGTTCAGGTGTATATCAGTATGTAGTGTCTCTACTTTAAAGAGTCCTCTCCTGATGATGTTCAGGTGTATATCAGTATGTAGTGTCTCTACTTTAAAGAGTCCTCTCCTGCTGATGTTCAGGTGTATATCAGTATGTAGTGTCTCTACTTTAAAGAGTTCTCTCCTGCTGATGTTCAGGTGTATATCAGAATGTAGTGTCTCTACTTTAAAGAGTCCTCTCCTGCTGATGTTCAGGTGTATATCAGTATGTAGTGTCTCTACTTTAAAAAGTCCTCTCCTGCTGATGTTCAGGTGTATATCAGTATGTAGTGTCTCTACTTTAAAGAGTCCTCTCCTGCTGATGTTCAGGTGTATATCAGTATGTAGTGTCTCTACTTTAAAGAGTCCTCTGCTGCTGATGTCCAGGTGTATATCAGTATGTAGTGACTCTACTTTAAAGAGTCCTCTCCTGCTGATGCTCAGGTGTATATCAGTATGTAGTGTCTCTACTTTAAAGAGTCCTCTCCTGCTGATGTTCAGGTGTATATCAGTATGTAGTGTCTCTATTTTAAAGAGTCCTCTCCTGCTGATGTTCAGGTGTA
Source organism: Trematomus bernacchii (assembly GCF_902827165.1). NCBI lineage: Eukaryota > Metazoa > Chordata > Actinopteri > Perciformes > Nototheniidae > Trematomus > Trematomus bernacchii. The sequence continues at coordinate 192,771 of NW_022987598.1, forward strand.
TATCAGTATGTAGTGTCTCTACTTTAAAGAGTCCTCTCCTGCTGATGTTCAGGTGTATATCAGTATGTAGTGTCTCTACTTTAAAGAGTCCTCTCCTGCTGATGTTCAGGTGTATATCAGTATTTAGTGTCTCTACTTTAAAGAGTCCTCTGCTGCTGATGTTCAGGTGTATATCAGTATGTAGTGTCTCTACTTTAAAGAGTCCTCTCCTGCTGATGTTCAGGTGTATATCAGTATGTAGTGTCTCTACTTTAAAGAGTCCTCTCCTGCTGATGTTCAGGTGTATATCAGTATTTAGTGTCTCTACTTTAAAGAGTTCTCTCCTGCTGATGTTCAGGTGTATATCAGTATTTAGTCTCTCTACTTTAAAGAGTCCTCTGCTGCTGGTGTTCAGGTGTATATCAGTATGTAGTGTCTCTACTTTAAAGAGTTCTCTCCTGCTGATGTTCAGGTGTATATCAGTATGTAGTGTCTCTACTTTAAAGAGTCCTCTCCTGCTGATGTTCAGGTGTATATCAGTATGTAGTGTCTCTACTTTAAAGAGTCCTCTCCTGCTGATGTTCAGGTGTATATCAGTATGTAGTGTGTGTCTCTATCTTAAAGAGTCCTCTCCTGCTGATGTACAGGTGTATATCAGTATGTAGTGTCTCTACTTTAAAGAGTCCTCTCCTGCTGATGTTCAGGTGTATATCAGTATGTAGTGTCTCTACTTTAAAGAGTCCTCTCCTGCTGATGTTCAGGTGTATATCAGTATGTAGTGTCTCTACTTTAAAGAGTCCTCTGCTGTTGCTTCTGTATTTCTCTTCTGAGAACTGAAGGAGAAGTGTTTCTGTGAGAATGTGGTTATCAACAGCAGCAGAGCTCTGGAGGTTTTACCCTCTGATGCTGACCAGATAAGATTAGAGCAAAAAGCAGAACAATGCAGAGTGATGTACATGTAGTCATATAGAATATATATTAAATAGATATAGAATCGGGATGAAACCCTCTTTAATGGTCACACATGCAGAGCACAGCACACACAGTTAGTATATATAACAGCAGGAGGTGGTTATCAATATGCTTTCATGTTCAAATTATGAATATGCAGTGATAACAAAAGGCAGTGTTGTTGATCAGTGGAGTCACTAGTGAAACTGTGTACTTTAAGAACACACCTGATGTTTAGAGAAAGTCATATTAGGAAAAACCATACAAATAAATACATCTGCACTCTTGAAAGGCTAATAGATCACTTTATTTAGTAAAATACAAAACAGTCAAATGTACTGAAGAAAAAGCAATACTCCATTGAATTATATTAAAGAAAAGACTGTAATAAAAAAGCCAGAATCCACTTTACAAAACCTTCATTATGCCCACACTGTAAGTATTAAGAATACAGTAAATCTCCAACATGTCTGCCCCTTTTTCACGATCCACCTCTAGAGGGACTCACATGTTTTGCTGTACTCTCACTTTGATGCTATTAAGCCAAAAAAAGCAAAAACCTGGTCAATATAAATCTTATTATAACTCTGCTCGCTTTGACTTTGTAATATGGTTATAACAATTGTGCCATAGTTTAAAATACAGCATTAAACAGTATTATATTTTTGGTTTGTTGACGGTGGCGAAGAGGAGGCTGGGATCAGCGGAGGCAGCAGAGGAAGAGGAAGGCTGCAGCACCTCTTTTCACCCTCTGCCTGAAACCAGAGCCCAGTCTGCTCTGATTGGTTAGCTGGCCGGCTCTGTTGTGATTGGACAACCGCTTAGAGATGTCCCGCCCCTTAGCCAATAGAAGAGTGTTACAGAGTGATGTCACTATGTTCCGGGAGTAGATTTTGGGGGATTTTAGCCTTTGCAGACGTTTACATGAACTAAAACCTATATAACACTACAGGAACTGGAAACCCTCCCAAAAGCCCCTTTAAAGTGAATCTGCACAAAAACCCTTTTTCTTAAAATCTTTAAATATGCATTATTTTATTGTATTAAATATGTTCTCTGGTAACAGATAAGGGGAGAAAATAACTTTGTTTTTAAAAACTTCACTCTCTTTTCCTACTTACTATGTTTTCATATCAAAGGGGAAATACTGTCCGCCTTATTCACTCTAAATATCTGGTAGTTGTGTTAATGTTCCTGAAACTCATCTTTTGGTGCACTGGGGCTTAGTTTATTTGCAGACAAACATGAAATATCACTACATTTTCACTCCATGTCTCCATTTTCTCCTTCCCTCTTTTATTTCTCCATGCTTTCACTACTTCCATTTTCACTTCCCATTCTAAATCTAATCTGAAAACATGACAATCCACCAAAAAACGAGATATTTGCACCACACAAAAAAACAGGACTATTTTTCAAAGTAAGATATTTGAATGCAAATCTATTAATTTGAACATTTGTTTAACTTTTTTTTCCTAAAGTTTCGATTGCATAATTTAATAATCATTTGCTATTCTAAATGTGCTTGCTTCTTGTAAAGTATATCATGCAAAACATATGCTTTGTTTTACAGTAAAGTAAACTGTCATTGCACAAGCTCCCTCTGCTGCAGCACTTTCAGAAGCACACAGTTCACTAACTCAACCTATACTCACATTATTCACACATGAGAGAGTGTTTGTGTTTGTGTCTGCAGAGATCTGCTTCTCAGTGTGAGAGGACAGTAGAGACCTCCACATGTTGGGAGGATCTCTGCTGCTTCCTACTGGTGAGAAAATAAAAGTGTTTGAAGCTAAAGACAGCTGAACAAGAACACCTTTAAAAGAGTTTATTTTCACCTGAGAACGTTTTTTATTTCCAACACAAAACTCCAAACAAAGCAAAACATATTTCACTTAAAAGGTGTTACATGGAAATACATCTGCAGTCTGTTAAGGCTATTAGGTAACTTCATTTGGTAAAATACAACACAATCAATTATACTAAAGAAAAAGCAATATTCCATTAAATGATATAACTAAACAACGGTTAATTAAACCAAGCAAGAATTAATTTAAAAAATCATTTTGCTCATGCTCTAATTATTAAGAATACAGTAAATCTCCAACATGTCTGAACCTTTTTCACAATCCACCTCTAGAGGGACTCACATGTTTTCATAAAGCTGCTGCTCTACTCTCACTTTGATGCATTTAAGCCAAAAAAGGTTAATATAAATCTGATTAAACTCTGCTAGCTGTGCCCTTAAACTCTAAATCTTTGATCCAAGCGATCATGCTATTGATTTAAACATTACATCGGTTTCTTTCTTGGTTTGTTGACGGTGGCGTAGAGGAGGCTGGGATCAGCGGAGGCAGCAGAGGAAGAGGAGGGAGCTCCCACAGTGCTGTAGGTCACTGCTTCATCTTCATCATCATCATCATGAAGGTGAGCCTGCAGGGGAAGAAAAGTGATTATGCATAAAGGAGTTCTGAAAGTCTTGATTGTATAGAAGTCTGTGAGAAAATGACCCTACGTCTCACTTGATTTATATCCTCAATAAACATTTTCCTGCAGATTTTATGTTCTCAATCTCAGTTTCCAAGTCTTCTTTAATACAGCATGATGTTCGGTGAGTTATGCTCACATTTAGAGTAGAATAGACGATAAAGTCACATCACCAGTGTAATCAATGAGACAGCTCACCCTGGCTTTCCTGCTGCTCTTCCTGGTGTAGCTGATGGAGGCATAGGAAACACCATCTTCAAGATCAGCCTACACAAAGAAAATGTATTATGATAGTTATTATTAATGTCACCTATAACACAATAGCTGCTAAGTAAGAAGCACAGGCCAATAAGAAATACTGCCTTTAATTCACTCTGTCTTTTGATGCAACGTACAACACCCGGGCGGCAGTGGGACTTCCCGGGTTAGGGTTAGGCAAAAAAATACGGAGTGTGGACTGGTACCTGTTCACCTCCTGGGCCACTGCCGAGGTGCCCTTGAGCAAGCCACCTAACCCCCAACTGCTCCTGGCTAGACTGGCTGCCTCTCCACTCTGGACCTCTCAATGCATGTGCAAAACATTACTGTGTGTATTTGTATGTGCCATAAGAAGCATGTGCATGGAGGTCCATCTTCTTCGACTACAGTCATAACTGTTTGTTGATTTTTTTATGAAGTTTTAGGTTAACCACAACATGAAAAGTGCATATCAAAAACCTTGAACCCTGCTACATTATTGAAATCATTATTTTATAAATATTATATTGTTCAGTTTTAAAACATTTTATTTATCAATGATTAAACTCACCACGTTGTCATCCGTCTGCGTAAAAGTTCCTAAAAAGAATAACAAATAAATGAGACTTGGGTTCAAATCCATCTTTATCAAAAGCTTGTTGTTTGTAAAGTATAATGTGTGAATGTCCTCACCTTGAGTCCTCTTCCGTCTGATGACAGCCACAGTGAGTATTGTGAGTGCTGCAACACCCACTATCACAACGATGATCCACCACCACCGACCTGGAAGAGAGAAGTTAGAAGAGTTACATATACTCAGAGGTTTCTATCTCTTTGTCTTTAAAATCTGAATCAACAACATGAATTGTAACTGTCTCTGTTCTGTTCAGTCTCTACCTTGATTTGCTGGTTTGTAGTCTTGTCCTGTTTGAAAAACCATATAGTGTACAGTTTTAAAAACAAAACATAATCGTCATCATAACAGAATGATGGGATGTTAAAACCTCAGATAAACACACATTTCTTGTAATTATTCACATCAGGATGAATAATTTTAAATAACTAGTAACTTAAACATCTCAACTTGTTCTCACCTGAGGACAGAGGTCTATAGGGAAACAGATGTTCTTCTCTTGTGTTTTCATCAGTTACATTACATTTAAACTTAAACCTTGATGTGTTACTAAAATGAGAAGTCAGAAATGTCACAGAGGCAGAGCAGGAAGACTGTGATGTATTCATCTCTCTGTGATCTTTAGCCACATCTCGACCCTGAAGCAGCCACTTCACTGAGTGTGTACAGTTTCCATATGTCAACACAGAGCAGTTTAACGTCACCTCATCATTGTCCTGATGTTCAGTCACTGAAGATGAAGATATTATGAGAGAAAGACAACAAAAATACAACTTAATCACTGTTATCGTAATTATTGTAAAGTTTAATTGTATTGATAGAGACAGTTTGAAGAAATTATCATATGAATACTCACTGGTAACAACAGACAGATCAACCTGAGAGTCTGGACCTTGTTGTTGTCCTGATCTGAACTGTCTGCAGGTGTAACGACCAGCATCCTCCTCTGTGACCTTCTTTATAACCAGAGAACAGTTTTTTGTGACTCTCAGTCTGTCTGATTTAGCTTTGGCTTCTTTGTGAATCTTTCTGCCTTCAAACAGCGTCACTGAGCTTCTTGAATCACTGAAGCTCCAGGTAGTATTCTTACACTTATCATCTATCACATTGTCAAAAGGCAAAGCAACTTTATGTCCAACTCTGACAATACGGAAGTAATCTTTCACATCTGCAGCTGTTTAAAAAAACAAAGACAGAAATAAATATGAATACAACTGTAGTGTTAACATTTAACATGATGATAATTATACAGTAGATACAGAAGTTTGAAAATGTATCTCTGTGAGAGTTTTGGTTTCTGAGAGTTCACTAAAGTCACCACATTACAAACACAACTCATCATTCTCAGTTAAAGGAACAGTACGTAGTAAAGTACCGTTAGTGATATTAAAGCTGTTTTATTTAAAGTGTGTTCTCTGCATCCTCACCTGTAAAGTGGAGCAGCAGCATCAGGAATGAAGACATCATGATCCTTCTGAATTCAGACATCGTGCTTCTGTCTCGGTCTCTGGCTCTCGACTGTCAGAGTCTCTAACCTGCTGCTTCTTTAACAAGAACTCAGTATCTACTTCCTGTGATAATGAAGAGTCACTTCCTCACCCATCTCTCCTCTGATGGCCGTTGGGTTAATGTGTGATATCGTGTGATATTGTTGTGTAATAAAAAGAGTAAGACACTTTTTTAACATCAGATTTTCATGTTTGATGCATTTCTAGAGTGACGGTAACTGTAGGCCTTCTTCATCAGCAACACAACAGAGGAAGTTGAGCATGTAACGATGGCTAGTTTTAATGCATGTTAACAACATGGTGGTTCCTCTTTGTATCTCTGAAAATTTATTTATATTTTTTCCGAGAACTGAAGAAGCGTTTCTGTGAAGATGTGGTTAACAGCAGCAGCAGAGCTCTGCAGGTTTTACACTCTGATGCCGACCACATAACCATCAGAAACATTAATAAACTCAACTAGCATCTAATGAAACTCACTTGAATGGCCTACTTTCAAACACATGTATTAGCCGGTGTAATGTTCATGTTGTTTTGAAATAGTTTCATGCTCTACACACTGCAGACTCTTCTGGATGTGCCATTCTTAGAGCAGTCTCTCTGACCTGACTATAGGACGCTGCACTCAACTCTCCAAGATGTTTTATCTGACTGAGCTTCATGTTCTGCACACTGCAGAGATGAGTCTTTGGTTCTCTCTGGCAGGAAGTCTCAGGATGGTTATTTTTGTTCTTTTCTGATACGGAGAACTTTTAGTTACTTTAAAGCGAGGAAGTTTGTCTTCATGTTTGTATGTCGCCTTGATCAAAGAATAAACCTGATGTGATTCAACGCTACAACGATCTCCGCAAAGCTAGTTTGGAAGCAAAGAGAGGCGCGTCATAACCCACAACCCCGATAGAGGAAAGTGGATATTAAATGTAGAAACTGATTAAAACTCCACGACAGAAGGTATCATTCACACACCGTTCCCCATTGGGAGGGACTTGGGGTTAAGCATCTTGCCCAAGGATACATCGATTTCAATTGAAAGACGCCCTCACTAGCTTTCATTAACAGTCGTAAACAGTGTGTGTTCTCTGCATCCTCACCTGGAAAGTGGAGCAGCAGCATCAGGAATGAAGACATTATGATCCTTCTGAATTCAGACATCGTGCTTCTCTCTCGGTCTCTGGCTCTCGACTGTCAGAGTCTCTCACCGGCTGCTTCTTTATTTCCCTTCTGAGAACTGAAGGAGTGTTTCTGTGAGGATGTGGTTAACCACAGGTTAACCTGGTTGTTAACCCGGTTAACCTGTGGTTTTACCCTCTGATGCTGAGCAGATAAGGTACGTGCTTAAAGCAAAACCCTGCAGAGAATGTACATATAGCATTATATATGATGTAGTTGTTGGTGTATTATTACTCTTATGAATGATTCCTTTTCATAAATACTTGCAGTATTGTTTTTTTTATATCATTTTTATCAGAAAACCTACTTGCTAATGGTGTTTGAATGCACACACAGTGCTCTGAGACCTGGTGGTTTTTCTATGTGAATTGCTCCTCTGAGAACCAAGATGGAGGTTTTGTTGTGGCTGTGGCAGCAGCAGCAGCAGAGCTCTGCAGGTCTAAACCAATGTTGTTGACCAGATACAAAACAGAGACATGAGTAATGGAAACGGTAACTATTGTATAAATGAACTCTAATGAAGTATAATTAATGACTTTTTAACACATGTACCTGCATGTTGTTCTGACATTCTTAATAAAACTAGCAAGTTATTGTCATGCTCTGCACACTGAAATTATGAATCTTTGGTCCCTTTAAGATGTCTCAGGATAATTTGTATTTACAAAAAGAGCTCATGTGCATCCAACATGAATATTACTTATGAACTAGGTGACAACTCAACCACACCTCTGATTACCTGCTGAGCTACTACATGTTATGCCAGTGGCGAGCCGTGAGCTTTATACCTAGGCCCTCTGACCCCCACCAATTCCCTCGAAAAAAAGAAAAAAAAATAGTTATTACGTCACAGCGTATACTTCAGCGGAATATCAAAACAACGGCGCAGGGTGCAAAACGCATCAATGACAGCGACCCTCTACCACACAAAACAACACCTGTGAACCCAATTTGTGTTCTTTGACATTGAAAATGATATTGCATTGTGTTTGTTACTTTCGTTGCAGTTGTATGTCTTAAGTGTAATTTGGCATGCTTTTATTTTGAAGGCGAGTTCACGCTGTTGACAGGAAGTTGTTGTTGCTATGGAAACAAGAAAAGTTTCACAGCGGGCGGAACTTGTCATAAACTCCGCGATAATAAAACCCACCCATTTAGAGGGAAGATATGATTGGTCAATTGTACTGTCATTTGACATTACTCTCTCGTTCAGTTACTATAGCGGGCCCTCTGTGAATCGCAGAGAGGGCCAGACGAGCTTCTTTCATGTAACCCTTCACATTCAAACAGAGACTGAACAGACAGATTGGAAGGATTTATTTCTTTGGAAATGTTATTTTAAATACAATTAAATCAAGTTATTTTGGTAAAACTAATGAAAAATATAACAAAAATAATATTAAAAAAATATATATTTAAAAAAAAAATTTTTTTTAAATGTTTTTAAATATTATTTTTTAGAATATCTTAGGCCCTCACAGAGGGCCTAGAGGGCCCTGACGGCTCGCCACTGTGTTATGCCCATGCTGTAAATATTAAGAATCCAGTCAATCTCCAACATGTCTGCCCCCTTTTTCACAACCCACCTCTAGAGGAACTCACATGTTTTCATAAAGCTGCTGCTGTATTCTCTGTTTGATGTTATTAAGCAAAGAAAAAGCATAATATCATTAATATAAATCTTATTATAACTCTGCTTTGCCCTTACCAGGGTTTTGTCTAAACTGGGTAACATGAGCTCTGCGTCCTCTTACTTACGTCAGCGCCCTCATACCAAAATGCAGATATTACCCCGTTAAATGTTAAACTGATGCTAGAAAACAATATTTCTGTTCGACAAAAATGTTATAATTACTCCCAAAATATAAATATTGTGTAGAGCGTCAGACGGCAGATACAGCTTTGTTTTTAGGAAGCGTTGTTGTTTACGTCCGCAACGCCATCTTGTATACGGGCGTCATGTTCTCATGAGAATTGATGAATCTTTTATACAAGATCAGCGCCACAGTATTGCCCTCTTACCGTATCTTTCTAGAAAAGCCCCTGCTTACAATTCTAAATCTATGATCCAAAAAAGCATGCCATTTAGTTTTTTATACAACATTTAATTGTTTTATTTTCTCTGTTTGTTGACGGTGGCGTAGAGGAGGCTGGGATCAGCGGAGGCAGCAGAGGAAGAGGAGGGAGCTCTCACAGTGCTGTAGGTCACTGCATCATTTTCATCATCATCATGAAGGTGAGCCTGGAGGGAAAGAGTTAATATCATGAAATGCAAACAAAAGAGCTCTGAAAGTCCTGATTTTGCTGCCATGAGTCATTCCCACAGCTTCAGCTTTTTGAAGTGCATTAAACCTGCATTTCCTCTCATGGCCAGCAGGGGGAAACACATCTGGTTCCAAAAAGTAGTCCGATTGTATAGAAGTCTTTGTGGAAATGACCCTACTTCCCACTTGATTCATTACCATAGTAAACATTTTCCTGATGTGTTTATGGTGACTATCTCTAGTTTCAATTCTTCTTTAATAAATAATGTATATTATGGTCCCATTTAGAGAACAATAGATGATAAAGGAGGGTATTCTTAGATTCTAAATCATATCAATAGTTTCTTCCTTTATTTACATCACCAGTGTAATCAATGAGACAGCTTACCCTGGCTTTCCTGCTGCTCTTCCTGGTGTAGCTGATGGAGGCGTAGGAAACACCATCTTCAGGATCAGCCTGCACAAATAAAATATATTATTATTAGTTATTTAATTATGAATCTTTTGACCTCTTACTTTCTGTTTAACAAATTCAGAAAAGTGGTTTAATTATCCCGTTTAAGGTGGAACGATTGATGAAATAACAATTAAATAAATAAATAATAATCCAATTATTCCATTTTAAAACTCACCATGTCATCATCGGTCTCTGTTCTGGTCTCTTACAAGAAAAAAAAGAGAAAATTGACTTAATCTTTCACAGTTAAGATCCAGTTCATCAAAAGCTTCTTGTTTGTAAAGTATAATGTGTGAATGTCCTCACCTTGAGTCCTCTTCCGTCTGATGACAGCCACAGTGATTATTGTGAGTGCTGCAACTTCCACAATCACAACGATGATGTATCTTTTCTTTCAGTTACTACCTTGATTTGTGTCCTCTTCAGATGAAGTTTGGGGTGTGCTGATTTTCACTGTTGTCCATGTTGTTGACACTGTAGTCACATTCCCTTTATCCTCACCTTAATGAATAAAATAACAAAATGCTGTACAGTTGTAAAAATGAAGCATAAAGATGTGATGCATCAGGATGAATGATTTTTAAAGAGCTCATCATATTCTCACCTGAGGACTGAAGAGAAACAGCTGTGGTTCTGTCCTGTAACCATCAAACAGTAAAGTAAATCACTTAATCCATACCTGAGTTTTTGTTGGTTTCAGTTGTTATTGCTGTGGTTGTTGTTGTTGGTGGTGGTGGTGGTGGTGGTGGTAGATTAGTAGTTGTTGGTTTTGTGTCCTCACCTAAATAGATGAAAACAGCTTAATAAACAATTTATTCTGAAACTTCCATAAAATAACAAAAAGTCATTTTATATCAGTATAAAGTAACATAAACATCTAAACATGTTCTCACCTGAGGACTGAGGGCTGAAAGGAAACAGATGTTCTTCTCCTGTGTACTCATCTCTTACTACACAAGTAAACAACTCAGACCTTGATGTGTTACTAAAATGAGAAGTCAGAAATGTCACAGAGGCAGAGCAGAGAGACTGTGATGTATTTATCTCTCTGTGATCTGTATCCACACCTCGACCCTGAAGCAGCCACTTCACTGTGGATCTACACCCTCCATATGGCACCACAGAGCAGTTTAACGTCACCTCATCATTGTCCTGATGTTCAGTCACTGAAGATGGAGATATTGTGAGAGAAAAGACAACCACAATATGTAACAATATTTAAATGTACTTCATCACTGTAATCATCATCATTATTGGAATGTTTCAGTTTAGAGACAGTTTGAAAACATTATGATGTAAATACTCACTGGTAACAACAGACAGATCAACAGGAGAGCCTGGACCTTGTTGTTGTCCTGATCTGAACTGTCTGCAGAGGTAACGACCAGCATCCTCCTCTGTGACCTTCTTTATAACCAGAGAACATTTCTCTGTAACTCTCAGTCTGTCTGATTTAGCTTTTGCTTCGTTCTGAATCTGCCCGCCTTCAACCAGCTCTACTGCTGCTGAACCTCTTGAATCATAGAAGGTCCACCTAGTACTCTCACACTTATCCTGATCATCTATCACATTGTCAAAAGGCAAAGTGACTTCATCTCCAGCTCTGACAATGGGGTAGTAACGTTTCACATCTGCAGCTGTTGGGGGAAAAAAGCAGAAAGAAATATAGACGTCATAAATGCTGACAGAATAATGATGTATTATATAAAAAGGTAAAGAGTTAGAGTTCTGGTTGATCTGTTTAATGAATCATTTAACGACACATTCAAACCGGAGTTAATTACAGATCCACATCACTAACTGAAGTGTTCATAGTGAGTGTGACGATCACTTTAAAGAATATTGCTATGTGGGTTTTAGTGACCAAGAGTTCACTAAAGTCACCACGTTACAAACACAACTCATCACTCTCAGTTAAAGGAACAGTACGTAGTAAAGTACCGTTACTGATATTAAAGCTGTTTTATTTAATGTAATTGGTAAATGGTAAATGGACTGTATTTATAAAGCGCTTTATCCAGTCTTTCACCCCCTCAAAGCGCTTTACATACAACAAGTCACCCATTCACACCCAATTCATACAGAGCAATGTGCCCCTTGCTCAATGAAGGGGTTAGAGCCATTTCCCTTTCATCATTATGGTTTGAATGTTTGTCTTATTACTAAAAGGCTTTAGAGGAAACTCTTAACTATCTATTTTTGTGAGTCACACTACGCTTTGAAAGATGTTAATTTAAGTCTCACTTATTTGCTGTCAGGTATGACGTGCATGTATATATGTCTATATATGGCATGACATTGGTTCACAGCTAAGGGTGTGATTAGACAGGAAGCAGTAGAGTCTTTTGACCGTGTTCTTTTTGTTCTTTTTGTTCTTTTTGTTCTTTTTTGATACGGAGAACTTTTAGTTACTTTGAAGCGAGGAAGTTTGTCTTCATGTTTGTATGTCGTCTTGATCAAAGACTAAACCTGATGTGATTCAACGCTACAACGATCTCTGCAAAGTTAGTTAGGAAGCAAAGAGAGGCGCGTCATAACCCACAACCCCGATAGAGGAAAGTGGATATTAAATGTAGAAACTGATTCAAACACCACGACAGAAGGTATCATTCACACACCGTTCCCCATTGGGAGCGACTTGGGGTGAAGCATCTTGCCCAAGGATACATCGATTTCAATTGAAAGACGCCCTCACTACCTTTCATTAACAGTCGTAAACAGTGTGTGTTCTCTGCATCCTCACCTGGAAAGTGGAGCAGCAGCATCAGGAATGAAGACATCATGATCCTTCTGAATTCAGACATCGTGCTTCTCTCTCGGTCTCTGGCTCTCGACTGTCAGAGTCTCTCACCGGCTGCTTCTTTAACAAGAACTCAGTACCGATGATAACAGCAGATAAGCGACAGAAGAGGGGAAGTTGAACGTGGCAAGATGTTTTCTGGTTCCTCATTTCACCTCCAGTGTTTTTCTTCTAAGAACTGAAGGAGAAGTGTTTCGATGAGAATGAGGTTAACACCAGCAGCTAATATGACACCATATAGAAAAACTTCAGACACGTATTCAGTAAAGCAACAGAGGAATAATTCAGGCCGATACGAGACGGATCAGTTTGAGCTAATATCCAGTCACTGTGGAGGACCGAGCCAAACTTACATTGAACACAATCTGGATGTTTATTTTAAGATGACTCGATTCCAGGCCCTGTGTGGCTCAACACCAAGTGCAGTATGTGGACAAGATTTGCCACTGTTTCCATCTTTGCTGAATCTGTTTATCTTATTGAAAAATACAGCATGTACTTGTCACCCTAGAGCTGCGGTGTCAAACTAAAGGCCCGGGGGCCAAATGCGGCCCACGAATATATGTTATCTGGCCCGTAAGAGCTAGCAAAGAATATAATATGTTTATTATACGTTGAATGTCGCTTTACAGAAGCCCGTTGTCCATAAACTACATGTCCCACAATGCATTTCATTTTGTGACGTGCACACTGAAGAGATTTGCAATTTTTTGCCCTAGACTTCTGCTTTTCAGACGTAGTTAATGGTGAAGTTATTACCCTATCCAATAATAATCCATATATATAATATATTTATATATGTATTTATATATAGTCTTAACGTTTTGAACTGGCTTTTAATACTAGTTGATCATAACGTTTGTATGTGTTTTTATATGTTTCTAGTTATTGTGCTTTTTATCTTATTTTGTATTATGGTTTTATTATTTTACTCCTATTGTGTTATTTTATATTTGTTCCCTGTACAGCACTTTGGTCAACTGAGGTTGTTTTAAATGTGCTATATGAATAAGGAAAGATTGAGATTGAAAGTTACAACCGGCCCTTTGAGTGCAACCACCAGTATGTAGTGTCTCTACTTTAAAGAGTCCTCTCCTGCTGATGTTCAGGTGTATATCAGTATGTAGTGTCTCTACTTTAAAGAGTCCTCTCCTGCTGATGTTCAGGTGTATATCAGTATGTAGTGTCTTTACTTTAAAGAGTCCTCTCCTGCTGATGTTCAGGTGTATATCAGTATGTAGTGTCTCTACTTTAAAGAGTCCTCTCCTGCTGATGTTCAGGTGTATATCAGTATGTAGTGCATTTACTTTAAAGAGTCCTCTCCTGCTGATGTTCAGGTGTATATCAGTATGTAGTGTCTCTACTTTAAAGAGTCCTCTCCTGTTGATGTTCAGGTGTATATCAGTATGTAGTGTCTCTACTTTAAAGAGTCCTCTCCTGTTGATGTTCAGGTGTATATCAGTATGTAGTGTCTTTACTTTAAAGAGTCCTCTCCTGCTGATGTTCAGGTGTATATCAGTATGTAGTGTCTCTACTTTAAAGAGTCCTCTCCTGCTGATGTTCAGGTGTATATCAGTATGTAGTGTCTTTACTTTAAAGAGTCCTCTCCTGCTGATGTTCAGGTGTATATCAGTATGTAGTGTCTCTACTTTAAAGAGTCCTCTCCTGCTGATGTTCAGGTGTATATCAGTATGTAGTGTCTCTACTTTAAAGAGTCCTCTCCTGCTGATCTTCAGGTGTATATCAGTATGTAGTGTCTTTACTTTAAAGAGTCCTCTCCTGCTGATGTTCAGGTGTATATCAGTATGTAGTGTCTTTACTTTAAAGAGTCCTCTCCTGCTGATGTTCAGGTGTATATCAGTATGTAGTGTCTCTACTTTAAAGAGTCCTCTCCTGCTGATGTTCAGGTGTATATCAGTATGTAGTGTCTCTACTTTAAAGAGTCCTCTCCTGCTGATGTTCAGGTGTATATCAGTATGTAGTGTCTCTACTTTAAAGAGTCCTCTCCTGCTGATGTTCAGCTGTATATCAGTATGTGGTGTCTGTACTTTAAAGAGTCCTCTCCTGCTGATGTTCAGGTGTATATCTGTATGTAGTGTCTCTACTTTAAAGAGTCCTCTCCTGCTGATGTTCAGGTGTATATCAGTATGTAGTGTCTCTACTTTAAAGAGTCCTCTCCTGCTGATGTTCAGGTGTATATCAGTATGTAGTGTCTCTACTGGGACATGTCTCCATGCTTTAATGTTCAAAAAGCTCTTTATTTTTCTCATACTGCCTGTGATGCAGCACCTCTTTTGGTTAGCTGACCGGCTTTGTTGTGATTGGTCAACCGCTTAGAGATGTCCCGCCCCTTAGCCAATAGAAGAGTGTTACATAGTGATGTCACTACACTCTAAAAACAAATGCTATGCTAAGGGGGGATGCAGCCGTGAGCATATAGGGAACACCCCGGGGTCTAGACACTGGTGATGATGCTGAAGATCTGGATTTGATGAGGAGATGGGATGAAGAGGGGATGTGATGAGGTCTTGGATTAGCTCTCCTGACACTGGATAGGATGAAAGGAGGTGGATGGGGAGGAGGCGGGCGGCAGCATGAACACCTGAAATCACAGCTGACTGCAGGAGAGAGGAGAACCATTTTAAAGTTTGGCTGCAGCACGGTGATTGGCTGCTGGAGAATGAGGTGAAATGTAATAGGTTAAAGAGAACGCCCGTGATGAGCTGATTATATGCAGCTGCGGAGTGAATGTATATATACCGGGGCCCTTTCTCATGTCTTCAAATGTCCCTCCTCGACTCCCCTCCTCGACTCCTATCCTCGAGACTTAGTCCCGCCCACAGGAGATGCGAGCGGAGGAGCCGAGGAGGGGAACCGAGGAGAGAGGAGGGGAAGCAGCAGGTGGTTAGAGAAATGAGAACTCCTCTCCTCTGAGCGGTCATTTTAAAGAGACGTCCATTAATGATGACAGGAGGCACAGCAGCCCTCTGTCTGATGGACAGATGTGTTCATGACGACTTATATATTTACTTTTAATTCATTCACAGTGCGGTATAATGAGACAATAACAGGCTACAGATGCGGACATACACACAGACACACAGACACACACACACATATATGTATATATTTATATAAATATATACAATTTCAGAATCAAACAGAGCACTCTCATAATAACGTAACACTATCAGAGACTGGATATATACCCCCCCCCCTCTCTGGTCGCTACAATGAGGGAAATAAATGACGGGCCAAAAGTTTTATTTACAAGTATTACAAGTAAGCAGAGGACACCAAACCAACTGAGACCTGTCTGTCCGCTGCATCTACGCACACACTGCACCACACACACCTACACCACACACACGCACCTACAGCTCCTAAAGCATATCATCAGGCTACAGCCGTTGTGTATTTTATTATGTGAAGCACTAAATGGTTTTAGAAAAATATCGACTTTGTTTGTAGATATCTACTAAACTAAAGCAAATAAGGAGACTAGGCCTGTTATACTGAGTGATATATATTATACACACTGCTCTGCTTTCTGCACGGACCTCACAGCTGTTCTCTCTGTAAACATCGCGTTGCGATGAAAGCAGTTAATAAAATAATATCCAGGGGATGCATGCAGAGCTGTCATTGGCTGAGATAAGTCCGGCCGTGCGTCTCGACTCTTTGAAACATCACTGTTGCCGGAAATGCATCCACGAAGGAGCCGTGGAGGACTGTGGAGGACCCATCAGTGTATCCTCGGTTATAGCTCCTCCAGAGAGCCTCCTCGACGCTCGATGCTCGGTCCTCGATGTGCATTTCGAGAAATGAGATGTCCTTCAACATGGCGCGCTAAAATTCATTTCCGGGTCACTACCGGAGGACCGAGGAGTCGAGGAGGGACATTTGATGACATGAGAAAAGGCCCCAGTCTTCCTGAAAGAACTTGCGCTGAGCTTCATTTAAATCTTGAGAAAAAAACAAACATGGGAAATGAAAGGGGGATATAGCAAATACATTCTGCCATCACATCGAAGTTAGAGGCCTTTGCATATTTAAAACCAGTGCCAAATATGTAAAATCTGTAAACTTTTTGTAAAACTACAGTAACAAACTTTCAATGGCCACCAAGCTACAGATCACACACATACATTTGACAAAAGATGTAACAAAGATGTTTACACTGCCGACTTTATTTTAAACAGTATGAACACATTTAAAGCAGAATGCTTGCTCATTCATTTGTTTCCCTCGACCACGATGGTTGCCATCTTATGGTCAGATCCTAGGTTGGACCGGTCACTGATGATGGCGATATTCATCACAAGTTGTCCATCAAGGCCTGCCTCGAACTCTTTTGTGTCATTTTGAAGCAAATTAAATAATAGGTTGGCGCATAAGAGATAATGAATTAGGTAATTGTATACTTTTTAAACCGTCACTCTAATTCAGAGCCATTATTACCAGCTGCTAAAGCGACTCTGGTATTGTTTTCACCTTGTGAGTCTGCATGTGTGTCATCATGGCAATGTGGTCCTGAAGACACACAGAGGTGGTTTTGAGTACTTTGCCTAGTGTTTAAATGCGACAAATTTTGTCATCGCGATATAATCACAACCGTGCAAGTTTCCTTCTCATCTTTTTTGCAGGTTCCATACAATATTTGAACTGGTTAAGTGAAGAGCAGAAGCCACACAAAAAATCACAATAGTAACCAAAGTATTTGTACAATACAAATACCATACCATAACAGGTCTTCCCTGTTTTTATAGATATAAAACACTGCATGAAATGAGCAAGAAACACAGAAAATAAACTCTCTGCCTCTACTACTTTGTACCCTCTCACAGAACTATCCACAGTTCAAAGGCTGCTCATTTTGGTCAAACAACAATTTGCCTATACAGTGCAACTACAAGGCTATCTACTGTATTTGAATGACAAAAGATGACACTCAACTTAACAATGTCCTTTGTGTAGTATTTATATTTGTCTTAACTGTGGGAACTTGTCCAGGCATGTTAAGTGGGAGTGGACTTGAAATTCTGAACTCAAGGTGTAGAAAAATTAAGTTATCAAGCCAATTGCATTACTTACTACAACTTGAATTTAGTTTTAAGTCAATTAACGCAGAAATCCGAGTTTAAATTACACACAATATTAAATTGATGTAATTACCAACATTATTACGTCAACACAACTTATAAATTAATGTTATTCAAATGTTTATCTAAATCAATTAATTCAAATTTGTATCTTGCAACCATGCATTTAATTAAGTGGTGGTAAAAGGTCCCCTGAATGACTTTTTAGAGTGTTTGTTCTGGAAGTACATTTTCGGGGATTTTAGCCTTTGTAGAACGTTAACATGCACTAAAACCAATATAACACACAACAGGAAAGGGAAACCCCCCAAGACACACTTTAAAGTGAATCTGCACAAAAACCCATTTTCTAAAATCTTTAAATATGCATCTTTATGTAAGCCAATGTATCCGGTATCAAATAAGGGGAGGAAATAGCTTTGTTTTAAAGCTCCCTAGTCATGCTTTTCCGGTTATTACCCGTCCCCTTGTGTGTTATGAAGGTTTTTATGCATGTAAACGGTCTGCAGAGTCAAAACCCTGAAAGTACACCCTGTAGCGAGTAAAACTCTAACACAGAAAATACCTCCCCAAAACGCCTCGTTGGAGATACGTCACTGCCCATTTGATTCTTCCGGGTACCGCCTGATGTCATGCGGTACCCGGAACGAAATGGACCAATCCCGAAGAGCTATGGCCACACCAGCAGCGGCGTGTTCCTCCAGAGGTTCGAAGAACCGGCATTTCACAGACGAAAGCTTCCAAAACATTGCCCAGTTTGAGGCCGGATATGCACAGCTTGTTTGGACCGTTTGGAGCAGGGGAAGATCCGGGTACACAACCTGTAAGTTTGCATTGTTATTTGTGTATTTATCAAACAAGACTGTTTAAATGTGTAAACTGTGTTGGACTGCTAAGCCATTGACACAGTGCTAACTGTGCTAACTAAGTTGCTAGAGTTTCCATATATCAACTCTAATATCAGCAGATGGCCTTGCATACATGTATCTCATAGCAGGAGAATGTCTGCATTCACATACAAAATACCTATTGACAGTATACTCCGGGTGATTTGCGGTGCGGTCAGTCGCGAAACGTAATTACATTATAGCTGGCGTAGCGTGTATGCAACCGATCTAACACGGAGCTAGAGCTAGAGCTAGAGCTAGCTTTGGTCGGAAAAACATTTTTGTGATGCTACGTTGCTAGCGTTTAAATATATCAACTACAATGTCAGCAGATGGCCTTACATGTTTGTCATGGCAGGAGAATGTCTGCAGTCACACACACGGAATACTCATACAGTATACTCCGGGTGATTTACGTACATTGTGACAGGACATATACTGCATGTATAGCTACGAGGCTAGCTGTATGCTAGCGCAAAACAATGTATTCATGACCGTTACAATGTATGACCGAACGTAGCAGACTACCCGTTGTTGATAATTTGTGATCTTCTCGCTCCCAGGAAAGAAACTTAAAATAACGAGACTAATGGAGTCTCTGAAAAGGTTCAAATGGGTAGTTTAATTAAGTAACGTGGTTAAAGAACAAGCATGGTGAATGGAGAGACAAAGCCGGTGTTGTCTTGAGGGAGGCTGCAGCGAAGGGAAGAGAGTGAGTTATCTTTCGTCCTGCCTTTTTATCCACGTCTCGTTGTCCCCCGCTGTGCAAATAGTGGGTGGCCCCCTACTCATTTGCCGGTTCGATATCGCGAGAGCACAGATGATTTCGACATTGATATTCTCTGCCTACTTCCTTAAGCATTTTCTCCTCATTATCTCTGTCATGACTTTCTATTTAATACCTTATAAACAGCTGTAATACTTAGTTTAGAAGTCCTAGTGGTTCCGCTCCGGCACAGTTCTTATTTTACGGAAATTCCCTCTGACGTCATAGCTTCTCACGTATCTGTAAACACTACGATCAACTAGACCTTCATTTAATATTCAGCAGTAATAATATCTTAACGTCTATCGATGTAGTGTTAAAGTCCGTACGTTTGTGTGTAACACTCCAAGTCATTTTCACTTTACATTCAGAAAACGCAACATTAGTCACAAGCTAACCGGATAAAGGATTTTTCAGAATAAAAGCTTGGCATTGATTTCCTGAGAACTTCCGGGCTTTTCCACAATAAAACAGCTTTAAACTGACGATATGTTTTAGACTGAATTATGCTGTTTAACATTGATTTTAATTTCTAACAATCCCTCCTTTCACACCATTTAAGGTGTGAACACAATACTAAAAGTAATAAGTTCTTCATCTGACTGCTTTTAAACTGACGGTATGTTTTAGACTAAATCATGCCATAAAACATTGAATTTTAATTTCTAACACCGTATAACATTGCAATTATAAACACGTTATTGCTAGCCTAATATGAACCACTAGCTTTTGTTCATAGTAGTTTTATTACTCTACATTATAGTTGCCGTTCCTCCGAGCTAACGTTAGCTACCAAGGTAAACAAAGCTAGGTTAGCATATTAGCTGACAAGCTGTTCATTAGATTGATTAGATAGATCCACACTCGGAAGGCCACAACGGAAAGACAAGGAGACATACACGAGTTTACAAAACCACGGCACATTTATTGTGGTAAATGCAGAGATACGTGGTCAGGGAAGAGGATTGCTGTGCTGCTTGGAGGGAGAGAGGCTGCCGTGTGACTCCCGGCAGCTGGCTAGCACCTCGGCTCCGGCCAGGTGTCCGTGATCGCGCTGATTAGCCTCTTCAGCTCCACCCCATCGTAAGACAAAGGCCCTGGGGCCGTCACACTCTTCTATAACAACAGTTAAAAATATATATATGTATATAAAATATACGCCATGATAAGACTGATGTTCGGCTGAGAGCAGCCGTTTAGACATGGGCGCAGCCTCTGGTGGTTGACTAATCAGAACAGAGTGGCCGAGCTGACCAATCGGAGCACACTAGGCTCACAGGGAGGGGGGGGCAAGAGCTCCAACGAGTCGTTTAGTGGAGAAAGTGAATACTGCTGAATACACATGCTTGACAGAGATGCTGTATGCGAAACCAATGTGAGTTTGGAAAATTGCACAGTATAAATCTATTTTAGTATACCTCAACAATGTAATTATGATCAGTGGAAATGGCCATGACATGGGCCCTTTAAAAAAAAAAACGTCACTCTCTTTTCCTACATACTATGTTTTCATATCAAAGGGGAAATACTGTCCGCCTCATTCACTCAACGGTACGTCTACACAGCAGCGTTAAAAAAATCTTGGAGGTGGGCGTATCTGAAGCTTGGGGATTTTTTGCGAACAACCAATCACATGAATCTCCCGCCCGCGACATACGAAGCAAAAAAGCCCGAAGTAAACTGGATATAAACTCCCCAAAACAGGCGAAAACATACCACTGTCTCTGCCACCTCCCTCCATGCCTGGCTCCTCCGGTTTATATCCCGGTAGGTCTGGTCATAAAGCACCGGGTGATTGATTCGCTACCGCTAATTTCTCCTCCATTTTTTGGAATATGAGGAAATGACCTGCGGTATGTCTCTCCCAGCATTCACGCCGTTTGATTGGCTAGAGCTTGAACTGTCAGATTTGCGTACACGGGATTTGATTGGCTGACGCTTCCACCTCATCCTCAAAAGTTGAACATTGTTCAACTTTGAATCCTCAAAATCTCCGCTCGCCTGCCCACAATCCATTTCGGCGAAATGTGAGGGAAAGTGACGTCACCCCATTCAAAGTGAATGGGCAGAAGCGTTTCAAGATTTTTTTAACGCTGCTGTGTAGACGCACCGTAAATATCTGGTAGTTGTGTTAATGTTCCTGAAACTCATCTTTTGGTGCACTGGGGCTTAGTTTATTTGCAGACAAACATGAAATATCACTACATTTTCACTCCATGTCTCCATGCACTCTTAGAAATGAAATATGGATGTTGTTTGCATTAATTGCTTTTTTTATATTGAAACTACTAAGTAAATGCACTTTTTACAATTAAATCAAGAGACTTTAATTGCATTTATGTAAAAGTTCAAAGTTTTGGGATTACATTACCATGTTGTGTTGTATTTAAATGGTAAAGTTATTTAAAACGCACTGATTGTCCCAAAGTGCTTGCCGTACTTTCTCAGCACATGCGCTGTAAGGCCGGGGACATGTGTCATTTGAATCCTGTGACTGTGAGATGACAGAACCGCATTTTTTCCCTTTCCTGTGCCATCCTGCGATGTTATGGTAAGTTTCTTAAATATTAACATATATTAAACACAAACGGTCCCTGAAATACAAAAGTTGATGTGTATTTTTGATTTCCCTGCTACCAACTGTATACTTTGATGATAGATTTGAAAAGCGGTGCAGCCTAGCTAACAGCTAGCTAACAGCTAGCTTAACGGTCACTTTTTAATTATGTCCCCTTGCACTTAAAAGTGTTAGAATATGTCACAAAAGAGGTGACATTTCAAGCTTTGTCTGTATAAGTCAATCGTTATGTATTTAATGATTTTAGCTTGATGTGGTTATAATAGTAATGTTAGCTCTTACCAAAAGTAAGTGGACACGTTTTTTCCCTCCTTTTTTTTAAATTTTTTTTTTAAATGTGCTTGATTTAAAGATTTGAGAGCCTGGTTGCAAACATCTCCAGTGCCAAAAAGGTCATAGTCGGTTAAGGTCTTCTAAGTCTATTAAAAATAACTTCATCAAGTGTAACGCCCTGAGGGAGGTTTTTTTGTTCAATTGTAAAGCTTATTTGGAAGAAATAAAAATCCCATCTGTGCACTGTACTGTTGCGTCAGCCGGAGCCGTGCCTGGTCGTTACGTTAATTATGTCGGCCAGGAATATCAAAGTGTGAATTATTTAAAGCATGTACAGGAACACACTCAACAAGCACATCTTCCATTAAGACAGCTCTTAAATAGACACGTAATTCACCCGAAAACGTGTTTCTTTATAATAATCAGAGAGAGAGAGCAAGATTAAATAGTGGCAGGTACTTCAGCCGCAGATGCCACTATTTGCTGAGACAACTGCGGCTGCTGAAGGGGTGTTACTCTGGGTGCCGAGCCAAGCGAATGTGTGTGGCAGTTGCCACTTACCTGCCGTGGCAACTGCTTGTGTTTAAACAGTTATTTATCGTGGAAAAGTATTTCCATGTTCTGCTACTCTGTAATTCTACTCAATTACATTTCAGTGGGAAATATTGTACTTTTACAACACTACATTTATTTGACACTTGTAGTTACCTTTTTAGATAATGTTTATATTCATATACATGTACTACTAATTTACTCAGTTCTTTCCAAAATATGCTCTATATTAACAAATCACAACATTAAAAAATCTTGTATATATGTAGATTTTTTATTATAAGAACATTCATTTTTATTCTATGATGCAACCCTTTTACAAAAGGCTTTCTGCACAAAGTACTTTTTCTTTTGATACTTTATTATATTTGGCTAATAACACGTTGGAACTTTACCTTAAGTATTATTTTGAACTTGGGACTATAGCAAGTAATGGAGTATTTATACTTTTACTTTAGTACAGGATCTGAGTACTTTTTCCACCACTGCTTAAGATCCAGTAATGGGTTGCTATATCCTGCACCTCACACCCTGAATTATGTTAATGGCTGCAATAATAGTTGTTATTTACAATACTTTTGGATCATTAACACATTTCTCTTTTTCTCTAGGTTTTGAATGTGGAGATGCAAACAGTGTACTGAGACTCAATCTACAAGGTACCAATTACTGAAGCACTATAAATTAAAACACGGCCATTTTGGTCAGAGACACCCATATCCATGCACATACTATGAATGCCCATGCTCTTTCAAAACATGGAATGCTCTTAAAACACATTTAAGTAGATGTCATGTTGAATCTTTACCTGTATTAAGTGCAGAGCTATTTTAATAGATGCACATGTATAAGAAAAGAACCTCAGCTGAAATTCTTTGTTTGGTTTACACCAGTAGATGTCCTGTCCTTTCTGCTATGACACTTGATGGATATTATTAGCTTTAAACAAAACATTTGAACCTGTATCACAATGTGTTGCAGGTAAACGCAGAATTCACCCGCATCACCACCGTTCCGCTGCTGCCTACCTTCATGTCTCAACTGGATCGCCATTCGTCTCAGTTGATGAAGGTTTTCAAAAAGAAGGGGGGAACAGCAGGACGCAATTTGGGCCTGATCATGGCAGCCATGGACAAGGTATGTAGTTGTAATAAATTGTGTAGTTTGGGCACTGCAACACCATATTCTCTTTATCTCTCTCTCTTGTTGTCCCTCTCATATAAATATATTTTAACCTCTCTGACCCCCTTTCTTTGACTTGCCAAAAATCAGCACACAAGCATAATCAGTATTCTTGTGTGAAGATTTTGAAAATGTGTTTGTCCCTCAGGATCCCACAGTTGAAACACGACGGGACTGTGTCCTTAAAGCGCTCTGCGTCTACTTGAATGAAAGTTCCGAGAGCTTCATAAAGGAATATTTGGTAAGTTGAAACATAGCCAAACACAGATATATATATATATATATATATATATACATACACCTGAACATCAGCAGGAGAGGACTCTTTAAAGTAGAGACACTACATACTGATATACACCTGAACATCAGCAGGAGAGGACTCTTTAAAGTAGAGACACTACATACTGATATACACCTGATCAGCAGCAGGAGAGGACTCTTTAAAGTAGAGACACTACATACTGATATACACCTGAACATCAGCAGGAGAGGGACTCTTTAAAGTAGAGACACTACATACTGATATACACCTGAACATCAGCAGGAGAGGACTCTTTAAAGTAGAGACACTACATACTGATATACACCTGAACATCAGCAGGAGAGGACTCTTTAAAGTAGAGACACTACATACTGATATACACCTGAACATCAGCAGGAGAGGACTCTTTAAAGTAGAGACACTACATACTGATATACACCTGAGCATCAGCAGGAGAGGACTCTTTAAAGTAGAGACACTACATACTGATATACACCTGAACATCAGCAGGAGAGGACTCTTTAAAGTAGAGACACTACATACTGATATACACCTGAACATCAGCAGGAGAGGACTCTTTCAAGTAGAGACACTACATACTGATATACACCTGAACATCATCAGGAGAGGACTCTTTAAAGTAGAGACACTACATACTGATATACACCTGAACATCAGCAGGAGAGGACTCTTTAAAGTAGAGACACTCCATACTAATTTGAACCTGAACATTTGCATAATATGTCCTCTTTAAATAAAAATAATTGAATTTGTTTTTTATTCAAAGTATTTGCTGCTACTTTGGTTATATTGTTCATGTACATTTACAACTACATGTATTTATTTACAATGGATCCAATAAAAGGATTTGCTCATTTGTTTCATATTATAAAATGATGTGTGTCAGGGTTCTCATACTGATAATCATGAATACTATGTTCTAATCCCACTTTAGGATGTTGAACTTGCAACAACCCAAATGGAGCCAATGGTATTGGGACTCTATCTCGTGAAACACGAAGGAGCAGAACCCGGGCGTCATCATCGAGGGTGTTGGAGTGCTGCGAGAGCTGAAATACTTGGCAAATGGATGGGCAGTATTGCTTGGACTGATTTACAGCCTCAATCTGAGCTACCCCAAGGACCTGAAACATACATTTGAATTCATTCAAAAAGTATTGATGGGGTTGGATGGCAACAGACTGTCAACCAAGGTGCAGGTTCTGAAAAACAGATTACAAGAGTAATCCCAAGGACAAAATACTGTGACAGAGATAACGTCCAGTTCATTTCCATCTCGGTACATTCTCTCACACACACACACACACACACAGAGAGAGAGAGACACCACAAACACAGAGACACACACAGACACACACCACACACAGAGAGACACACCACACACACACACACACACACACACACAGAGAGAGACACCACACACACACAGACACACCACACACACACAGACACACCACACACACACAGACACACCACACACACAGAGACACACCACACACACACAGACACACCACACACACACACACACACCACACACACAGAGACACACCACACACACACAGACACACCACACACACACACACACACACACAGAGAGAGACACCACAAACACAGAGACACACCACACACACAGACACTCACAATTGTATTTCTGCTTTTGAAAGTT
This sequence comes from Trematomus bernacchii, assembly GCF_902827165.1. Taxonomy (NCBI): domain Eukaryota; kingdom Metazoa; phylum Chordata; class Actinopteri; order Perciformes; family Nototheniidae; genus Trematomus; species Trematomus bernacchii. The sequence goes on from NW_022987598.1 coordinate 218,544, forward strand.
CAAGACATATGTTCATGTGTATAACAGAGGCAAAGATCTACTGTAACACATTATGTGCTTGAGCAATATTATGTGATGCGTTTCATCTAAGTGTTTGGAAAGACATAAAAACACCATACTTCATAGTAAAGTTGCATTTTATAAAATGTTCAGATAATAAGTCATTATTGTAGCTTTTCAGCCCACATGTTAACTTCTTGAGTCACTCGTGTTTCTCATCACTGTCAAGTTCAGCAGCTGTCATGGGTTTTTTACGCAAAGAGCTTTAAAATTCTAATATGTGCACCTACCACAAATGGGCTGTTGGAGTTAAGTGTTTTTTTGTTGTTGAATTGTTGGGGCAATTCAGATGGTTGTTTGCAAAATGCAATGTTATAAGTGTAAAATGAACATTTAAAATAAAGTGAGCGGAATACAAATTACTGAGTTGGAGTCATTTGAATTACTTATATTGATAGAGCAATTTGGATTAAATGATGTTAAGTGCAAATAACACAATCCTACAACATAAATGGAACTAATTTGTGTTAAGTAATTACAACCTAACTGTGTTAGGTAAATCAGTGCAAACTTTAAGTAAATACAACATAATTGTGTTAAGTAAAAACAACAATTTAAGTAAATTCAACATAACTGTGTTAAGCAAATACAACATAACTGTATGATGTAGCATTTAATTAAGATGCTTTTGTAAGATTTACTTAAATGCAAGAAGTAAATATTAGTTTACTAGTCTGTTTCCTATTTACTTAGCCTTGTTACGTGCAGCCGGTTGACATAACTAGATTAAGTAAATCTAACATATCATTTCTTTGAGTGTGTTCTCCTTCCCTCTTTCATTTCTCCATGCTTTCACTACTTCCATTTTCACTTCCCATTCTAACTCTAATCTGAAAACATGACAATCCACCAAAAAACGAGATATTTGCACCACAAAAAAAGCAGGACTATTTTTCACATTAAGATATTTGAAAGCAAATCTATTAATTTTAACATTTGTTTCACTTTTCTTTCCTAAAGTTTCGATTGCATAATTTAATAATGATTTTATTTTCTAAATGTGCTTGCTTCTTGGAAAGTATATCATGCAAAACATATGCTTTGTTTTACAGTAAAGTAAACTCTCATTGCACAAGCTCCCTCTGCTGCAGCACTTTCAGAAGCACACAGTTCACTAACTCAACCTATACTCACATTATTCACACATGAGAGAGTGTTTGTGTTTGTGTCTGCAGAGATCTGCTTCTCAGTGTGAGAGGACAGTAGAGACCTCCACATGTTGGGAGGATCTCTGCTGCTTCCTACTGGTGAGAAAATACAAGTGTTTGAAACTAAAGACAGCTGAACAAGAACACCTTTAAAAGAGTTTATTTTCACCTGAAAACGTTTTTTATTTCCAACACAAAACTCCAAACAAAGCAAAACATATTTCACTTAAAAGGTGTTACATGGAAATACATCTGCAGTCTGGTAAGGCTATTAGGTAACTTCATTTGGTAAAATACAACACAATCAAATATACTAAAGAAAATGCAATATTCCATTAAATGATATAACTAAACAACGGTTAATAAAACCAAGCAAGAATTAATTTAAAAAAAACACATTTTGCCCATGCTCTAATTATTCAGAATACAGTAAATCTCCAACATGTCTGAACCTTTTTCACAATCCACCTCTAGAGGGACTCACATGTTTTCATAAAGCTGCTGCTGTACTCTCACTTTGATGCATTTAAGCTAAAGAAAGCAAAAACAAGGTTAATATAAATCTGATTAAACTCTGCTAGCTGTGCCCTTAAACTCTAAATCTTTGATCCAAGTGATCATGCTATTGATTTAAACATTACATTGGTTTCTTTCTTGGTTTGTTGACGGTGGCGTAGAGGAGGCTGGGATCAGCGGAGGCAGCAGAGGAAGAGGAGGGGGCTCTCACAGTGCTGTAGGTCACTGCATCATCTTCTTCATCATCATCATGAAGGTGAGCCTGCAGGGGAAGAAAAGTGATTATGCATAAAGGAGTTCTGAAAGTCTTAATTGTACAGAAGTCTGTGAGAAAATGACCCTACGTCTCACTTGATTTATATCCTCAATAAACATTTCTCTGCAGATTTTATGTTCTCAATCTCAGTTTTCAAGTCTTCTTTAATACAGCATGATGTTCGGTGAGTTATGGTCACATTTAGAGTAGAATAGACGATAAAGTCACATCACCAGTGAAATCAATGAGACAGCTCACCCTGGCTTTCCTGCTGCTCTTCCTGGTGTAGCTGATGGAGGCGTAGGAAACACCATCTTCAGGGTCAGCCTACACAAATAAAATGTATAATGAGTAGTTATTAATAATGTCACCTTGAAAAAAAACACAATAGCTGCTAAGTATCAAGCACAGTACAATAAGAAATACAGCCATTAATTAACTTTTTTAATGAAGTTTGAGTTTAACTACATGAATAGTGAATAACAAAAACTTTAAACCCTGCTAAATTATTGAAATCCCTATTTTATAAATGTTTAATATTTCAGTTTTAAAACATGTTATTTATCAATGTTAAAACTCACCACGTTGTCATCCGTCTCCGTATCAGTTCCTAAAAGGAATACAAAATAAATGAGACTTGGGTTAAAATCCAGGTTCATCAAAAGCTTGTTGTTTGTAAAGTATAATGTGTGAATGTCCTCACCTTGAGTCCTCTTCCGTCTGATGACAGCCACAGTGATTATTGTGAGTGCTGCAACACCCACGATCACAACGATGATCCACCACCACCAACCTGGAAGAGAGAAGTTAGAAGAGTTACATAGACTCAGAGGTTTCTATCTCTTTGTCCTTAAACTCTGAATCAACAAAATAAAATGTTTAACTGTAAAAGGAGTGTTTCTATTAGTCACTACCTTTATTGTCTTGTCCTGTTTGATTGTTGTCATTATCAGATGCATTTTTGGTTTTCTCTTTTGTCCTAATTTCCACTGTTGTCCATGTTGTTGACACTGTAGTCCCCTTCCCTGCATCACCACCTTAATGAATAAAATAACAACATGCTGTTCAGTTATAAAAACTAATGTAAGCATCATCATGTTCTCACCTGAGGACTGAAGAGAAACAGCTGTGGTTCTGTCCTGTAACCATCAAACACTTTACAAGTAAATACATTAAACCTTACCTGAGTTTATGTTGTTTTTAGCTGTTGTTGTTGTTGTTGTTGGTGGTGGTCGATTAGTTGTTGCTGGTTTTCTGTCCTCACCTAAACAGATGAACAAAACTTAACAAACTATTCAATTTTAATCGTCCATAAAATAAACAAATATTGAAGTATTTTTTTTTAAACCAGTAAGAAGTGACTTTAAACAGATCATCATGTTCTCACCTGAGGTCTGAGGACTGAAGGTCTGCACGTTGGCACCATCTCTTACTTCACAAGTAAACAACTCAGACCTTGTTGTGTTACTAAAATGAGAAGTCAGAAATGTCACAGAGGCAGAGCAGGAAGACTGTGATGTCTTTATATCTCTGTGATCTTTATCCACATCTCGACCCTGAAGCAGCCACTTCACTTTGTCTCTACAGTCTCCATTTGTCGACACAGAGCAGTCTAACGTCACCTCATCAGTGTCCTGATGTTCAGTCACTAAAGATGGAGATATTGTGAGAGAAAGACAACAAAAATACAACTTAATCACTGTTATCGTAATTATTGTAAGTTTTCATTGTATTGATAGAGACAGTTTGAAGAAATTATCATATCAATACTCACAGGTAACAACAGACAGACCAACATATGATCCATGACCTTGTTGGTTTCCTGATATATACTGTGTGCAGGTGTAACGACCAGCATCCTCCTCTGTGACCTTCTTTATAACCAGAGAACAGTTTTTTTCAACTCTCATTCTGGCTGATTTAGCTTTGGCATCGTTGTGAATCCTTCCGTATTCAAACAGTGTCACTGAGCTTCTTGAATCACTGAAGAGCCAGGTAGTACTGTTACACTCATCCTGATCATGTATCACATTTTCAAAAGGCAAAGCGACTTTATGTCCAACTCTGACAATGCAGAAGTTATCTTTCACATCTGCAGCTGTTTAAAAAAACAAAGACGGAAATAAATATGAATACAACTGTAGTGTTAACAGTTAACATGATGATCATTATACAGTAGATACAGAAGTTTGAATATGTATCTCTGTGAGAGTTTTGGTTTCTAAGAGTTCACTAAAGTCACCACGTTACAAACACAACTCATCATTCTCAGTTAAAGGAACAGTACGTAGTAAAGTACCGTTAGTGATATTAAAGCTGTTTTATTTAAAGTGTGTTCTCTGCATCCTCACCTGGAAAGTGGAGCAGCAGCATCATGAATGAAGACATTATGATCCTTCTGGATTCAGACATCGTGCTTCTCTCTCGGTCTCTGGCTCTCGACTGTCAGAGTCTCTCACCTGCTGCTTCTTTATTTCCCTTCTGGGAACTGAAGGGAAAGTGTTTCTGTGAGGATGTGGTTAACCAGTAACCACAGGTTAACCTGGCTGTTAACCCGGTTAACCTGTGGTTTTACCCTCTGATGCTGAGCAGATAAGGTACGTGCTTAAAGCAAAACCGTGCAGAGAATGTACATATAGCATTATATATTAGGTAGTTGTTGGTGTATTATTACTATTATGAATTATTCGTTATATCTCAAAAGCGTCTCGGCGCAGGGCTCCTCTAAAATTGGGATGAATCCTATTTTTGACGCGACGCAGCCGTAAGGTAATGTCGGGCAGGCAGGAAGTGGAACGGTCAGAGCATCCAGGCCAGGCCCATCCCCCACATATACTAATTTTGCAGACCCCCCTCCTTCATCACAACACCTTCACTGCGACACGCACAATGGACGACGAGGTTTTCATTATGGAAGTGGAAAAACACACTATTTTATACGATGTAACCAATGCTTTTTACAAGGACAACATCAGAAAGGACAAGGCCTGGTTTTTAATCGCTGGAGTTTGTGGAGTGGAAGGTAACAACTACATATTCATGTTTTAAAGTTAATTAATACTTGTAGGTACAGTACAGAGCCATTCAGTAGTTTAACATCTTGTGAAAGTCATTAAAAACTCTGGGCCAAATCAATAACAAAACTGCGAGCCTGCATGCACGACGCTCCGTTTCTGAAACGCTTCTGGAACGCGCCCGGTGGCTTATGACGCTAGAGGAGGTCGGACCAAAAACGCGGCGCAGCCGTAACGCGACGCAGACGGACCCGGTGGAAACTAACAGTAGTTCTAGAGCAGGGGTCTCCAACCTTTCTTCATCTGAGAGCTACTTTGAAAAAATGAAAGTGGCCAAGAGCTACTTGCATCACATCGCTTACATTTAGGCCCCGCTCACACGGGACCGTTTGCGTTTATGCACAGTATGCGTATTCAAAAAAGTCTTCCGTTCACATGCATTTGTTTCATTTAACGTGTCTGTTCAAACGAGACCGCTGGACACGCTGTAGTACATATGCCGGGACTGTAAGTGGCGCTGTAACTTCCGCCACAAAATACACCAAAAGCAGTGAAGAAGACTCCGCAGCAGCCCCGCAGCAATGTTGCCATGGCTACCCTTCTGTTTACGCCCCGCCGTGGATTTAGCAACATGTAGTTCATGTAATTCTCCATGTCCACTTGTTGCTGATGGTTGTGGTAGAGGAGCTGTATATTTTTGCACTAATATCTGTAGCATGGTCAGTAGCAGTAGCACTAGCAGTAGCTACTGACAGGAGGAGCAGCATGTCTCCGTGGAGAGGACTCGCTCAGAGAGATATTCTCTACAAACACCGGGTGAGATCCTCCTTTGTCAATATAATGGATCAATGCATGAAATCTGACTCAGTTTATTTTGTTTAAGGAGTATATTGGGCGTTAACAATTCTGGTTTGCCTTTTATAATATTATTTCATTCAAGAACCCCTTGTGCGTTTAATTAACACAGCCATGCTACAGCAGTGAGCAGGAGAGGTGGGGAGAGGTGGGGCTATCGTTATTTTTTCAGGAAATATTCGTATAGAGGTGATTACACGGACTCGGTTGACCCCCCAGATCGTTTTGTTTGCAAATCTATCCACCTTGGGACCCATTATCGTTTGTGGGGTCAGTTTCTATCGGCCTCGTGTAAATAATAGGGCTATACGCACGCGAAACTATGCAGATACAAGCAGTTTTCTCCTCGTGTAAACGGCGCCTTATTCACATAGCCCTCATCAGTTGAATTAAGCTACTTTTGTACACGTGTGAAATTGCAATACCTAAAGCTTATAAAAAAATCTTAACTTCACATCAAGTTCCAAGAAAACGAAAATTTCTCACATATTATTATGACCCACATAATAAGTACATCACTTAACATTCACATAAGTGTCCTTAATCACCACCTTACAAGCATTTCACTCTTTTGTTAGTGAGATGAATGGCACTGGCAGTCCACCATACAGGGGTCTGCTGGAGTGTACCCACTTAGGTTCACTCTAATAGAGTAATTTAAATGTTCTTCAGTCAGTATTGTTCTGTATTTAGATTTCATTCAGAAAAAGCTGCTTCACAAAGGTATGTAGAACAGAACCAAATAAAGCAGACATTTTCAGTGCTGCTTGGTGAATGTTCTATAGTTTTCTGGGTCTACAAGGCTCCAGAAATGTTGTGAGTTTTGCTGAGACTTAAGCTGAACATGATTTTGGAGATCTCCACAGGATTGACACTGAACAGTTGTTCAGCCATCTTTTTCTTCTTCTTCGTCTTGACATTAAATTATAAACCATAATAAATCAATTGTATAGGTCTAGCCTCCCTATATCTGTGTGTGAAAATGGTTCCATCCTCAAAAACTAAAACTTCTGCAGTCTAACTGCAGCTTCTAGCTACGGTCTTCTGTTAAAAAAAAGACACTGAATGTCCTGAATGTGGCATCACACACATGACTTGAGTCTGAACACAGCAGACAACAGGAGTATTTACAACAGCATTATAAAAACAAAAATAGTGCATGTGGGTGCACACTTACATTCTCTGTCTTACTGTTACATAAATCCCATGAATGTATGAGATTAAGTTAGCTTCATCATATCTCAATCAGTGATTAAGTGAATAATAAAGTTTCTCTCGGGTCACTATCAGCCTGTCACTCATTATTTTCAGGGAGGGGGCGGGGTTTGGAGGAACGGAGAGGAGACGGTGATCGCGGAAGCTTTCCTCCTGCCTTCACAAACTTTACACAAGTATATATCAACTGAAAATAGCAAGAGGACATTCATACTCTGCAATCCAAGACTTGATTAAATCCACCAAAAACCTGACATGACGATAACGAGTGTTTTTCAAAAAACACAAATCCCTCCCTGTGTGTCTCTGAGCCGCAGCGACAGGGCCTGATTCAGAGCGGGTCATTCTGCTGTTAGTTCTGGACTGGTGCTGGTGGAGAAAGCAGACTGCTCCGTGTGTGATGTCGCTGTGCTGCTGTCACGTCTGTTCCTAGATGTCTGCGTCACCGACCATTTGATATTCGTGTGACAGAAAAAATTCTAAAATAAAAAAACGTTATTGTCCAGCCGCGGCCGAAAAATCAATAAGCAACCTTACTACGCTATAATCGATAATCGAGCGGCGAGCTACTGAAAAGCTGCCCGCGAGCTACCGGTAGCTCGCGATCGACGTGTTGGAGAGCCCTGTTCTAGAGTGATGTGTGTGTGGCTGCAGGTCAGCCTTCAGTCAGCCGCTTATGTCGCGGTTTTTGCAAGGGGTCAGGAGGCATGCACTACTACGCCCAGTAGTGCACGCCTCCTCCCCGCAATGGGACCTGCCGTTGGTGCTCGAGGCTCTGGTCACAGAACCATTTGAGCCTCTGGAGCTCTCCTCCCTGAAAACACTGTCATGGAAGACAGCATTGCTACTTGACTTCAGCCAAGAGAGTGTCCGAGCTGACCGCTCTGTCGATGCACCCAAGTTGCTTGTTGATCCGGGGCGACACTCAGACCGAAGCCCTCCTTTGTTCCCAAGAGCCTAAGTAGTTCGTTGAGGTCGAGGGCTATTCAGTTGGGGGGTTTTAATCTTCCACCCCATATTGGGGCCAGGGAGGCTTTACTGCTGGACTTCCTGGTGTAGCTGATGGAGGCGTATGAAACACCATCTTCAGGATCAGCCTGCACAAATAAAATATATTATGATTAGTTATTTCATTATGAACCTTTTGACCTCTTACTTTCTGTTTAAAAAATTCAGAAAAGCGGTTTACTGTACTTATCCTGTTTAAGGTGGAACGATTTATGAAATAACAATTGTGCAATAATCCAGTTATTCCATTTTAAAACTCACCATGTCATCATCGGTCTCTGTTCTGGTCCCTTACAAGAAAAGAAAAAAGAGAAAATTGACTTAATCTTCCACAGTTAAGATCCATGTTTATCAAAAGCTTCTAGTTTGTAAAGTATAATGTGTGAATGTCCTCACCTTGAGTCCTCTTCCGTCTGATGACAGCCACAGTGATTATTGTGAGTGCTGCAACACCCACTATCACAACGATGATCCACCACCACCAACCTGGAAGAGAGAAGTTAGAAGAGTTACATATACTCAGAGGTTTCTATCTCTTTGTCTTTAAAATCTGAATCAACAACGTTTATTTTATAACTGTTAATATCTCTGTTTATTCACTACCTGGATGTTTCCTGTCTTGTTCTGATTGATTGTTGTTGTTTTCAGATGCAGTTTTGTTCGTCTCTTCTGATGTGCTCATTTTCACTGATGTTTTTGTGTTGTTGTCTGGGCCTGAGGGGGGCTGAAGGTGAACAGCTGTTTTTCTTCATTGTTAGTGTACGTCACCTGACATTTAAACAACCCACGGTAGTTTGGCTTCTCCTTTGAAGAGCTAGAAAATGTAACGGCAGCTGAGCAGTCAGTCCGTGATGTCTGAATGTCTCTGGGATTTTCAACCACATGTTGATCCTTATACAGCCACTCTACTGTGTGTCTACACCATCATTGTAATTTTGTTTTACATTTTATTTAACCTTTATTTAACCAGATGAAAACATTGAGACAAAATCTCATTTACAATGCTGACCTGGCCAAGAAGGCAGCAACGTTACACGTTCTTACACATAACACAGACATATAAAATACAGAGAACACAACTAAGAAAACAAAAGACGAAAAGCAGTCACTACATTGTGCACATTAGGACAGTAAGAAAGGTACTACTTATTACTGCAAGAGCAGCTGGTGGTGAGGACTTCAGACAACTTCAATCTAAAACAGGCTACAGAGTGCCCTCAGTTTGAGGCTTGATTGCATAACATTAATTACAAAATAAATCATACTATCAAAATACTACAACGATTGAAAATAAGCTTGAGATAATTGAAACTGTGGTTTAAATAAGTTCTTATAGGCTATTGTTGTTTTTAGATTTAGAAACAAACATTTCTTTTAATTTTTCTTTTCTGGCGTTGCTAATGGCGACCATACCACCCGTGAATGATTAGCGAACGTTGCAAGCAAGCTAAAGAAAGAAGAAAGCTGAATGATGTTGTGAGAGAGGTACAGCAACCTACAGAGGAGAATATTACCAGGGAAAGTGAACAAGTGAATGAGGAGGAGGACAGTCATCAACCGAGCACAAGCGCAGGCTCCGCCAGCAACGCAAAAGTGATATGCACAGCCGCTGTGATGGAGGAGAGAAGTGACTCAGGAAGAAGGCATTTGCTCAAATAATGGAGAGAAGGTTGTGACCAATGTCAAAAGCTGAAAAAGCACACACTTGTCCTTAATTGTTATCTTTTTTCTTTTCTTTTTTACTTTGCCACCACAGAAATGGCAATAGCAAACATCAGCAGACTGAAGATGAGCTATTAGCCCTTAGGCTCATCTGCTCCTGGAGGCTTTCATTATTATTGTGGAACTGAATTCCCAATAGGTCATTTTCTGTTACAATGTAGGTTGTTGGAGGAGGCCTACATTCACACTTTGGTATAGGAAATGACATGTATGTACAGTTGTCATTTGTTGTGTGAGAATAAGTTATTATTTTGTTCTGTGAGTGAGTGAGTGATGAGTGAGTGAGTGAGTGAGTGAGTGAGTGAGTGAGTGAGTGAGTGAGTGAGTGAGTGAGTGAGAGAGAGAGAGAGAGAGAGAGAGAGAGAGAGAGAGAGAGACTGCCCTTTGTACATGTAGCTGTGGCTGACAATAATTAATGTTATTATGAATAAATGTGTCTCCTAGTCCTGCATGTTCTGTGCATAGACTGTATTTTAACATTGGTCATATGGTGGTACTTGGAGAGACAACTATTTTCTCAGGTGGTACTTGGTGTAAAAAGGTTGAGAACCACTGGTATAGACTATTGATCAGATATACAGCATGAGCATGTGCAGCAGTAACAGTAGGCAGTACAGGTATATATAATGTAGGTGTAAGGACATGTAACGCTAATAAGAAGACATTGTATGAATCATTAATAACAAAAACAAATAAAAGACATTCTTAAAATTGATTAAACCAAGTTTGACTGAAAGTCGGTAGAGAGCACAATGAAAAAATATAGATTAGGGATCATTTTACAATTTAGAATATTTTATGAATTCAACCCAACACTTGTATGTATGAACATGTGCAGCAGTTATAGTAAGAAGTGAAGGTATACTAATAAAATATATACTTTGAGTACAAGTAATGGTAATAATAAGACATTATATACAGAATAAACAGCTGGAAGTTTAAGTTTAAGCAGTGATATAACTATGTATGGGAATGTGAGAGCATAATTAAAGGATGTTATATCAGAAATGAATGAATATAATAAGCTATGTTTCCTATCATATGGAGTTGAGTTTCTGAAGGGCCTCTCATGGGGCTCAGGTGTTCTCAGTCATCAGAAATGTTCCAATGATCTCATGGTTCTCCTGTTTTCTCCAGTAAAATATGAGGAGGTGATGTTTGACAGCATGGACTCTGAGGGGAGTTGATGTTGTTGATCAGTCACACAGAGGCAGAAGGCTCTCCATCGTTTTCATAGTCCACCTCATCTTCATCTTCATCTTCATCAATCTGCTCCTGTCAACATGGAACAAAGACATGGTAAAAACACAGGTACTGTAAGTACATTTACTCAGGTTCTGCACTTAAGTACATATTTTTAAAACTTTACTTGAGTATTTTCAATCGTCACAATCTGTCTTTGTTTTCCTGTTTTATGTTTATTTTCCACAACATATTTCTAGACCGACTGGAAAACTGGGTGGGACTTAAAGGACAGGAAAAACGTTGTTTCTACAGGTAACTACACATCTGAATTTAAAAAAATGACATGAGGGGTTCCTCAGGGCTCTGTCTTGGGGCCTCTTCTCTTTAACATCTACATGCTACCACTGGCTGAATTTAATTTAATTGTAAGCATTATAAAGAGCTGTTGATTCAACTACATGGTCACTTTGAAGCGTCCTTAATGAGTTGCTGATTTTTGTTATTTTGCTTAATTAACTGTTTTGCTTTTCTGAGATCATTTCATTTGGATACATAAATATTCTAAATTAATCTTGTGTTGCATCTTCTCATGCCTGTCATATATCCACTGTTAAAATTGGATAACAAATAATACACACATTTAATTATTCAATGTTCAAACTCACCATGTTTTCTTCCGTCTGTGCTTTGCTCCCTGAAAAAAGGACAAAACAAGTTGATATTAGATTTCACCTTTATTCATATTTTTTTAATTCATCTATGAAAATCTCTCACCTTTAGTTCTTGTCCACATGTTGACTGTAACCACGGTGATGATGAGAGCCGCTAAACCCACAGACACGATGATGAGCCTCAAGAGACCTGGAAAAGAGAAGTTAGAAGAGTTCAATATAGTCAGAGGTTTCTATCTCTTTATCTCTAAAATGTGAATGAACAAAATGTCTCTTGGCTGTTTAATGCTTCCTCTTCACCTTCACACAGGGACAAGTACAGAACATACAGATACACTCACAACTTATTTATAATCCACACAGTTCTTTTTTTTCTACATAAAATGTTACCTTTATAAACTATGTTGTATCTGAGTCCACTCCTTATCCTCTTCCAGTACATCCAGGTGTGTATATACTGCATGTGTGCATGTCTTCTCTAACTGGGAATGTATATGTTCTGTTCTCTCTCTACCTTTATTGTTGTCCTCTTGTTCTGTTTGATTGTCTTCAGATGTGTTGGTCATCTCTCCGGCTGCTCTCATTTTCACTGTTGTCCATGTTGTTGATATTGTCGTCACCTTCCCTGCATCCTCACCTTAATGAATAAAAGAACAACAAGCTGTACAGTTATAAAAACAAATGTAATCATCTCACATCACGACATAAAGATGTGATGCATCAGGATGAATGATTTTAAACAGCTCATCATGTTCTCACCTGAGGACTGAAGAGAAACAGCTGAGGTTCTGTCCTGTAGCTATCAAACACTTTACAAGTCAATCAAGTTAACCTTACCTGGTTTTATGTTGTTTTTAGCTGCTGTTGTTGTTGTTGTTGTTGTTGTTGTTGGTGGTGGTGGTCGATTAGAAACAGATGAACAAAACTTAACAAACTATTCAATTTTAAACGTCCATAAAATAAACAAATATTTAAGTATTTTGTTTTACACCAGTAAGAAGTGACTTTAAACAGATCATCATGTTCTCACCTGAGGACTGAGGCCTGAAGGTCTGCACGTTGTTACCATCTCTTACTTCACAAGTAAAGAACTTAGACCTTGGTGTGTAACTAAAATGAGAAGTCAGAAATGTCACAGAGGCAGAGCAGGGAGACTGTGATGTCTTTATCTCTCTGTGATCTTTATCCACATCTTGACCCTGAAGCAGCCACTTCACTGTGGATCTACACCCTCCATTTGACACCACAGAGCAGTTTAACGTCACCTCATCATTGACCTGATGTTCAGTCACTGAAGATGGAGATATTGTGAGAGAAAGACAACAAGAGTAACATTAACTTCATCACTGTAATCACAATTATTGTAATGTTTCAGTATATTGTTTTAACCAGACAGTTTGAAAACATTATGATGTAAATACTCACAGGTAACAACAGACAGATCAACACGAGAGTCTGGACCTTGTTGTTCTCCTGATCTGAACTGTCTGCAGAAGTAAAGCCCAGCATCCTCCTCTGTGACCTTCTTTATAACCAGAGAACAGTTTTTTATAACTCTCAGTCTGTCTCGTTTAGCTTTGGCATCGTTCTGAATCTGTCCGCCTTCAAACAGCGTCACTGCTGCTGAACTTCTTAAACCACTGAGCCAGGTTGTACTCCCACACTTATCCTGATCATGTATCACATTTTCAAAAGGCAAAGCAACTTTATGTCCAACTCTGACAATACGGAAGTAATCTTTCTCATCTGCAGCTGTTTAAAAAAACAAAGACGGAAATAAATATGAATACAACTGTAGTGTTAACAGTTAACATGATGATCATTATACAGTAGATACAGACGTTTGAAAATATATCTCTGTGAGAGTTTTGGTTTCTAAGAGTTCACTAAAGTCACCACGTTACAAACACAACTCATCACTCTCAGTTAAAGGAACAGTACGTAGTAAAGCACCATTAGTGATATTAAAGCTGTTTTATTTAAAGTGTGTTTTCTGCATCCTCACCTGGAAAGTGGAGCAGCAGCATCAGGAATGAAGACATCATGATCCTTCTGAATTCAGACATCGTGCTTCTCTCTCGGTCTCTGGCTCTCGACTGTCAGAGTCTCTAACCTGCTGCTTCTTTAACAAGAACTCAGTACCTGCTTCCTGTGATAAATGAAGAGTCACTTCCTCATCCATCTCTCCTCTGATGGCCGTTGGGTTAATGTGTGATATCAGCATTTAATCTCTCTTGTTTTTGTTGTGTAATAAAAAGAGTAAGACACTTTTTTAACATCAGATTTTTATGTTTGATGCATTTCTTGTGTTTGGTTATGCAGAGTGAAGGTAACTGTAGGCCTTCTTCATCAGCAACACAACAGAGGAAGTTGAGCATGTAAAGATGGCTAGTTTTAATGCATGTTAACAACATGGTGGTTCCTCTTTGTATCTCTGAAGATTTATTTTTACTTTTTCCGAGAACTGAAGAAGCGTTTCTGTGAAGATGTGGTTAACAGCAGCTGCAGAGCTCTGCAGGTTTTACCCTCTGATGCCGACCAGATAACCATCAGAAACATTAATAAACTCAACTAGCGTCTAATGAAACTCACTTTAATGGCCTACTTTTAAACATATGTATTAGCCGGTGTAATGTTCATGTTGTTTTGTAATAGTTTCATGCTCTACACACTGCAGATTCTTCTGGATGTGCCATTCTTAGAGCAGTCTCTCTGACCTGACTATAGGACGCTACACTCAACTCTCCAAGATGTTTTATCTGATTGAGCTTCATGTTCAGCACACTGCAGAGATGAGTCTTTGGTTCTCTCTGGCAGGAAGTATCAGGATGGTTATGTTTGTTCTTTTCTGATACGGAGAACTTTTAGTTACTTTAAAGCGAGGACGTTTTTCTTCATGTTTGTATGTCCCCTTGATCAATGAATAAATCTGATGTGATTCAAAGCTACAACGATCTCTGCAAAGTTAGTTAGGAAGCAAAGAGAGGCGCGTCATAACCCACAACCCCGATAGAGGAAAGTGGATATTAAATGTAAAAACGGATTAAAACTCCACGACAGAAGGTATCATTCACACACCGTTCCCCATTGGGAGCGACTTGGGGTTAAGCATCTTGCCCAAGGATACATCGATTTCAATTGAAAGACGGCCTCACTACCTTTCATTAACAGTCGTAAACAGTGTGTGTTCTCTGCATCCTCACCTGTAAAGTGGAGCAGCAGCATCAGGAATGAAGACATTACGATCCTTCTGAATTCAGACATCGTGCTTCTCTCTCGGTCTCTGGCTCTCGACTGTCAGAGTCTCTAACCTGCTGTTTCTTTATTTCTCTTCTGAGAACTGATAAGATAAGGTACGTGCTTAAAGCAAAACCGTGCAGAGAATGTACATATAGCATTATATATTAGGTAGTTGTTGGTGTATTATTACTATTATGAATTATTCGTTTCCATAAATACTTGCAGTATTGGTTTTTTTTATATCATTTTTATCAGAAAACATAATTGCTAATGATGTTTGAATGCACACACAGTGGTCTGAGACCAGAGGCCTGTACTACGAAGCTGGTTCAACTTAACCTGGATATGTTGGAGTTAGCCGGTTGGCCTAAGCCAAAACATACGCGCTGGCGCTAAACTGTACTACGACGCCGGTTATCAAGTGGATCGCTCAAGCCAGCCGTGTCCTATCTAGTTAGGTGCGCGTTCACATGAAAGGGGTGGTATTTGGAGCATTCGACCAATCTCAAACACGGACAAGCGTACTGACAGCGCAGCGTCATACTTCCTGAATGAAAAGTGAACTTTAATATTAGTCAAATATGAAGAAGTTAAACTTTAAACATCCATGTCTTAAACACTTTATCCAGGATAAAAGCCACATAGCTGCACCTGCAAGGTGAATACAGCTGGTAAAAGAAAAAGTGTTTGAATGCGTACATTAACAGGTTTATGAAATCACTGCCCCGTCCAAGACACGAGTGGATCTGACTTTAATTAGGAGAATTTGACTCGAGTGTTTCGTCAACTTAATGTGTTGCTTAAAATAATACTTCTGCATACAGTATGTGACACTGTGAGTGTTGCACGGCCAGATACGGCTCAGCTGACTCAGATAAGGAAATATATGATACATTATGATGTGATATGATATGAATGATAATGGGACACATCGACGTCTGCACTCACAGTGCCGCGGACTGTACTTAATGTTACTCTGATCCGGTTACTTATGTCGTGACAGATATTTAAGTAAGCTTTCTTAACGCTAATATTATAATAGTCAGATTGCTCTGAAGATGGGAGGGGATATTCTATTCATTTTCACGTTCACACAGTCAGTTGATTTTTGCCGGCTGTCTTTCCTGCAACGGCAGTTTTTCTGTATTTCCTCTATCCTGTAATATGACTTGATCGCTTTAAACTCCGCACACACGGAGCTCTGATGGGTCAGCAGGCGGTGCTTTCACTGAGTTGATCTCTTAGCCTGCCACCTAACCTGCTCCGGAGCAGGTTTGCCGCTCAGCATAAGTTACCATGGAAATCTAGCCTGCTAAAAAGAGAACCAGCGTCGTAGGACCGGAAAGCCCGAGATTTCCCTGAATTTAGCCGGCTAAGCGAAAATCCAGCTTCGTAGTACAGGCCTCTGGTGGTTTGTCTGTGAATTGCACTTCTGAGAACCAAGATGGAGGTTTTGTTGAGGCTGTGGCAGCAGCAGCAGCAGAGCTCTGCAGGTCTAAACCACTGATGTTGACCAGATACAAAACAGAGACTTGAGTAATGGAAACAGTAACTATTGTCTAAATGAACTCTAATGAAGTATAATTAATGACTTTTTAACACAAGTACCCGCATGTTGTTCTGAAATTCTTAATAAAACTATCAAGTTTTATCTGAGTTATTGTCATGCTCTGCACACTGAAATTATGAATCTTTGGTCCCTTTAAGATGTCTCAGGATAATTTGTATTTACAAAAAGAACTCATGTGCATCCGACATGAATATTACTTATGAACCAGGCGACAACTCAACCACACCTCTGACTAACT
The DNA here is from genome assembly GCF_902827165.1 of Trematomus bernacchii. NCBI lineage: Eukaryota > Metazoa > Chordata > Actinopteri > Perciformes > Nototheniidae > Trematomus > Trematomus bernacchii. The sequence goes on from NW_022987598.1 coordinate 235,242, forward strand.
GCTGAGCTACTACATGTTATGCCCATGCTGTAAATATTAAAGGTCCCATGTCATGGCCATTTCCACTGATCATAATTACATTGTTGAGGTATACTAAAATAGATTTATACTGTGCATTTTTCCAAACTCACATTGGTTTCGCATACAGCATCTCTGTAAAGTGTGTGTATTCAGCAGTATTCACTCTCTCCACTAAACGGCTCGTCGCAGCTCTTGCCCCCCCCTCCCTGTGAGCCTAGTGTGCTCCGATTGGTCAGCTCGGCCACTCTGTTCTGATTAGTCAACCACCAGAGAGGCTCCGCCCATGTCTAACAGTGCTTTTTTCGGCTCGCTCTCGGAACATCAGTCTTATAATGGCGTCGGTACAGCCGTATATTTTATACGCTAACTAACCGAACTGTACCTACAACTGTTGTTATAGAAGAGTAAGTTATTTTTACCTGTAATAAACTACTACTGTTTGATGAGAAATCAAATCATGGTTTGCTATATATGAATGATATGTTATAGGAGCAAATCATTCAGGGAAGAAAGGATACTAAGTATTTCCATCAAACTTTATTTTTAGAAATGTACAAAATGAACATGTGTAAATATACATATATACACTGTATATCATCCATTCCTCCCCTTATAGGCGTTTTCGGCATCTTGCCTATCGCAGCTTTGTAAGCGGCTGCCGGGGCTTTTTAGGACGAGGTATCAGAGTGGGTCATCCCGTGTGTGTGTTGTCCGCCAGACACGCCAGGAGTTTCCTGATCTGGCTGGACGAAATCAAATGCAAATCACAAAATATTAGAGAAACTTAGTTTTTTTAGATTCGTTAGTAGTAGTTGTGGTAGGAGTGTGTGTCTATCTAATCTATCTATCTAATCAACACAGTTAGCTTGCCAGCTAATATGCTAACCTACGTTTTGCTAGTTGTTCAGTGTAATATGCCAATCTACTATGAACAACAGCTAGTCTAGGCTAGCAAGAACATGTTTACAATTGCAATCTTATACGGGTAGTCTGCTACGTTCGGTCATTCATTGTAGCTGGCATGAAAACAATGTTTTCCCTAGCATGTCTAGCTCTAGGTAGCCTTGTTGTTTAGCTATGTAGCATACACGCTGAACGGTAGCTCGGTAGCATACACGCCAGGAACGCCAACTATAATGTACTGACCGTACGGTAAATCACCTGGAGTATACTGTCTATGAGTATTTTGTGTGTGATTGCAGACATTCTCCAGCTACAGTATGAGATACATGTAAGGCCATCTGCTAACATTGGAGTTGATATATGGAAACGCTAGCAACTTAGTTAGCCCAGTTAGCATTGCTCGCACACACACAGACACACACACTGCTGGAGGAGCAGACAGGCTTGGTTATAAAGCTAGAACCAGCGAAACTCATCCTGAGCACACACAAACACTCACAGCCGAAGTAAAAACAATAAGTGTGGCTTGATATTGAGTAAGAAAAAGGTTTATAACGCTGTGAGCATGGGTCTGCGGAGAGCATTTCAACGTAATAGTCCGAAAAACGTTTACCCATTTAAACAGTCGTGGTAGATACCTTGTTTGTTTTAAACATCATAAATACACAAACAACAATGAATACTTACAGGTTGTGTACCCGAACTCCTGCTGGTCCAAACAAAGTAGGAACAGCATCGTTCTTCAGTGCCCTACGCTGTACATATCCGGCATGAATCCTGAAAGGTTTTGGGAAGCTTTGTTACGTGAAAGGCTGGCAGAGGGTGCGGCCATAGCTCTGGGCGTGGCTACTGGCCATTCCTACGTCACGATTCCCACGAAGTAAACAATGGACAATGACGTATCTCCAACGAGGCGTTTTGGGGAGGTATTTTCTGTGTTAGAGTTTTACTCGCTACAGGGTGTACTTTGAGGGTTTTGACTCTGCACACCGTTTACATGCATAAAAACCTTCATAACACACAAGGGGACGGGTAATAACCGGAGAAGCATGACATGGGACCTTTAAGAATACAGTTTATATCCAACATGTCTGCCCCCTTTTTCACAATCCACCTCTAGAGGGACTCACATGTTTTCATAAAGCTGCTGCTGTATTCTCTGTTTGATGCTATTAAGCCAATAAAAAGCATAATATCATTAATATAAATCTTATTATAACTCTGCTCGCTTTGCCCTTACCAGGGTTTTGTCTACACTGGGTAACATGAGCTCTGCGTCCTCTTACTTACGTCAGCGCCCTCATACCAAAATGCAGATATTACCCCGTTAAATTTTAAACTGATGCCAAAAAAATATATTTCTGTTCGACAAAAATGTTATAATTACTCCCAAAATATGAATATTGTGTAGAGCGTCAGACGGCAGATACAGCTTTGTTTTTAGGAAGCGTTGTTGTTTACGTCCGCAACGCCATCTTGTATACGGGCGTCATGTTCTCATGAGAATTGATGAATCTTTTATACAAGATCAGCGCCACAGTATTGCCCTCATACCGTATCTTTCTAGAAAAGCCCCTGCTTACAATTCTAAATCTATGATCCAAAAAAGCGTGCCATTTAGTTTTTTATACAACATTTAATGGTGTTATTGTTGATGGTGGCGTAGAGGAGGCTGGGATCAGCGGAGGCAGCAGAGGAAGAGGAGGGAACTCTCACAGTGCTGTAGGTCACTTCATCATCTTCATCATCATCATGAAGGTGAGTCTGGAGGGAAAGAGTAAATCTCATGAAATGCAAATAAAAAAGTTCTGAAAGTCCTGATTTTGCTGCCATGTAACAACTGAGTCATTCCCACAGCTTCAGCTTTTTGAAGTGCATTAAACCTGCATTCCCTCTCATGGCCAGCAGGGGGAAACACATCTGGTTCCAAAAAGCAGTGAGATTGTATAGAAGTCTTTGTGGAAATGACCCTACTTCCCACTTGATGTATTACCTTAGTAAACATTTTCTTGATGAGTTTATGGTCTCAATCTATAGTTTCAAGTCTTCTTTAATAAAGAATGTATATTATGGTCCCATTTAGAGAACAATAGATGATAAAGGAGGGTTTTCTTAGATTCTAAATCATATCAATAGTTTCTTCCTTTATCCTTCCTTCCTTACATCACCAGTGTAATCAATGAGACAGCTTACCCTGGCTTTCCTGCTGCTCTTCCTGGTGTAGCTGATGGAGGCGTATGGAAACACCATCTTCAGGATCAGCCTACACAAATAAAATATATTATGATTAGTTATTTAATTATGAATCTTTTGACCTCTTACTTTCTGTTTAAAAAATTCAGAAAAGTGTTTTAATTATCCTGTTTAAGGTGGAACGATTTATGAAATAACAATTGTGCAATAATCCAATTATTCCATTTTAAAATCTCACCATGTCATCATCGGTCTCTGTTCTGGTCTCTTACAAGAAAAAAAAGAGAAAATTGACTTAATCTTTCACAGTTAAGATCCAGTTCATTAAAAGCTTCTTGTTTGTAAAGTATAATGTGTGAATGTCCTCACCTTGAGTCCTCTTCCGTCTGATGACAGCCACAGTGATTATTGTGAGTGCTGCAACTTCCACGATCACAACGATGATCCACCACCACCAACCTGGAAGAGAGAAGTTAGAAGAGTTACATATACTCAGAGGTTTTTATATCCTTGTCTTTAAACTCTGAATCAACAACATGTCTTCTGGCTGCATGTCTTTTCTAAATGTTGATGTATCTTTTCTTTCAGTTACTACCTTGATTTGTGTCCTCTTCAGATGAAGTTTGGGGTGTGCTGATGTTCACTGTTGTCCATGTTGTTGACACTGTAGTCACATTCCCTTTATCCTCACCTTAATGAATAAAATAACAACATGCTGTACAGTTGTACAAATGAAGCATAAAGATGTGACGCATCAGGGTGAATGATTTTAAACAGCTCATCATATTCTCACCTGAGGACTGAAGAGAAACAGCTGTGGTTCTGTCCTGTAACCATCAAACAGTAAAGTAAATCACTTAATCCATACCTGAGTTTTTGTTGGTTTCAGTTGTTATTGCTGTGGTTGTTGTTGTTGTTGGTGGTGGTGGTGGTGGTGGTGGTAGATTAGTAGTTGTTGGTTTTGTGTCCTCACCTAAATAGATGAAAACAGCTTAATAAACAATTTATTCTGAAACTTCCATAAAATAACAAAAAGTCATTTTATATCAGTATAAAGTAACATAAACATCTAAACATGTTCTCACCTGAGGACTGAGGGCTGAAAGGAAACTGATGTTCTTCTCCTGTGTAACCATCTCTTACTACACAAGTAAACAACTCAGACCTTGATGTGTTACTAAAATGAGAAGTCAGAAATGTCACAGAGGCAGAGCAGAGAGACTGTGATGTATTTATCTCTCTGTGATCTGTATCCACACCTCGACCCTGAAGCAGCCACTTCACTGTGGATCTACACCCTCCATATGGCACCACAGAGCAGTTTAACGTCACCTCATCATTGTCCTGATGTTCAGCCACTGAAGATGGAGATATTGTGAGAGAAAGACAACAAGAGGAACATTAACTTCATCACTGTAATCATTATTATTATAATGTTTCAGTATATTGTTTTAACAAGAAAGTTTGAAAACATGATGATGTAAATACTCACTGGTAACAACAGACAGATCAACACGAGAGTCTTGACCTTGTTGTTCTCCTGATCTGAACTGTCTGCAGGTGTAATAACCAGCGTCCTCCTCTGTGACCTTCTTTATAACCAGAGAACAGTTTTTTTCAACACTCAGTCCGTCTGATTTAGCTTTGGTATCGTTGTGAATCTGTCCGCCTTCAAACAGCATCACTCTGCTATTTGAATCACTGAAGAACCAGGTAGTACCGTTACACTCATCCTGATCATCTATCACATTTTCAAAAGGCAAAGTGACTTCATCTCCAACTCTGACAGTGAGGGTGTAATCTTTCACATCTGCAGCTGTTTAAAAAAAACAAAGACGGAAAGAAATATGAAAACAACTGTAGTGTTTATAATCAGCATGAGCATCTGTTGAGGAATCAAATATAACTTTAGTGTTCATAATGAGTGTGATGATCACTTTAGATACAGAATATTGCACATTTCACTATTTTGGTTTGAGTGTCCAATAGTTCACTAAACTCACTACGTTACAAACACAACTCATCACTCTCAGTTAAAGGAACAGTACGTAGTAAAGCACCGTTAGTGATATTAAAGCTGTTTTATTTAAAGTGTGTTCTCTGCATGCTCACCTGTAAAGTGGAGCAGCAGCATCAGGAATGAAGACATCATGATCCTTCTGGATTCAGCCATCGTGCTTCTCTCTCGGTCTCTGGCTCCCGACTGTCAGAGTCTCTAAACTGCTGATCTTTAATAATAACTATCTACTTCCTGTGGTTTAGAAGTCATTTCCTAATTCTGACTTCATCTCTCCTCTGATAGTTGTTGACTCCATGTGTGACAGTAGCATTTCATCTCTCATTCTTTTGTGTTATAAATAAAGTAAAACACTTTTTTATCATCAGATTTCTAAGTGTGATGCATTTCGCTGAATGTCTTGTCTTTGTTTATTCTCAATGAGGGTCACTGTAGACATACGCTCTTCATCAGCAAAACAAAAGAGGAAGTTGAGCATGTTAAGATTTTAATGAATGTTAACAACTTGGTGGTTCCTCTTTGTATCTTTGCAGATTTATTTTTATTTGACAGAGAACTGAAGAAGCGTTTTTGTGAAGATGTGGTTAACAGACTGACTGAACTGGAGGAGCAGTCTGAAAGCTGACAGCATGTTAATCAGGGGGTTCAAAAAGTCTCCTGGACACTGTGTAATGGAACATGTTATCACGCTGAGTGACTATTTAAAGTTCACCCTCTGTTCTTCTTTTTCAAGCTATTTCTCACAACAGGTAGAAGCAACTGTCCTGACCTAAATAGCCGCGTTCACACCAAGTACTTTCCTGTACTTAGTTCCGGCACTCAGAGCCCCGGCGCTTTTTACCCCAGGGCACTTAGTACAGATCGCGTTCACACCGGAGTACTTTTCCCTGAGGGAAGATTACGCAAATGAGCCGCTGACGTCACTTCTTCTTCTTCTGCTTAGGCTTTACTGGCAGGCCACAAACCACTTCACGGCGAGTACAGTAGGTGGCGGTATGCACCTTAAAGTTGTTTGCAATCCACTGCAAAACAAGAGAAGAAGAAGAAGAAAAACTTCCCGCGTATACTGCGACGCCCACCCACTCGCTGTACATTAGGCGTCTGTTGTTTACCTTCCGACCTCAGACATGATGGAGATGGAGTCGACTGAAGTTGTGCTGTTTGTGCTCATGTTATACAGCTTTGTAACTGAGTTAATGCATCCTGAGCAACTTGCGTACAATAACAAAACAAGCCGAGCACGAGTGGTGGTGGAGAACGCTTTTGGCAGACTGAAGGGCAGGTGGCGGTGCTTGATGAAAAGAAACGACTGCAAGATGGACAAGATCACATTCCAGGTGGCAGCATGTTGCATATTACATAACCTTTGTGAAAGTAATGATGAGTACAGGGACGAATGGACTGCCTTACCGGCGACCCAGCTTTATGAGGCATCTGAACAGCGTGTAAATTGTACATTGTAAACATTTTGACAATAAAGCTGATCTTTTGTACAGTGCTTTTGTTTCTCTCTTTTATTTTCCAGTCAAGACAGGCAACATTACAATAGTGTACAGTGTGGCAATATAATAACAATAAACTGTGCCAGGTGTGTTGTATGCACAGTAAATAGGCTCAGCAGCAAACCCACCTTTATTATATATATATCTTCCTGAGACCCACTGCATCCGTCTGCCATAAACACTATGGAAACATACATGTTAGTTTCGGCCCATAGTGGACTCCATTTTGTGTTGTCTAAAATGGGGGGCGGAATTAAAAGTTTGCAAATCCCCATGTCCTCCTCAGAGGACAATCATAAAAACATTTAGTTTTAGGTCAAATAATATTTTAAATTATATAAATTATCATATTTGTGTACGTGCCCCTGCCATTCCTCCACAAGGTTGCAACATTGATGATAAATAAATGACAAATAAAGCTTTGCCAGTTTATAACCGATGAAACATGATGGTATCAGAATAATCACTTACATGTGATGTATAGGATGCTACACGGGTCACTAAAGATAAAGTGTCAGGAGAAATAAGCAAGATACAGGATCTGTTTAACAGTAAATAGAAGTTCACATTTTTAATGTAAATAAAATAGAAGTTGTACATGTAAATTAACATTATCAATATAAAATAAAGTGTCAGTTGTATCAATAATATAATAACAGTAATAACAATAATATAAAATGAACTGGTGAGCATCTTGTCCTCCGTTTCCTGGGCCTTGGTGAACAGCACCATCTGATCCCCGTGCATCGACTCTTTCACTACAGCACGCCGGACCTCCAACGCCTGGACGGTGTCAAAGAAATTCGCATCCCGTGTCCGCTTTCCTAAGAGGGGAAAATAAGCAAGATACAAGATCTGTTTAGTCGCCATGTAGTTTTACAACATACTAGGAATGTTTTTTTTGTATTTTCACAAATAGAATTAAGGTTTCACAAATCTGAAACTGTGTTATAAAGAATCTTTTGACTCTCTGGGATAATCCAGTCCAGATTTGATGAGTCTAGGTATAGTGGTTTTAGATCAGGACCTGGTCTAATGTGGTCTACATGTAAAAAAAGCACTGAAATCTCCCTTTTTTGTATTTTCACAAATAGAATTAAGGTTTCACAAATCTGAAACTGTGTTATAAAGAATGTTTAGACCCTCTGGGATAATCCAGTCCAGATTTGTTGAGTCTAGGTATAGTGGTTTTAGATCAGGACCTGGTCTAATGTGGTCTACATGTAAAAAAAAGCACTGAAATCTCCCTTTTTTGTATTCTCACAAATAGAATTAAGGTTTCACAAATCTGAAACTGTGTTATAAAGAATGTTTAGACCCTCTGGGATAATCCAGTCCAGATTTGTTGAGTCTAGGTATAGTGGTTTTAGATCAGGACCTGGTCTAATGTGGTCTACATGTAAAAAAAGCACTGAAATCTCCCTTTTTTGTATTTTCACAAATAGAATTAAGGTTTCACAAATCTGAAACTGTGTTATAAAGAATGTTTAGACCCTCTGGGATAATCCAGTCCAGATTTGTTGAGTCTAGGTATAGTGGTTTTAGATCAGGACCTGGTCTAATGTGGTCTACATGTAAAAAAAGCACTGAAATCTCCCTTTTTTGTATTTTCACAAATAGAATTAAGGTTTCACAAATCTGAAACTGTGTTATAAAGAATCTTTTGACTCTCTGGGATAATCCCGTCCAGATTTTATGAGTCTAGGTAGAGTGGTTGTAGATCAGGACCTGGTCTAATGTGGCCAGGATGCGAAAAAGCACTGACATCTCTCTTTTTTGTATTTTCACAAATAGAATTAAGGTTTCACAAATCTGAAACTGTGTTATAAAGAATGTTTAGACCCTCTGGGATAATCCAGTCCAGATTTTATGAGTCTAGGTATAGTGGTTTTAGATCAGGACCTGGTCTAATGTGGTCTACATGTAAAAAAAGCACTGAAATCTCCCTTTTTTGTATTTTCACAAATAGAATTAAGGTTTCACAAATCTGAAACTGTGTTATAAAGAATCTTTTGACTCTCTGGGATAATCCAGTCCAGATTTGATGAGTCTAGGTAGAGTGGTTGTAGATCAGGACCTGGTCTAATGTGGCCAGGATGCGAAAAAGCACTGAAATCTCTCTTTTTTGTATTTTCACAAATAGAATTAAAGGTTTCACAAATCTGAAACTGTGTTATAAAGAATGTTTAGCCTCTCTGGGATAATCCAGTCCAAATAAATCGGCTATGCAGCGATGTAAGAGGTTCAAACACGGAGGATTGTTCCTTTTTGAAGAGTGCTTCATGTATGCTTGAACTTTGTTTAATGTTGTTGAGGCAAGTTTTCTTACCGGAAGTCATGTGACCTCTAGCCCGGATGTTTACAATGTTTGTGAGAGAGTAAAAAGGCGCAAACATTTGTAAATGCCGGTCTAGGCGAATACGTTTTCACGCTGTTTCATAATTGTACCAAGAAGGAAATAAACATGATTGTGAACATCAGTTCGATGCGTAACGTTCTTTCAAGACAAAGTTACAGTGTGTGTACCTTTGCGTTTGGTTGCTGGTAAGGGGGACGACCAAGCGCTGTGATCTAGAATGCAAAGCTCGCTTGTTTCCAATCCCGAGAGTTGTCCATCCTCGCCTGAAACAGACGATTAGTGCCATGAGTTAGTGAAGCAAATTACAGAAACACTGCAGTTATTTACAAGTCAAAACGTTTTCATAGCGGCCGAGAATATCTAGCTAGCTAGATGTAGCTAGCTCGGGGCCGGTGTTAGCCTATTCAGCCTAGCATGGCTAGCTTGATCTACTGAGCAAATAAAAGTACATCTGAGACCATTATTGTGCAGATTAAAACCCCAGTGCATGTAGTTGATTTTACCTTCGTCGTGGTCGTCATCGTTGGCCACTGAATCCGCCGTTTCCAGTCCTGCCTGAGTTTCTTTATTTTTAGCCGGTGTGTGCCGTGGGGCTGTGCACGATTCCCAGGTCGAGTGAAAGCTACTGAACTGGCTTCAGTAGCATTCCCTGGGTCGCGTCCTCGGCGTAGATCTCCAGAAGCGCCGACACCTCCTCATCATTTCTTGATGCTTGCCATAACTGCTTTCAAAAACAAACTACTCTCCGTCGGTGCGCTGGGTTTTTGTAGCGAGGAAAAACAATGGCGGCTCTACACAACATTTTCACAGTTGTACGGGGCGTGGTTTGCAATTCGCCCAGCCAATCAGCACTGGGGCACTTTTTACCCACAGGAAAGTACGATCTCTCAGCGGGCACTAAAAATGGGGGTAAAAGTTCCCGAGATTAAGTACGATTTTTGGTGTGAACGCGACATAAGGGGTACTAACGGAACTAAACGCGAAAAGTACGGTGAAAAGTACTCCGGTGTGAACGCGGCTAATGAGTCGTAAATAGGGCTAGAGCTATTTGTCGTTGTAATGTTAATGGTCTTGTCCTTTTGTGAAGTGTAGACATGATGTTTCTCCATTTGCTAGCAGATGTGTTTAAAAGAATCCTATATATAGTATGTTTATCTTTTCTGATTGTCACAGCCCCTCCTCTTCTATTCTGTGTGTGAAAATGTGAATATAAGACCCTCTGCAGACCTTCTGACTTTTCATTTTTGCTGCAGACTGCTCGACACTCTGTGACGATGTACCTTCTTGCAAGAATAAACTCCCTAAAAGACTGTTTATTTCAAGAATCTTCATTTCAGTATAACGGAAAGGTTTCCTCACCCTTTTATTATTATGTGTTTGTGTGTCTCGATATATTTCCACCACAACCGAGCCAGGTGTTTTAGCCTCTTCCCGATGGGCCATTCTCAGAGCAGCCTCTCTTACCTTCCTAGACGACGCTCTTCTCCACTCTCCAAGAATGCATAACAGTATGTTAGACAAATAATACAGTTCATCTTTGGTCAGTTCTATCATGGTGGTGAGGAAGGCAGGTTGACCCAAATGCAGAAGCAAAAAGAGATGTATGTATATAGAACCAAATGAGTGCTTCATTAAAATAAATCTTATAAAAACAACATGAAACTGAGGGAGCTAGAAAGGTTAAATAAAGGACCCTAAACTAAAAGTTGTGGAACCAGGAACACAACAGCAATGAACTTTGACAGGAACACTGACAGAATATCGAAAAACCTGTTTAAATACAAGTCAATCAGAATCACTTCCTCTGTTCCCTGAGTGCCGACAATAAGGTAAATCTGCTGCAGCTTAAAAAAAGGAAATCAAAAATCTGTAAAAATCATTTTCAACAGGAAGCTGATTTAAATTTCATCTAGCTTTATTTTTGTTAGTACCGAAAATACAAAATGCAGTGTGGTGCAATAAGCAGAACAGTCCAGAGTAATGTACATATTGTTTTGATAATATATATTAGAAACAGTAGGGGGGGTATATCATTTGCTAAGATATATACAAAAGGGACATGTGGAGCAGTTATAGTAAACAATGCAGGTATAAGGTTAAAGTACTTCCTGATATAAATACAAGTTATCATTATAATTATAAAAAGAAATGAATAGTTAATTTGCAAAAACAAATTGAGGCTGTTTCTACATTAAAACACCAACAGTAGTTTTACTGGTATTCCCTGAAGAGCACATTTAACAAACAAAAAAAGATTCAGCATCATTTTACAATTTAGATATTTCATGAAACACTTGTATGTATGAACATGTGCAGCAGTTACTGTGAGAAATGAAGGTATAGTTGTAAAATGTATACTGTAAGTACAAGTACTGCTAATATTGAGAAGTTACAGATGGAGCATCTTATTTCAGACTCCAGCATACAGCTTCCTGCCTACTACCAGCCAGTTACCTGCCAAAGACCAGTATCTGGGAATGTTAAGCCCTCCCACTATTTTCCAAGAGGGCGTTGCCAGATTTTCAATTTCAGGATTTAACCAGGAGATGGCGCTATATATTAAATAACTATGGCCAAACTAAGACTTAGTTTTTCACAAGAGAAAATGCAGATATTATATAAAAAACTAAAGTATATACTGTAGACTGTAGACTATAGTTCAGATACAGTATAACTATGTATGGGAATGTGAGAGCATAATTAAAGGAGGTTATATCAGAAATGAATTAATATTGTGACGACCCCTCCACACCACTAGGCGTTCCGTGGTCTCTCTCTCTCTCTCTGTTTACCTGATGAGCTGCACCTGGATCAAAAAGGCCTACAAGAAGAGAGCCCAGCCGGATTCGTCTCTCTCTCACTCCTCTGGGCACTCTCTCCTTGCCAGCCTCGGGGACCTGTTGCTGGTTCCATTTACTTATTTGTTTATTAAGAATAAAGGATTGTTATATTCTTACCCCTCGTCTCCCCTCCCTGCTTTTTGTTGCAGCCCAGGAGCCGGGTTGTAACAATATAATAAGCTATGTTTCTGAAGTGCCTCTCATGGGGCTCAGGTGTTCTCAGTCATCAGAAATGTTCCAATGATCTCATGGTTCTCCTGTTTTCTCCTGTAGAATATGAGGAGGTGATGTTTGACAGCAGTGGACTCTGAGGGGAGTTGATGTTGTTGATCAGTCACACAGAGGCAGAAGGCTCTCCATCGTTTTCATAGTCCACCTCATCTTCATCAATATGCTCCTGTCAACATGGAACAAAGACATGGTAAAACCACAAGTAAGTACATGTACTCAGGTTCTGCACTTAAGTACATATTTTAAAAACTTTACTTGAGTATTTTCACTCGTCACGATCTGTCTTTGTTTTCCTGTTTTATGTTTATTTTCCACAACATATTTCTAGACCGACTGGAAAACTGGGTGGGACTTAAAGGACAGGAAAAACGTTGTTTCTACAGGTAACTACACATCTTAATGTACACAAATGACATGAGGGGTTCCTCAGGGCTCTGTCTTGGGGCCTCTTCTCTTTAACATCTACATGCTACCACTGGCTGAATTTAATTTAATTGTAAGCATTATAAAGAGCTGTTGATTCAACTACATGGTCACTTTGAAGCATCCTTAATGAGTTGCTGATTTTTGTTATTTTGCTTAATTAACTGTTTTGCTTTTCTGAGATCATTTCATTTGGATACATAAATATTCTAAATTAATCTTGTGTTGCATCTTCTCATGCCTGTCATATATCCACTGTTACAATTGGATAACAAATAATACATACATTTAATTATGCAATGTTTAAACTCACCATGTTTTCTTCCGTCTGTGCTTTGCTCCCTGAAAAAAGGACAAAACAAGTTGATATTAGATTTCACCTTTATTCATATATTTTGTATTTCATCTGTGAAAATCTCTCACCTTTAGTTATTGTCCACAAGTTGACTGTAACCACGGTGATGATGAGAGCCGCTAAACCCACAGACACGATGATGAGCCTCAAGCGACCTGGAAAAGAGAAGTTAGAAGAGTTAAATATAGTCAGAGGTTTTGATCTCTTTATCTCTCAAATCTGAATGAACCAAATGTCTCTTGGCTGTTTGATGCTTCCTCTTCACCTCCACACAGGGACACGTACAGAACATACAGATACAAACACAACTTATTTATAATCCAGACAGTTCTTCTTATTTTCTACATAAAATGTTACCTTTATAAACTCTATGTTGGATCTGAGTCCACTCCTTATCCTCTTCAGTACATCCAGGTGTGTATATACTGCATGTGTGCATGTCTTTTCTAACTGTGAATGTATATTTTCTGTTCTCTCACTACCTTTATTGTTGTCCTCTTGTTCTGTTTGATTGTGGTTCTGTCCTGTAACCATCAAACACAAAACTTAACAAACTATTCCATTTTAATCGTCGATAAAATAAACAAATATTGAAGTCTTTTTTTTACACCAGTAAGAAGTGACTTTAAACAGATCATCATGTTCTCACCTGAGGTCTGAGGCCTGAAGGTCTGCACGAAGTCACCATCTCTTACTTCACAAGTAAACAACTCAAACCTTGATGTGTTACTAAAATGAGAAGTCAGAAATGTCACAGAGGCAGAGCAGTAAGACTGTGATGTCTTTATATCTCTGTGATCTTTATCCACATCTTGACCCTGAAGCAGCCACTTCACTGAGTATCTACACCATCTATATGGCACCACAGAGCAGCGTAACGTTACCTCATCATTGTCCTGATGTTCAGTCACTGAAGATGGAGATATTATGAGAGAAAAGACAACCACAATATGTAACAACATGTAAATGTACTTCATCACTGTAATCATCATCATTATTGGAATGTTTCAGTTTAGAGACAGTTTGAAAACATTATGATGTAAATACTCACTGTTAACAACAGACAGAAAAACACGAGAGCCTGGACCTTCTGATCTGATCTGTCCATAGAGGTAACAACCAGCATCCTCCTCTGTGACCTTCTTTATAATCAGAGAACAATTCTCTGTAACTCTCAGTCTGTCTGATTTAGCTTGGGCGTCGTTGTGAATCTGCCGGCCTTCAAACAGCCTCACTGCTGAACTTCTTAAATCATAGAAGAGCCAGGTAGTACTCTCACACTCATCCTGATCATCTATCACATTTTCAAAAGGCAAAGTGACTTCATCTCCAGCTCTGACAATGGGGGAGTAACGTTTCACATCTGCAGCTGTTGGGGAAAAAAAGCAGAAAGAAATATAGATGTCATAAATGCTGACAGAATAATGATGTATTATATAAAAAGGTAAAGAGTTAGAGTTCTGGTTGACACATTAAAACCAGAGTTAATTACAGATCCACATAACTAACTTAAGTGTTCATAGTGAGTGTGATGATCACTTTAAAGAATATTGCTATGTGGGTTTTAGGCCCCATTTACACGGGAACTGGAAGTGGCGCTGTACTTCCGCCACAAAATACACCAAAAGCAGCGAAGAAGACCACCCGAGCATGGTTGCCATGGTTGCCAGGTTGCCCTTCTGTTTATGCGCCGTGGTGGATTTAGCAACATGCAGTTCATGTAGTTCTCCATGTCCACTTGTTGCTGATGGTTGTGGTAGAGAAGCTGTACATTTTGCACTAACATCTGTAGCATGGTCAGTCATACTTGCCAACCTTGAGACCTCAGAAATCGGGAGCATTTCAAAACCACCGCGGGGGGGGGGGGGTGCTAGTGGATCTCCGGAGCTGTATTAGATTAACATTAATAGTTGTAAGTGCACTGTCTTGTGTGGGCTGGACCTGTATTTTACAGGAAAGGAGTCAGCAGAGGGTCGAGTTGTCGATTCTTGTTCTGTTTTCTGTGACTATCTGCCTCACCCTCTCAGACTTTCAGTTGCGCACACTACTAAAGAGACGCGCTACCATGGAAACCAAACAATGGTGTAGCTGTAAAGTCCGAGTGGAAACAGTCCTGAGTAAATCTGATTTTGTCAGAAATCGGGAGAAATGCGGGAGAAATATGACCCCGGGAGGAAACCGGGAGAGGGCAATGAAATCGGGAGTCTTCCGCGAAAATCGGGAGGGTTGGCAAGTATGTGGTCAGTAGCAGTAGCAGTAGCTACTGACCATGCTACAGCAGTGAGCAGCAGAGGTGGGGAGAGGCGGGGCTATGGCTTCATCGTTATCAGGAAATGATCGTATAGGACGTACACACGGAGCCGTTTGGCCCCCCAGAGTGTTCCGTCCGCAGATATATCCACCTTGGGACCCGTTATCGTTTTAGGGGTCCGTTTCCGCGGTTCCGTTACGGCCTCGTGTGAACGAACGGGCTATACGAAAGAGAAAAGTAGCGGATACAACCCGTTTCGTTCCCGTGTAAACAGCACCTTAGTGACCAAGAGTTCACTAAACTCATCACGTTACAAACACAACTCATCATTCTCAGTTAAAGGAACAGTACATAGTAAAGTACTATTAGTGATATTAAAGCTGTTTTATTTAATGTAATTGGTAAATGTTAAATGGACTGTCTTTTTAAAGCGCTTTATCCAGTCTTTCACCCCCTCAAAGTGCTTTACATGTACATGCAACAAGTCACCCATTCACACCCAATTCATACAGAGCAATGTGCTGCTTGCTCAATGAAGGTGTTAGAGCAGGGGTGTCAAACTCAATTTAATCTCGGGCCACATAAGCATCATGGTTACCCTCAAAGGGCCAGTTTTATATATAAGACTATATAAAAATACATATATAAATATATAATATATATAAAATAATGTATTATATTATTGCCTCTGCATTGGATTATTATCGGATAGGGTAATAACTTCATCAGTAACTACGTCTGAAAGCAGAAGTTTAGGGCCAATAATTGAAAGTCTCTTCATTGAGAATGATTTAAAAAGAAAAGAAAAATTCTGGAGAAAAAAAAGTCACAAAAAATAAATACAATTTTGAAAAAAATGAGTGAAATTTTGAAAAAGTCAGATTCTGAGAAAAAGGGAATATTTTGAAGAAAAAAAGTCAAATTTGAGATGCATTGTGGGACATGTAGTTTATGGGCAACGTGCTTCTGTAAATCGGCATGTAACCATATAATAAACATCTTATATTCTTTGCAAGCTCTTGTGGGGCCGCTTCAAAAGAAGTCACGGGCCGGATTTGGCCCCCAGGCCTTGAGTTTGACACCCCTGTGTTAGAGCCATTTTCTTTTCATCATTATGGTTTGAATGTTTGTCTTATTACTATAAGGCTATAGAGTAAAATCTGTGAGTCACAATACGCTTTAAAAGATGTTAGTTTAAGTGTCACTTATTTGCTGTCATATGTGCGCTGTCGAGTTTGACATGCACGTCTATATGTCTATATATGGCATGACATTGGTTCACAGCTGAGGGTGTGATTAGACAGGAAGTGGTATAGTCTTTAGACCGTGTTCTTTTTGTTCTTTTTGTTCATTTTTGATACGGAGAACTTTTAGTTACTTTGAAGCAAGGAAGTTTGTCTTCATGTTTGTATGTCGCCTGGATCAATGAATAAATCTGATGTGATTCAAAGCTACAACGATCTCTGCAAAGTTAGTTTGGAAGCAAAGAGAGGCGCGTCATAACCCACAACCCCGATAGAGGAAAGTGGATATTAAATGTAGAAACTGATTCAAACTCCACGACAGAAGGTATCATCCACACACCGTTCCCCATTGGGAGCGACTTGGGGTTAAGCATCTTGCCCAAGGATACATCGATTTCAATTGAAAGACGGCCTCACTAGCTTTCATTAACAGTCGTAAACAGTGTGTGTTCCCTTATGAAACAAAAATATATTGTAATATATTGGTAAATATAATACAATATACTGGATCATACATTTCCATATATGGGAAAGTAGTCCTTATATTTTTAAATATATTGCAATATATGCATGGACCATGTATGGCTATATATTGATACATATAAAAAAAATATATTGCAATGAAAACAAAAACTGCACTATACATTTATATGTAATAGTTTTATTGAAACACTCATTTATCTTTCATGAGTTACACAAGTTTACATAAAATAGAACAGATATTCATAAACAGTTATCTCACTTCGTTTTGTATAGTTACCCACTTTATATATGAACATATGTTTGATGGTAGCCTATATATAAAAAAAGTACAAATTGTCCATTGAATGATGGAAAATAATATACAGTTTATAAATATATATAGACACACACATATATGCACGCATATATATATGCATATATGCACGCATATATATATATATATATATGCATATATATATTCACATATATATATTTATATATATATGCATATATGCACGCATATATATATGCATATATGCACGCATATATATTTATGCATATATTACGGCCGACCTTCTATTTGGAGTGGAACGCAGCCCATCCACGGCAGACAGGCCAAACAGTATTCGAATGCGCCACTTCCGGCTGATTTCGGGGAGCCCCCCCCCCCTCTCCAGCAATAGATTGATCTGATTGGCAGATTCAAATCTGCGTTGCTGCCTCTGTCTGTTGATTCTGTCGCTGAGTGTCAAAGAGAAAGCATTCATCAGGTGCTTCGAAACGGAAAATTAAAAAGAAACGAGAGGAAAATACAGCACCAGAGTCAGGTATGTGTGTGAGCATTTAAAACTATTTTAAATTGAAATAATTCTGCATGTACACTACAAGTAGTCTAGTTGCTTAATCCGTATGTCCCGTCTCTCGGCACTACACCAGCTACATTAGCTAACGTTAGTTAAATTAGCTATGTTAGTTCCCTCGTGTATGAGTGTATAACCGGTCCGCAGCTTTGTGAACATTCAATTTAGAAGATTTTCGATGTTACAGTTAACTGAAGTCGACCCAAAACAGCCAAAAATAGCGGACCTTTAGATCGCTAACATTTTAGCATAAGTCAATGGAGTTTAACATAGCGAAAACTAGCCCCACGGCTAACGGACATTTTCTGACTGGTGACGATGATGAGCTAGTTAAGTAATGTAACCACAGTTAGTCTATGTGTTGTAAATTCCCCTTGTTCTCCTTGATCTGCATTATATCGTTCGTGTTTTAGTCAGGCACATTTAGGGACAGCTAATGTAGTGCAGCTACGGGTCCTCGAGCTGGTTACATCCATGGGTTACACATGTGCATTCATGACGGGACATTATTGCGCATCGTCACATGCATAATTACCATCGTCACAGAGAGAATGCGTTCGTGAAGAATGTGAGCATATATGCAGATCTTTAGTGTTGGTAATGTTATAAGATTGTATGCATAGTGTCCTGCTGAGTCAGTGTGTTAATGAGTCTTGATGTCCCGTTTTTAGTTGCTATGTTGTTCAGGAATTGAGCTAATGCTAGCTAGTTAGCTAAGTTAAGCTATTCAGTGATAGTGTGTGGATGAGATGCTAACTTAGCTTTTATTAGCCGTGTGTTTGCAACGTGTCTAATGTGTTTTAGCAACAATTAGTATTGCTGTTGCTTATTATTAATAACCATAGTCTGGTTAGTTATTGTAATTTGAACCTTATTTCTATTTCTGTGTATTTTGCAGAAACCATTCATTCATTCTCTACTCTACGTTATCATTATCATCATACTCGTCAACCCATTCAACATCCTGTATGTGATTCCACATCAAGCATGATGTATTCTGTGTTGATGATCAGAACCAAGCTAATATAAAGTCCAAAGACTGTACTTCCTGTCTCCGTGTCAACTCTCTAACCGGAGTGCTGTTTTGGATAAAACTGCTCCAGCACAAACATCACAAAACACATAAGATTCCCCAATACTATGTGTTCTGATGTTAGTAACTATGTAGGCTAACATTAGTTAGGCTATGTGTTGTGGACTAATGCATTCAAGTTAGTTCACATTTTAGTTGTTATTGCCCCTGCTGACAATTGTGTGGATAATATGTAGCCTACAGTCAATGGCATTTCACATTTTGCTCTCCAGTGTATGTTATTAATTAATTAATGTTGACCCATAATACTATATATCTATATATTTTACAGGAGCATTGTTGAAATTCATAGGTCGAACTAAGCCTGCAGAACCACAAGTCAAGAGGACAGAGGAGCCAGATAGCAGTGGTGACTGAGACAGAATAAATAAGGAGAGAGGGCCCATGCAGAGGCAGACATCAGTAGTGAGGAATCAGACCCAAAAGACACGAGGACAGAGGAGCCAGATCGCAGTGGTGAGGAACGCACTGTCATTTAATTTCACTGTAATTTTACTTTTCACATATCACTTTATTCACTATTCAGCTTATTTATCCTTGCCATGAAGGAATGAATGATTGAATGGATGAATGTTCTATATTATTTTAATGACAGATTGAACCACAGCAATATTGTTTTAGAGATTTTATATGTTTAACTGCTATGCCTGTCATCTCTGCTCTGTGTCATTGTGTTGTCTCCTGGGTTCTGTAGTGCCCGGAGTCTGTCTTTTTATTTTTTTCCTCCAAACCCCATCCCCTCAGGACGCCTTTTGCCTCCTGTCAGGTCATCATTGTAATAAGAATTTGTTCTTAATTGATTTTCCTGGCTAAATAAAGGTTCTACTACTATTTATTCAGTTATTTTATTACTGGTACTGCTAATTGCATTATGCGTATTGTTGTATATTGTATATACGTATGTATTTACTACTACTACTTACAAAATCGAGGGTTGTAGCTTTGTACATATACACATAGTAGTACATATTTCAGGGTTTTTCTATGCCTTTGTTAATCTAAATTCTAATACTCATAGGCGACTACCACTCCTGCCGATGCCGATGCCGAGGCCCAGTTCTCCCTTCCCACCACCCCAGGCTCATTGTGCTAGGTAAAACTCTCATTCAATAAAAGTAGTCTTTTTTAAAGGTGGGGTAGGTAATTTTGGAGAAACCAGCTCGAGTGCGCTAGAATTTGAAAATACACAGCCGGAAAAAATCTGCCACTTCCTTACAGAGCCCCTCCTCCAACACACACAAACGCGCACATGACCAATGAGGGCACGAGATAAGTTTGTGCACAGATGGAAGGCTGACAGGCAGGTAGGCCATCCAGTCATTTCAGCCGGGCCGGCTAAAATGATTGGATGTGCTTTTTACAGTACCACGGCTTCCACAGATGATATTTTTTTATGGATTTTTTGTCAAAGCACTTCAGATATTCATTGCTATCGGAATGTTAAGAGCATTCCATGGAATATAACAAAAAGTGTATCTCGAGCCGGTTTCTCAAACTTACCTACCCCACCTTTAAAGATGAATGCAATTACATTTAAAAAAGTTTTAAACAGAACTGTTACAGATGCAGATGCTTGGTCCAAATTCCATAAAATATACCAACCAGTAGCGCCACACTCAGACGAAAATGTACAAAGCCTATTCTTCCACTATTTGTATTCCCACATTATTCACCAAGCCAGCCCATGCTTTAATATAGATATTATGGATATTGTTATAATTCCTGCTGTCTTTTGTGAACTTCTAATTATTTGTAATTGTTCTGTTCCACAGATGCTGTAGTAAACCACCATCCAGGGACCAAGACATCAGATATAAGAACATCCATTAACACAAGAATTTGTGAGTAAAGGCACGAAAAAAACAAGATTGACGATCAAATAGGGTACAAGACTGTTTTTTTGGCCCTGTTCCGGACCTTGTTTTAATGAGTGATCAGCTCATGTTTAAAGTTGTCACCAGGTGAAACAAAAAACAAGATTGTTGAATAGGATAACAGACTGCTCTTTTTGGCCCTGTATGAAATAACAATGCATCATTTATTAACTATACCTATACAAAATGTAATACATTTTCCCTTCATTATGTAATAACACCTCCTTTTGTAATAATTTGCCCATTATGTAGTAAACAAGTTCAATGCAAATATGTAATACATGTCGCCACATTTTGAAATATATTATTACATATTGCTGTGGTTATTACAAAATGAGTTGCAAACAATAACATTACAACTGTTTATTTATTTATTCAACCATGACTCATCCTTACTCATAATTTAAAAATACTTCAGTAGAATATCTTTCATTGGCCAAAACTAGATCAAGTGTTACCATATTCATTAGCCAACATGTATATCAACATCAATTTTGGGATATATTTACAGTTTGGTTATGGTTACATAATGAATATTACAGTTTTTTAAAAGGGCAACTCACGCATTTTGTAATAACCATTGCAAAATGTAATAATTTATTACAAAATGCAGGGACATTTATTTTATATTGCGTTCAGGCTGTTACAGAATGCAGCAGATTATTACAAAATGTGGGTTTTATTACATAATTACATAAAAATGTTCTTGAGTCATTACATAATGTGTTGTTTATAGGCCTTTTCTTTTATTCTTTCCTTGTCCTTCTTTTAATGAGTATTTTGATAACTGTTACACATTGATAGAAAAAAACAAATTAAGCTTCTCATTATTCAGACTCAGCTCTCAGCGCTTAAGCTTCTTTTAAATGTTGATAAAACCAAGGTAATGCTCTTTTCAAAAACTAAAAAAGACACCAGAGCCTGTTTTAGATATTTTAATTACACAAGGAATAAAACTTGAAGTGGTTACCTGTTACAAATACCTTGGTATCTGGCTTGATGATTGTCTCACTTTTAAACTTCATGTCAATAACCTGCTTAAAAAACTGAGGGTTAGGCTAGGTTTCTTTTCCAGGAACAAGTCCTGTTTCTCACTTGAGGCCAGAAAAAGGCTAGTCACTGTGACCTTTTTACCTGTACTGGACTATGGTGATCTGATCTATATGAATGCACCTGCCAATTGCCTGGTCAAGTTAGATGCCGCCTATCACAGTGCACTGAGATTTGTGACAAACTGTAAAGTATTAACCCATCACTGTACCCTGTATGCAAGGGCAGGTTTGCCTTCACTAACTGTACGGAGGCTCAGTCACTGGTACATTTTTATATACAAAGCCATGTTAGGGAAACTTCCTTCCTACATCTGCTCCCTGATCTCACGGCGAATTGTAAGTGGCTACTGCCTGAGATCGAATGTTGTGATTTTATTAAATGTGCCAACTGCTAGGACTGTCTTAGGGAAGATAGCATTTAGATGCGCAGCTCCGCTAACTTGGAACAGTCTGAGCAATTTGGTTCCACTAAATGTATTTAAAGCAAGGATAGATATTATCCAATCGGAAACTGTTGGAACCTGTAAATGTTACTAGCTATGTAAACTGTAGTCACTGTAAATATGCTGTATGATGTCCTTTTTTGTTTTTCTGTTATGTTTATATGTATTCATGTGGAACCTACTTGCAGCAGGTCACCCTTGAAAAAGAGATCAATGATCTCAATGGGATTCACCTGCATAAATAAAGGTTTGAAATTAAATGAAAGATTTTTTTTATCAGAACATGCATTTCTCCTCATTGTGAACATATATTGCACTCATGTTCAGAATATATGGTACGTACATGGTCTTTTATAAATCTGAATATATATAGTATAATTGTACGGTGTCCTTGGGTGTCATGAAAGGCGCCTAAAAATAAAATGTATTATTATTATTATTATAGTGCATACATGTCCCCATATAATTGTGAATATATAGCGCATACATGTCCCCATATAATTGTGAATATATATAGTACATGTCCCCATATAATTGTGAATATATTCTACATACATGTCCCCATATAAATCTGAATATATAGCGCATACATGTCCCCATATATTTGTGAATATATATAGTACATGTCCCCATATAATTGTGAATATATTCTACATACATGAACCCATATAAATCTGAATATATAGTACATACATGTCCCCATATATTTGTGCATATATATAGTACATGTCCCCATATAATTGTGAATATATTCTACATACATGTCCCCATATAAAACTGAATATATAGTACATACATGTCCCCATATATTTGTGAATATATATAGTACATGTCCCCATATAAATGTTAATATATAGTAAATGTATGTTCACATATATACACAACCAATATATTATATATATTTACATATATTACTCAATATATGGAAAGCGGCAATTACTGATGTATTATCACATATATTACAATATATTATCACAATATATTATTCAATATATATATATTGTAATATATTAACACAATATATTATTCTATATATCTTCAATATATTTTCAATATATTTTGTAGATATGAATAAATATGTTTTTCATGTTGATTATTAATCAGTATCACTTGGTGTAGCCAACAGCAAGATTTCCTTTATTAAATCTTTTCAATTAACCAGTAAATCAGAAAACAAAATAATGCAATATATTGACAGTTAATATATGGGGAAATATATTTTCTTTGCGTAAGGGTTCTCTGCATCCTCACCTGTAAAGTGGAGCAGCAGCATCAGGAATGAAGACATCATGATCCTTCTGAATTCAGACATCGTGCTTCTCTCTCGGTCTATGGCTCTCGACTGTCAGAGTCTCTCACCGGCTGCTTCTTTATTTCTCTTCTGAGAACTGAAGAAGTGTTTCTGTGAGAATGTGGTTAATAACAGCAGCAGAGCTCTGGTGGTTTTTCCCTCTGATGCTGACCAGATAAGGTACGTGCTTAAAGCAAAACCGTGCAGAGAATGTACATATAGCATTATATATTATTTAGTTGTTGGTGTATTATTACTACAGATGAAGCGTCTTATTTTGGACAGTTTAAAGTGCGAGGGTCGTGATCGGTTCATGCACGTTCCGTGATGGCCGGCCGGCCCCCAGTCAGACTTGATACCGCCCCCATGATAAATACATTTAATTATTGTGAAGCCAGCTGCAATGGATCATTGATCCACCAGGGGGTGCAGTGGGGTTCCACACTGGAGTCATGTGAAATCAACTTCTAAATAATAGATGTTGTTTAGTCGGAAAAAACGAACGAGCCGGCTCTCCCGATTTTTAATCCTAATTTAATCATCATCATTGATGTTTATGTTCGCCGAATTGACATGAAATCACTGACAAATATGAATATTCTGTATTCAACTTCATTGAAACGATCAGGATGGGTGTTATTTTTCCCCACAATGACCAAGTCGCTGCAAATGATCCCATGTATTACATGTACATGGCCACATTCTCAACAAAGTTACGTAACGAAACATTCTGTATTCCTTGCTTACTTTTTATTTAATGCTTTATAACAGCTGGAATAGTTCGTTTAGAACAGGCACCTCACTCGCAATCTGCTCCTCCGCAACGCCTACCACCTACCTCCGGCTGAAATTATGAATGTACAGTAAGGCATAGTAATCATAGATAACACGGCAGGGTCCGTTACAGTTTGTTTTCATCTGATTTCAAATATTTCAAATGTCTGAAGTTAATAAATACATTCTCAGTGTTCAAGTCAATAATAGTCATATAAGAAAAGTACTGATCTAATAACAGAGATTTTATAAGGACTTTTCAATGTTCGACATCGCTCATGTGAAATACAGTAAACTGGATGTTGTGGTGCCGAGAGGCGGGGTATCAAAAGTACAAGCTAAACTTTTATTTAGCATCTGAACACACTTGTAAACAACGTGATGCCCGGGAAGCGAAGACCCGGCGGAAACAGCTGGTCTGGTTCACTAAAATGTCCGTGTACAGTATATCTGGTACTAATGTATAGCGGATCTTTGTTAAGAT
Source organism: Trematomus bernacchii (assembly GCF_902827165.1). Taxonomy (NCBI): domain Eukaryota; kingdom Metazoa; phylum Chordata; class Actinopteri; order Perciformes; family Nototheniidae; genus Trematomus; species Trematomus bernacchii. The sequence continues at coordinate 259,914 of NW_022987598.1, forward strand.
CCATATGTCACGGATAGAACTATATATTGAGCTTTAAAACAAATGATATATATTATAATAAAATAAACACCGGCTGTTGTTATGCCTGCTGTAACGTTTACTTTCTCCGTTCTCCGCTTAAGTAATTATTACTTCCTGGTTAGCTTTCCGCTCGAAATTTAAATCTGAAAATGGCAAAATAACGGAGAAAAAAACGTTCACAGAGAAGACGACAACAATTGTCACTTGCACTTGTCATTTAGCATCTGAACACACTTGTAAACAACGTGATGACCGGGAAGCGAAGACCCGGCGGAAACAGCTGGTCTGGTTCACTAAAATGTCCGTGTACAGTATATCTGGTACTAATGTATAGCGGATCTTTGTTAAAATCCATATGTCAGTAGAGATGGGATGGCAGAAGGTGCTATATATATATATATATATATATATATATATAATTCCAAAGCTGGTAAAGACCTTTCAAATTTAGCAATAATAGTCATATAAGAAAAGTACTGATTTGTTCTTGAATCAACTTTTTTATGGAAAATGTTTTATGTAATTTTATTTCATTTTAAATAAAATGAAAGACATTCACAGTTAATGTAATTAGATATACATTATTAATGCCATACATTTTTAAATGTAATTAGATATACATTATTAATGCCATACATTTTTGCATAAATATTTATTCAGTATGATAGCTGTCTAACAGAAGTTAAATCCATTTCTCACTTATTCTGACAATGTACTTAACCCCAAATAAAAGAACCCAATAAAAATAGTTGTTAAATAATAGTGAAGTCACGTTGTAATAACAATAACTCATCTCTCTCGGTTTTTTTTGTTTTCTTTGTGTGCTTTGCCAAAAGCCACTGTGTCAAGTGTCCTAGTTGGGTTACCGTAACGAACAGCAGCCGGCTCTCGATTTTTAATCCTAATTTAATCGTTTATGTTCGCCGAATTGACATGAAATCACTGACAAATATGAATATACTGTATTCAACTTCATTAAAATGTTATTAACGTGCCTAAACTCAGTAATTCACTAAAAATTACTGATCCCTCCGCGTCGCGGAGGGATCTTGATCCCTGGGTGTTATTTTTCCCCATAATGACCAAGTCGCTGCAAATTATCCCGCTTATTACATGGCCACATTCTCAACAAAGTAACGACATGACTCCCAATATTAATTAAAATGCTTTTATGGATTTAGAAAATATTTTTATTGATTTAAAACATAGTTCTATGTATTGATTTAAATTTACATGCATCCGCTAAGAAAAATAGTCCGTTGTTACCGTTTTTTTAAACAGTCAGAATGAAACGGCAGCTCTCAGCTGTGTGTTCACACTCCTAACTCTGATCTTTCTTTTCCAACAGTTAAGTTAACTGTAGGTTACTCTGAGTGACAAGCTTACAGTTAGTGAAGTAACACTTTTTTTTTGTGAGTCACGACCTCGCTGTTTCATTCTAACATAACGCTCCAAATATGACTGTTTCCACTCGGACTTCAATACAGCAACACCATTGTTTGGTTTCCATGGTAGCGTGTCTCTTTAGTAGCGTGCACTCCTTTCCTGTAAATTACAGGTCCAGCCAGGCAAAACAGTAATATGAAATATGAACGTTAGTTTTTAACTGAAATGATCAAATAAAGTCAAAATGTCACAGTGTTTACAAACATTGACCATACCGTTCACCAGCCCCCACCCCACTCTTTGTTTAAAACGAATTGGCCATCGGAATGTGTGTGTCCCAACCCCCCCCCTGTGATATCTCTTCACAGGGGGGAGAGAGTTAGACGCTCGTGAATTGTCAACGGGGGGGGGCCTCTCTGCACGGAGGAGCCGCGGAGAAGTGAATCACAGTGATCTGCTATTTTAAAGTAAATTCAACACATATCGACCCTAAATATAGCATATATTAAGAACGAGAAAGTGTTAACATCGTTTTTTGTAAACATATGACCAATGTGCGAGGGTGATGACATCAGAGCATCGTCCTATGGGCTTAGCCCCGGACAGGTACAACAGGTATTCACTCAGAGGGGGGTAGTTACCCATTTACATGTCAAAAAGCAACATACAGTAGGCGGGTGGGGGATGGTGAACGTTTACATTTCTCTACAGCAGTGGTTCCCAAACTTTTTGTGCCCAAGGCACACCAAAGGACAAGTAAAAATCTCAAGGCACACCTATTGTGCGAAATAGCCCTTATAACACGTGTTATCACTCATATCATGTAAAATATCTGTAAATGTGCATAATTATTTACTAATGCCAAATAAAATGTATAGATAGAACAATCAGTGGTTCAAGTTAGTATATTCCTCAGTGTAACATATCCACTAGTTGCAAAGCTTAAACATTTTTATATATTTTTTTATTTTAAGGGAAAGGATGTTTTCACTACTCAGTTTGTCAACTATGTTACGGACAAACTTGATGTCATTACAATCATTTGATTAAGTCCTGCACTTCAAGTAAAATCAAATTTGAAAGGCTCTTGAGTCTATTCTACCATATATCCAAAGATTTTTTAAAGTTTAAAAAATAATTGTATTAAAGTTTTGTTTTTTCATGTGATATGTTCAGCACTGTCATTAAGTTTAGGGATATTTTGTATTATAAAACTACCATACAGGTCATTTTGATAGTTTTAAGAGATGTCATGTAAAACTCCAACCTGTGTAGATATACATTATACTATAAAGGATATCAGAAGCACTATTTTAGATATTTTAAATTTGAAAAAATGAGGTGCAACATAGTTGACAATGAAAGTCAAACATTTGACGCAAATAACATAGTTGACTGGACACATTATTAACCATCAGCACTATGTTAATTTCAAGGCAGAAGTGCAAAATTCCATTGATAATGATGTGTAATGACGTCTACATGTCATACAAATTGTCAACTAGGTTACCTGTCAACTAAGTTACTACAGTTATTACAGTACTGGGTAACTCAGTTGACAGGTAACCTAGTTGACAATTTCCCTATTTTGACCCATCATTTCAATGGTAGGCCTTGCCTGGATGACCACATGTCATTTTCTTGAACAGGTTAACATCACATTTGCACATATAATTGAATTAAAATCATTAAACAATTGTAAACCATAACAATGTACGTAACATTGTTGATTGTCAATGAGTATATTAATTGACCATGTGCTATTATACATAAAATATTGTAAAAATGTAGAGGACAATCACCACAGTGTGTTCAAAATGTCTGCCAAAGAGGAACATGGCATCATGTGATGCTGGTGACATGGTATTGGGACAAACAATTTTTGAGTTAAAGGGGGAAGTTCTGTTAGTAACATAGTTGACAGAACTTTTGCGGACATTCATATATTAAGATATTTAAATTATTTAAAGGGGGAAATCAATTAAAAATATGTTATTATTCTTTAGTATTTAGACTTTTGAAATAAATGAATCATTTTTTAAATTTACTTTAATGGTTTTTATTCATTATTTTGAATCCAAGACACCCTCAACTAAAAAACGGACATAGCAAAAACTGACAATTTAAGAACATCATGACACATTTCAAGCTAAATAAAGCATAGGATGCACATAATGTTTGTGTGATATTATAACATGCTTTCCAATAATAGGCAAAATATGATATTTTTGAAGAAAATAGTTAGAATAATTATAATTATCATCAATGGACATCAATGGACATGGAATGTACCCTAAATTGTAGAATCACTCAGCAGTTACATACACCAAACCTTCCAGTTATATTCCTATCAATATTATGAAGGCTTTTACAGAAGGGTTTGGTCATATATAATTCATAGCCTGAATTATATAACATTTTATACCTAAAAACATGGTGAAAATTGATATTTTAGGGCTGTTGACAGTATTTTCTGAATTATGGAGTGATACAAAGAGATATCCAAAATCCCTTCTGTAAAAGCCTTAGATACTAATATGACTACAAAATGAAACAATAATTTTGATCCTGGCTTTATCCAAAGTTCAGATTTCGGTTCCTGAAATGTGTTAAAATATGCGCATATTTCATGAGATAATGGTTCATTTGGATATTTAAACATGCTATTTCAGAAAACTTGTAATACAAAAAACAATTGCCTTATTGTAAGTAATTAACTGGAGAAATATTTAGCTGATATCTTTAAGTTAAAAATACCCTATTCACCTGGGGTGTCTCGCCTTAATTAGATGTTTGATAAGTGCAGATCACATAGTAAAACACGTACACAGATACATTATTTTGTATTTTTATTAAATTCGACAATGTCAATTTCACTTTCCACTATGTCCACCGTTGTTTTTCACAACCAATGGCAGAACTTTATTGAGGCCTGTAATTAGTCAACTACAGGTCTCTTGAGTCAGTCTTTTTCTTCCAAAAAGCTTGTGACAAGATGTTATTGCTCTTGGGGCATTAAAAACAAGATTTTAACTTTAGTTTTTTATATAATATCTGCATTTTCTATTGTGAAAAACTAAGTCTTAGTTATTTAATATATAGCGCCATCTCCTGGTTAAACCCTGAAATTGGAGAATAGTGGGAGGGCCTAACATTCCTGAATACTGGTCTTTGGCAGGCAACTGGCTGGCAACTGGCTGGCAGTCGGCAGGAAGCTGTATGCTGGGGTCCAAAATAAGAGGCTCCATCTGTATTATGAATGATTCCTTTTCATAAATACTTGCAGTATTGTTTTTTTTACATCATTTTAATCAGAAAACAGACTTGCTAATGGTGTTTGAATGCACACACAGTGGTCTGAGACCTGGTGGTTTTTCTCAGTGAATTGCACCTCTGAGAACTAAGATAGAGGTTTTGTTGTGGCTGTGGTAGCAGCAGCAGCAGCAGAGCTCTGCAGGTCTAAACCACTGATGTTGACCAGATAAAAAACAGAGACATGAGTAATGGAAACAGTAACTATTGTCTAAAATGAACTCTAATGAAGTATAATTAATGACTTTTTAACACATATACCCGCATGTTGTTCTGAAATGCTTAATAAAACCAACACGTTTTATCTGAGTTATTGTCATGCTCTGCACACTGAACTTATGAATCTTTGGTCCCTTTAAGATGTCTCAGGATAATTTGTATTTACAAAAAGAGCTCATGTGCATCCAACATGAATATTACTTATGAAGCAGGGCGACAACTCAACCACACCTCTGATTACCTGCTGAGCTACTGTTACCCGGTCAACACATGCAGCCTCATTCACTCATTCATTTCATGACCCACCTCCCTTTTCCTTCCATTCATCCATTCCCCTTCCTACCTCATCCTTACCCTCATCCCTAAATCCCTTCACCCTGCCCTCCCTACATCCCTTTAACCCTCATTATCTCTTTATTCGTCTTCCTATATCTCTTCCTAACCCTAATCCTACATCCAGTGTGCGAAATACCCGTCAATAATCGGGGGGTCCCCATCTCCCGGGAGGGGGGGGGAGAGAGAGAGAGCACACTCGTGAACTGTCAACGGAGGGAGGGGGGGAGACGCACGCTTGTGAACTGTTAGCGCCGGTGTTATGCCTTGTTATGCATGCCCACTGCACCTCGCGGGAGCGCCCACAGCGTAAAGCAAAAACTCCCAGACATTTCAATGATTTGTACGGCAAAGTTAGGTTTGGAAACGAGACCATTTCCTTTTTGGCGGGCATGCATAACACGGCATAACACCGGAGCCTCACTGCGGGGAAGCTTTGGCGCTGTTCCGAGTTTGTTCTAATCTGTCAAAACGACGGACTGCTTTCATATTTTTCAGTCATTGTTAAAACAAATCCGTCATAGACGGAGAATATTCGGTTAAATAATTCTATATTCTGACGTTCATATGAATGAATGAATATGCGACCGTTAAAGAGCCGTCTGTTTTTCGATTCTATAGAAGATATTTGTGAATACATGTTTTGAATTATGAATACTGGACATAGTAAGCTTAAAAACATTTTAGTGACCATTGCAAGTGACAAATAAATATTATAATTTGAGACCCCCTCAAATGTTGCTGTTGAGGCTTTCAGGGGGGCTCAGGTGTTAATCAGGGGGGTCGAGCTCCCCCGGACCCCCCCGTATTTCGCACACTGCCTACTGTACATCCCTGTACACCTTTCCGATTGGAGACCCCCTCGGTCAGGAAATAACTCGACTCGACTGTCGGAGTCTCTAACCTGCTGCTTCTTTAACATTAACTCAGCATCTACTTCCTGTGATAATTAAGTAATTTCCTAATTCTGACTTCATCTGTCCTCTGATGGCTCTTGACTTCATGTGTGAAAATTAGCTTTTATTGTTTCAGTTTTTCTTGTGTAAGTCTAAAGTACGAATCACTTTGTAACATTAGACTTTGAAGGTTTGGTCAACAATGCAACCGAGGAATTTTAGCATGTAAAGATTGTTGGCTTTAATAAATGTTAACAACCTGGTGGTTCCTCTTGGTATCTTTGCAGTTTTATTTTGGCCTGTGTCTGAGAACTGAAGGAGAGGTGTTGTGAGAATGTGGTTAACAACAGCAGCAGAGCTCTGGAGGTTCAAACCACTTTGTCACGTTTGCAGATGACTCAACCGTGGTGGGTCTCATCAGCAACAACGACGAGACCAGGGGCGTCGCCTGGACCTGAAAACATTCGGGGCTTAGCCCACAGTGGCGGCGGCACTACAGTGGCATTTTTTACTGCAACACTCCCCACACGCACACACACAGTACACCCGCGACTGTTACAATGAAGGCTCGATAATCAGCTCAAGGCAGGGGTAAAGTGGTAATTTGTATGAGTGGCGGGCTCACCTCCTCTAGGGGGGTCCGGGGGGATGCTCCCCCGGGAAGATTTTTTTTTAAATATTGAAGTTAAATGCATCAATCTGGTGCACTTTGAGAGCAAAATGAAGAGATCTATGGATACCTCTCTCAACACCCATATGAAGCAGAACTGTAAACAGATGTACTTTTTCTTTATGGATATTTTACTAATCACTCCCCTTTTAAACTCTATTCTTGTTTTACTGCCATATAGTATTTCATAACTGTTTTTCCTTTATTCTCTTTTTTTTATAACTATAATGATCATATGAAGGTGTGCCGCGGAAATAATATTTTGAATAATTTGTGACCAAACCGTTTGAGACCCACTGAGATAACTTAGACTAAAGTTAACTATCTAAACACTCAGAGAGTCCTTTAGCTCACCTGAGTCTCTCAGTCTGAGAGGAGAGGACTCTCCTCCAGCTTCTTGTGGAACAAACAGCTCCTTATGTCCGTTAGTGCAGCTTGCTAACCAGATGCTAACAACACGGAACATGCTGACACCGGTCCCTCCCTCCCCCTCTCTCCCTCTCTCTCTCTCCCCCTCTCTCCTTCTCTCTCTCTCTATCACACTAAATGCGCTATTGCCACACACACACACAGAGCCGAGCTTGAATGACACAAGCACACGTTTATTTCCATGCAACTCTCTGATTGGTCTGGTGTCATGCCTCTGTTGCATTCACTGAACACGGGAAATTACAGTGCTGCCGTCCTCTCTTGTGTCATGATGTGGTTCACGTAAAGCACGGTTAATGTATTATATTATTGAGGGAGAATTGTCCGGGGCTACAGAAAAAACATTCGGGGCTAAAGCCCCGGATGCCCAGACCAGGCGACGCCACTGGACGAGACCCACAAAAGGAAGGAGTGTGAACCAGCTGGCCACGTGGTGCATAGACAACATTTTTTTTATTTTAAAGTAAATTCAGATTGAACATAGTAAAAACATTTTTATTATAGTGTCCGTCCTAACCCTACTTATAGTGAAAACCACGCTTGAATGATGGGATAGTAGATAATAAACATCTTATATTATTTGCAAGCTCTTGTGGGGCCGCATCAAATGAAGTCACAGGCCGGATTTGGCCCCCGGGCCTTGAGTTGACACCCCTGTGTTAGAGCCATCAGGAATGAAGACATTATGATCCTTCTGAATTCAGACACCGTGCGTCTCTCTCGGTCTCTGGCTCTCGACTGTCAGAGTCTCTCACCTGCTGCTTCTTTATTTCTCTTCTGAGAACTGAAGAAGTGTTTCTGTGAGAATGTGGTTAACAACAGCAGCAGAGCTCTGGTGGTTTTTCCCTCTGATGCTGACCAGATAAGATACGTGCTTAAAGCAAAACCGTGCTGAGAATGTACATATAGCATTATATATTATGTAGTTGTTGGTAGGGATGGGTACCGAGCCCCTGTATTAAACGGGCCCCATGGCTGAATTATTAAAGACCGTGGTACCGTTAAGCTCCGACGTTATCGGTCTTTTTATCGGTACTGGAGACATCTAAAAAATATGTCATGTGTATTATTGCTACACAAACATTATATTGCAGTTTTAGTGTCGCCAACTCCGTTTCTAATACGCAAAAAGACTGCAAAATGCGTCATTTTTTGTATTTTCGATCTCTCCAATCCAGACGAGAGAGCTCTCTCCCCCACCTGTGTGCGAGGGGGCGGGGCAGTTTACACACACGCAGCTGCTACATGCAGCAACACACACACACGGAGGAGATGGCGGAGAGAACGCGCTCCGAGGTGTGGTTAAACTTTACCCGTCTCGCTCGTTGCCTAAAGTGCAATAAGAGTTTAGCATGTCAGGGCGGTAACACGAGCAATTTGTCTAAACATCTTGCAAAAGTGCACCACGTTCAGACGGAGAAATGCACCGGGTTCGACTGTCTCTCTAGTAGCTCTGTAGCCCCATCCACGAGTAACGTTTCCACGTCAGGTATATTATGTATGCTAGCAGCAACACACGGAGCTAACTCAATGATTCAAACATGGGTTAATGATTAGAGGGAACTGAGTTATTTAGTTTGTTAATGTTTCAGCCATTCTGTTCACAGTTCTGTCATCAGATTATTTAATATGATTTGTTAAAACGTTGTTGTTTCTGTTGATGTGAAATATTATGTATTTCATTTCAATAAAAAGCAATGTTAGTTTTGTTCACAATTTGTTAATTTTCATTTAATTGTTTATTTGAATAGGGACAATGCACATTAATGAACACTTTAGACAAATAATGCTTCAAGTGTAAATATGCCGGATTTTAGCTTTGAGCTAATTTCCATCCGTAGTCCCTGACATACAACATATAGTTAGTTTACCTCATTTTTCTCTCCAAAAGAACCGATAAGAGTACCGTTAAAAGACCGGACCGATAAGCGGTATCGATAAAAGTAGTAGTACCGTTAAAACCTTAACGATACCCATCCCTAGTTGTTGGTGTATTATTACTATTATGAATGATTCCTTTTCATAAGTACTTGCAGTATTGTTTTTTTTTTAACATCATTTTTATCAGAAAACCTACTTGCTAATGGTGTTTGAATGCACACACAGTGGTCTGAGACCTGGTGGTTTTTCTCAGCGAATTGCACTAAGATAGAGGTTTTGTTGTGGCTGTGGTAGCAGCAGCAGCAGCAGAGCTCTGCAGGTCTAAACCACTGATGTTGACCAGATAAAAACAGAGACATGAGTAATGGAAACAGTAACTATTGTCTAAATGAACTCTAATGAAGTATAATTAATGACTTTTTAACACATTTACCCGCATGTTTTTCTGAAATTCTTAAAGGAGAGGTGTCATGCTTTTCCGGTTATTACCCGTCCCCTTGTGTGTTATGAAGGTTTGTATGCATGTAAACGGTGTGCAGAGTCAAAACCCTCAAAGTACACCCGAAAGCGAGTAAAACTCTAACACAGAAAATACCTCCCCAAAACGCCTCGTTGGAGATACTTCATTGTCCATTTGATTCTTCCGGGTACGGCATGATGTCAAGCCGTACCCGGAACGAAATGGACCAATCCGTGGAGCCGTTACGTTACGTCCGCGGAGCCGTTACGTTAAGCCCCCGCTGATTGGTCCAAATTGACCAATCCACGGACTTCCTCACACACACATCTGTGTGCAGCAGCGACGTGCAGTCAGGGGAGGCAGGGGAGGCAGAGCCTCACCTGTCATACTCCAATGTAACGGAAAAATAACTAAATAAAAACTAAATAGTAATAATAATAAAATGTCTCCACTGATCTGTGTTGTAAGTGTGATTTATGTATGATTCCAATCGCTTTTTATAGTCAAAATCAGCAAATTTGACGAGCTACGCTACGGGAGCGATGAGAAGTGAGGCAGGGACGTGCTCTGCCTCTCGTAAGCCCACAGTAACTTGCTGGAGCACGGGCACTAATTTAGCGCGGGCACTCATTTTGTGAACGCGCTCAAGCCAGTTACGGTGGGGTGAGGTGAGGCACAGATGAGCTCTGCCTCACCTCAGAATGCGTCACCCCACAGAAACTGTCTGGAAAGCGGGCCCTAAGCGCATGCCTGTTACCATCTCACTGTAGGTCACCAATGTAATGTTTGTAGATCCCTTTATTACATTTATCCTCGCCATCCATAGTCTCTAAATAACTTATTTCACGTATATATGATATTTAGGCTCGCTGGTCTCATCATACATCGGCAATGAAAGAAGCACCAGGGGAGGCAGCCATAACCTCTGCCGCACTGAAGGGGGCGCATGTGAGCCCACAGGTTCTTGTTGCTACTGTTATTCTACGCAGATACGGTAGAGCAAACAACAAACTAGACTTTTGTTTTTAAACTAGAGGAAAATGAGGACTTTTACAAAAAAGTAATAGAGATTGTTGTCCAGAAGGATAGCATGGACTTCATCTTCAAGTCAAGGTAAGACCACATTTGTAATGAAAATGGGATCTTACTAAGAAAGAACAATCCAATACAACCTGGTCTCACCAGAATGCGTGACTCCACCACGACTCCTTAACACCGCATTGCGTGGTGGAGTCACGAACTTTGCTACATTTACGTGTCGGCACCACGCAAACAACCCCAATGTAAAGTGAATGAGGCTCCTTTGTCGTGGTGCACACACGCATTTCTACAACGTCCCGCAGTGAGCTTTTATTCTATAAAACGTTTTTAAAATCTACTTTATAGCTTGTAGTAACTCACGGGAGGCTTCTTTTATTTTATTTGTATTCATAATTATTTTTATTTTTCGTCAGAATGTATTATGGTGCATTAGTTACGAATTTTTGTTCTCAAAAAACAGTGCATTGTGTGTAATACAACTGTGATTTTTATTAAATGAGTTAGTTTTTAAGGAAGGCCAGAGCTTCAGCTGTGTCAAATAGATTGTTCCCTTTAGTTAACGTTATTTAAAAGATAATTATATTCCTATTTGATCATGTCCACTTTATTGTATTACGGACCCAAAGAGCGATGAGCGTCCATTCCCATTGGATAACGGAGGATTTTACACCCGGAAGTAAGTATTCTCCTTACTGTCGATCGATTTTATTTACAGTGATATCTGCACTACTCATCGACTCAAAAACACCAGATTATCCTTGTTAATTACACAACATTGATTGGTTTAAATTGTGTGCAATGCTTTTGTATTTTCCCCTTTCGATTCGGAGAAACAAATATTTGTTCGTAGTGTGTGGATGGCAGAAGACACTACCCTACCCAGAATCCTCAGCTATGGGACTACACCATGTGCTTAGAACGTGTCCTACCTCCCTCCCCCCCCCCCCTTAGGTCACAGGCTCCTCCAACAGTGCAACACAATAAAACAGATACACAGACAAAATAGTGCAGTAAATACATAAATAAAAATAGTAAAATAGTAAAAAGTGAAATAGTGCAATAAGAGTCTATATACAAGTGATTGAATATGATATATTAGATAAATAATTTCTAAGTAGCAGCCAGATGAATGTTATGGATGTTGTTTCAAAGTTCAGGTGTTTAATAGTCTTATGGCCTGTGGGATGAAACTGTCCCTGAGTCTGGTGGTTTTAGTCCGGATGCTGCGGTACCGCCTGCCAGACGGCAGCAGACAGAACAGTTTGTGGCTGGGGTGATGGGGGTCTTTTATAATCCTGAAGGCTTTCTTTAAGGTTAACCTGGTATTTTTACTCCACTACATTTATTTTAGTTACTTTTCAGATTTGGATTAATGATGTGAAATATAAACAACCCTTAAATCAGACTTTAGTTACACCTGAGTAAAATTCAGTGAAGGTGATTGTCAAGTGCCAACAATCAGGCGAGATATTTGGTAGTGGGTGCTTGAGAAGGCTAAATATTTATCTGCAGATCCCTATAAAGTATATTCATTACTCGTTATTCTCTACTAATAGTTAATTAAAAACTGTATATAATGGCTATTTTGCACATCCCTTTCAAGATTTCAAGATTTTCTAAGGTTCATTGACATATCATATACACAACTACGGTGTAGTTATGCAATGAATGAAAAACTTGGGTCACAGGTTCCTCAACAGTGCATTACAAGACATCTATCGATATCTGTGTACCTCCACCATTAAACATATTCTGCACATTTCTTATACTATCTGCATACATCTTATAAGAGTATAATTAATATGTATAATATCAGTTAAAATAAGTGCTTCAACATAGTTAACATTGCAGGAAAGTTGATTGTCAAGTTCCAAAACAAACCATGCAATATATTAGACGTTAAGTACTTTGTCAGGCTTAATATCTGTAGATACCCCCAAAGCTTTTTTCTTATTTAAAAGAAGACCTTAACCTAAAGTATTCTTTAATGTTTAAATAAAGCCTTATTAGTTTGTCTGTTTTGCACATCCTCCTATCAGGCACTAAACTGTTTTATTGTAGAGATCACTTACAGTATCTTCTTGATATTTTCTATTCTATATTATTTATATCATTGACCTTCCACTTTCCCACTATATTAAGAGTATGTACTCTTAATATTTAAATGTTTTCATCAAATATAACACATTCAAAAGTGCTTTACAAAAATGAAAGACATTAAGAAAAAGGCATTTTAAAACAGTCATTAAAAAGCAACACAATCTACCTGCATTGCAATTACTCTAAACGTGTAATAACGTGCTTTAACCAGTAGGAGGTGCGGGTTAAAAAGCTGTCAAGTTTACAGTGTTAACAAAATAAAATATACTGCTGTTTCTGGTTTAGTTTACGACGGGTATATTCTGTTATTGTTTTGATATTTGTAACACAAAAGCGATGTAAAAAACCCACAGCAACACAGAAAATATGGTCTTAACATGACCCAGCGGTCTAGTAGTTAATAAAAAACAATAATATCAAAACAAATTATTACTACTAACTTTATTGTGAAATTAAAACCGAACGGTAAAAGAATAGTTTCCGGTCTATTCTGAGGCCCGATCTCTGTAGATAAATAAAGAACTACGACAGATGTGTAATGTTTAATGCAGCCAAACCATTCATTACAATGCATTCATGTGATGACTTTCAAAGAGTAAAGCAAGCACTGCTGAATAAAGTATGATTTTATCTTTTACGAAACGTTTTTTTTCCATATGGAATGCAGTTGGAGGTCAACCAATCACAGAGCTTGAGGCAAAGCTGAACAATAGCTGAGGATTCTGGGTAGTGTAGTGTCTTCGGCCATCCTAAACTCTGAACACATATTTGTTTCTCCGAATCAAAGGGGAAAATTACAAAAGCATTGCACACAATTTAAACCAATCAATGTTGTGTAATTAACAAGGATAATCTGGTGTTTTTGAGTCGATGAGTAGTGCAGATATCACTGTAAAATCAATCGACAGTAAGGAGAATACTTACTTCCGGGTGTAAAATGAATGGGAATGGACGCTCACATTGCTCTCTGTATCCGTAATACAATAAAGGGGACATGATCAAATAGGAATATAATTATCTTTTAAATAACGTTAACTAAAGGGAACAATCTATTTGACACAGCTGAAGCTCTGGCCTTCCTTAAAAACTAACTAATTTAATAAAAATCACAGTTGTATTACACACAATGCATTGTTTTTTGAGAACAAAAATTCGTAACTAATGCACCATAATACATTCTGACGAAAAATAAAAATAATTATGAATACAAATAAAATAAAAGAAGCCTCCCGTGAGTTACTACAAGCTATACAGTAGATTTTAAAAACGTTTTATAGAATAAAAGCTCACTGCTGGACGTTGTAGAAATGCGTGTGTGCACCACGACAAAGGAGCCTCATTCACTTTACATTGGGGTTGTTTGCGTGGTGCAGACACGTAAATGTAGCAAAGTTCGTGACTCCACCACGCACTGCGGTGTTAAGGAGTCGTGGTGGAGTCACGCATTCTGGTGAGACCAGGTTGATCCAATATTTAGATTTTGGGCCATATCAAGCCACACTTATTGTTTTTACTTCGGATGTGAGTTTGTGTGTGCTCAGGATGAGTTTGGCTGTGTTTCGCTATGTATCGCTAACAAGGAAACAACACCTCCACGGAGCTCAGTGCGATTCACAATGTCCCGACCAATCAGAGCACACTGTGCTCACAGGGAGGGTGGGGGCTGGAGCTTTTGGAGCTACAACGAGCCGTTAAAGGCAGAGAGTGAAATTCAGTGAATACAAGTAGTTTAAAGAGATGCTGTTTGAGAAACCAATGTGAGTTTGGAAAAATGCACAGTATAAATCTATTTTAGTATACCTCAACCAGAGATGGAGTACTCGAGTCCTGGATTCGGACTCGAGTCGGACTCCAGTGTCGATTTTCGGGACTCGTGACTCGACTCGGACTCGGCACTGATTGACGCGACTCGGACTTGGACTCGTGAATTCTCACGCACGATGACTTGGACTCGGACTCGGACTCGGACTCGTGAATTCTGGCGTACGATGACTTGGACTCGGACTCGTGAATTCCCCCCCCCACGATGACTCGGACTCGACTTGTACATTGACGCTCCGACTTGGACTCGGACTCGAGCAAGTTTTCTCTGGAGTCTGATGTCCTCTATCCTGGCGTGTGCACCTGCGAGGTGAGTTCACGTACTGGGCCCCGCTATTTGTCTAAAGATGTCTCGAGACACACCCCGCATCGTGCTGTATGCTTTCACACATTCTGCTTCCACATTGGAAAAGAGCAGCGCAAAATGCTCGTTATGTGGAAAAAATATTGAAGAGAAGGCTCCGTAACACATTACTCTAAGGATCGAGTTCGGACATATAGGCTGTCTTGAACACGATCATCACAGTAACGTGATCTAATCAATAAATAAAGATTCAGCCATAACACGAAAGCACATGGCTACTTAACATGCTAAGTAGCCATGTGCTTTCTGGGGCTTAATCTTCATCAGTAAACCGATTTAACCGGTAAAAGTTCCTTCAAAATAAGAGTCCCGATCTTATTACTATCAAAATAAAAGTGCAAAACGAAAACTTTACCATAGTAAAATATTGGCATACAAATATCATCACTTCTCTAAAAGGTAACTCATTTTAAATATAGTTAGACATATTATAGGTCATTTACAACAATAATAATAATAATATGAATATTAGTAATAAGCTTTATATTTGTATAGCACCTATTACAAGAATTGTAGCCAAACTGGCTTCACAGCAGTTCAATAGACAGATTAGTATAACATGACAGGATAAAAGCAATGTAGAGGAGCAGCTACATTTCAACACATATATCCACGAAGATTAATACATGAAGACTTGTGACTCGGACTTGACTTGGACTCTTCTTAGGTGACTCGGACTTGGACTCGGACTCGCACACAGGTAATGATGACTCGGACTCTGACTCGACTCGGACACTCGTTGGGCGACTCAGACTTGGACTCGGACTCGACTACGACTCTCCCTTGTTGACTCGGACTTGGACTCGGACTCGAAGAGGGGTGACTCGAGAGTGACTTGGACTCGTGAATTGTTGACTTGACTACAACACTGACCTCAACAATGGAATTATGATCAGTGGAAATGGCCATGACACCTCTCCTTTAATAAAACTAACACGTTTTATCTGAGTTATTGTTATGCTCTGCACTCTGAAATTATGAATCTTTGGTCCCTTTAAGATTTCTCAGGATAATTTGTATTTACAAAAAGAGCTCATGTGCATCCAACATGAATATTACTTATGAAGCAGGGCGACAACTCAACCACACCTCTGATTACCTGCTGAGCTACTGTTACCCGGTCAACACATGCATCCTCATTCACCCCCATTATCTCTTTATTCGTCTTCCTATATCTCTTCCTAACCCTAACCCTACATCCCTGTACACCTTTCCGATTGCAGACCCCCTCGGTCAGGAAATAACTCGACTCGACTGTCAGAGTCTCTAACCTGCTGCTTCTTTAACATTAACTCAGCATCTACTTCCTGTTATAATGAAGTCATTTCCTAATTCTGACTTCATCTGTCCTCGGATGGCTGTTGACTTCATGTGTGGAAATGAGCTTTTATTCTTTCAGTTTTTCTTGTGTAAGTCTAAAGTACGAATCACTTTGTAACATTAGACTTTGAAGGTTTGGTCAACAATGCAACAGAGGAATTTGAGCATGTAAAGATTGTTGGTTTTAATAAATGTGATCAACCTGGTGGTTCCTCTTGGTATCTTTGCAGTTTTATTTTGACCTGTGTCTGAGAACTGAATGAGAGGTGTTGTGAGAATGTGGTTAACAGCAGCAGCAGAGCTCTGGAGGTTCAAACCACTTCGTCACGTTTGCAGATGACTCAACCGTGGTGGGTCTCATCAGCAACAACGACGAGACCCACAACAGGAAGGAGGTGAACCAGCCCCCCCGCCATTATGCTCTCCTTCTACCGAGGCGCCATTGAGAGCATCCTCAGCAGCTGCATCACGGTGTGGTTCAGAGGCTGACTGGATGGACAGTCCTTTGCACTAATGGACATGTTTTACTGTAATATATTCATCATTCAAGTTTTCTATATATTGACTGTTGTGTTTTTTTTGTATATATTTGTATTTTTTAATTCTCGGGATTGTGGGAAACAGTATCTCTCAGTCTGTACACAGAAACTGAAAGAGTGACAATAAAGTTGACTTTAACTTGACTAATGCTGAAGGTGCAGAAAGCAGGAGAGTGCAGAGTGATGTACATAAAGGAATATGTAATAGAAAATAACAGCAGGGGGTAGATGGTGATATGACTTTAGACACAGCAGTTGCAAAAGGCAGTGTAGGTGTAAGTAAGTCATGATATTCAGTCCAGGTTGAGAAAGCTATGTCATGACAAACCATACGAGAAAGGCTAATAGGTCACTTTATTTAATATAATACAAAACAATCAAATGCACAGAAGAAAAAGCAATATTCCATTAAAATATATAACAAACAACATTAGATACAAATAATGACAATACAATACATGTTAAGCCCATGCTGTAAATAGTAAGAATACAGTTTATATCCAACATGTCTGCCCCCTTTTCACAACCCACCTCTTGAGGGACTCACATGTGTTCATGAAGCTGCTGCTGTATTCTCTGTTTGATGCTATTAAGCCAATACAAGCCAAATATCATTATATATATATAAATATATAAATCTTATTAGAACTCTGCTCGCTTTGCCCTTACCAGGGTTTTGTCTAAATTGGGTAACATGAGCGCTGCGTCCTCTTACCATAATGTAAATGTTACCCTGTAAAATGTTAAGGTGATGCCAGAAAACAATATTTCTGTATAATTACTCAAGAAATATGAATATTGTGTCAAACAGAGCGTCAGACAGCAGATAGGCCTACAGCTTTGTTTTAGGAAGCGTTGTTGTTTACGTCCGCAGCACCATCTTGTATTCGGGTGTCATGTTCTCACGAGAATTGATAAAACTTTTAAGATCAGCGCCACAGTATTGCCCTCATACCGTATCTTTCTAGAAAAACCCCTGCTTACAATTCTAAATATAGCGTGCCATTTAATTTACAACAGTAAATACAACCTTAAATTGTGTTATTTTCTCTGTTTGTTGACGGTGGCGTAGAGGAGGCTGGGATCAGCGGCAGCAGAGGAAGAGGAGGGAGCTCTCACAGTGTTGTAGGTCACTGCATCATCTTCATCATCATCATGAAGGTGAGTCTGGAGGGAAAGAGTAAATCTTATGAAATGCAAACAAAAGAGTTCTGAAAGTCCTGATTTTGCTGCCATGTAACAACTAAGTCATTCCCTCTGCTTCAGCTTTTTGAAGTGCATTAAACCTGCATTCCCTCTCATGGCCAGCAGGGGGCAACACATCTGGTTCCAAAAAGCAGTCAGATTGTATCTAAGTATTTGAGAAAATGACCCTCCTGCCCACTTATTACCTTAGTAAACATTCTCCTGATTAGTTTATGGTCTCAATTTATAGTTTCAAGTCTTCTTTAATAAAGAATGTGTATTATGGTCCCATTTAGAGAACAATAGATGATAAAGGAGGGTATTCTTAGATTCTAAATCATATCAATAGTTTCTTCCTTTATTTACATCACCAATGTAATCAATGAGACATCTTACCCTGGCTTTACTGCTGGTCTTCCTGGTGTAGCTGATGGAGGCGTAGGAAACACCATCTTCAGGATCAGCCTACACAAATAAAATATATTATTAGTAGTTATTTAATTATGAATCTTTTGACCTCTTACTTTCTGTTTAACAAATTCAGAAAAGTGGTTTAATTATCCTGTTTAAGGTGGAACGCAGTGGCGGCCGGCCCATAGGGGCGCTAGGGGCGCCGCCCCCCCTCTTCCCACATTAAAAATAAAAATAAATAAAAAAATATATATTTAAAAATATATTTTTTATTTTTATTTTTATTTTTAATAAACAAGGTAAATATTATATAATTGGTATCAGTAAAATGTATAATCTACAATAAAATCTCGTTTAAAATTGTGTTACGATGTCTAAAGTTACTGATAAGTCACATGTTTCCTGCCTGGCCTTGCCCGTGTATCATTACCCTCTCTCGTCTGGGCGCTAGCACAGCGCCCAGACGAGAGAGTGCAGCAAGTGCAGCAGAAGCCAACTGTTACTATCTTTAAACTATGCCGCCGAAACATAATTTCAGCCAATCAGCGTCGTCAAATCTGATGGTCACAGGGCGCCTACGTCAGCGCCCGGTGCAGTCTGTGAGTTGTTTGGACTCGTATCCAAGGAGACAAAACAGGAAGCTGTCATACACTCTGGAAGCTACCATTAGCAGCTAATGAAAACTCCGTTTTTGACATAAAAATGGAATTATGGATCATCAATCATTTTTTCAAAGTGACAGACACATTGGATTAACCTATGGATTAACCTTCAGCTGCGTTTTTCTCGTTTTTGATCAGAATTGTTATTCTGCAAAAGGTGTGCATATCTCCGTGTTTTGCTACCTAAAGCTACGTCGTGTGATGTCTGTATTTGCTTCCCCTGTCGCGAGTTCTGATCGCTCAGTGATGATACTTATATTTCTAGAATCTGTGGAATCTCAGCTTGTTAGCATAAGATTGTTTGTGCATATCCGATAAGTATATCGATTGATTTATACCTAGAGTGCGTTAGCATTTTTTCGCTCAGGGCTCATTTAGACGCTTCTTGTGAGACTTGTGTTTTGTTTCGGTAAACATGGTTCATATCATCAGTTAGCTGCGTTTCCTCTGAGTAGGACACATGAATAGTTTATTACATTTTAAGAAGCCCTGAGACACAGTTTCGTGAGAAAAAAAACGGGGGAAAAAAGCCCCTTAACCTGTTAAGCACCAAGCCTGTTTTTCATGTTTCAGGCTCGAAAATGATATGCCCAAAACAAATGACTACAACTTAACTTCTAAAAGGGTTATATGAATAATTTATTTTATCAAAGCAAGGTTACATCTGTGAGTTGGATGTAGAAGTGTCAGAATCAATATAAATGTTTTTTATTTTAAAGAAAATTCAGATTTTACATAGTAAAAAACTGTAAATTATAGTGTCCGTCCAAAGATTATTTTTTACAGATAGTGAAAACTACCCTTGGATGATGGGTTAGTAGACTAAAAGCTTTAGGAATCCAAAGTACAACATATAATAAGTACCCTGTATCAAGATTGATGCAAAACAAGTGACATTTGACCTTTTTAGAGAGGTTTAGCCAAAACCACCCCACCTCTGAGGTGATTTGGGTGAAAATGTTTTTTTTCCATATCTCTGGCCCCCTTTGGTCGATTTGGATGGTTGACACCTCTTTCTGACCGTTAGAGCCAATAGAATCGAAGGGGGAGGCTCCCACACACACACATTGTGAAGAGAAAAGGTGGGGGCTGCGCGCATGTAAATGTGCAGCAGAGTGAAGCTTTCTCTAGCTCTGGCATTTGGAAACGAAAAAGCAGTTTTATTTCTTATGGATTATCAGAAATAATTTCAAAGAGGGCACAGACACATTGGATTAACCTATGGATTAACTGCAGCATCGTTTTTTTATCGTTTTAATGCCATTGAAGACCAGTTTTGACCAAGGTAAGCCATGTTAGCGTTTCTAGTTACTTAGCTCCACATGTTATGATGTACGCTTTCGTTTATAGCGTCGCAAATGTTTATCACTGAGTGATGAGGTGGGCACCCCTAGATTCAGTGTCTCCAGGACACCAAAAACGAGTGGTTGGCTGTGCATCTAGGATAAGTAATAAGGGAGTTATTGTGAGTTTAAGTGCCATTTTAGGTTACATTTTTTCGCTCGTGGCTAATTCAGAGGCTGAGTGTTAGCATTGTGGGGTTTTTTTAGATTTTTTTTTAAAAAAGATCAGTTAGCTGAGTTTCTTCCCGTTACATGGATATAAAACATTCATAGTTTTATTAAATATTAAGATTCGTTAGACGTTGTTTCCTGCAAATGACGCGTTTATCCGCCCGGTACCGGGCGGATGGTGCGTAACAGGTTAAATGGGAATTAAATCAATTTTGAGTGTTCCCAAAGCCCCGGTGTTCTGCAGTTTGTGTGGGCCTACTGTACTGTTGCACAGTTTATGCTGTATAAACTATGTCCAGGACAAGGTGTTTGGAAGTTTTGGAAAATTCATAGCTAACCACACTGAAGATTATGGAGGTATTGATCAGTCTTCTCATATTTTTAAGCCTCAAATTGTCCTTCCCCCCCCCCCCCCTCTAACATCACCAGAAGTCATAATTTAGGGGGTCTTTTCTCAAAAAGATTTACCGGGGGAGCATCCCCCCGGACCCCCCTAGTATTGTTTGGTCACCATTTCCACAGCCCCACCTAAAATATTTTCCACCACCAGTGGAACAATTTATGAAATAACAATTGTGCAATAATCCAATTATTCCATTTTAAAACTCACCATGTCATCATCGGTCTCTGTTCTGGTCCCTTACAAGAAAAGAAAAAAGAGAAAATTGACTTAATCTTCCACAGTTAAGATCCATGTTTATCAAAAGATTCTTGTTTGTAAAGTATAATGTGTGAATGTCCTCACCTTGAGTCCTTTTCCGTCTGATGACAGCCACAGTGATTATTGTGAGTGCTGCAACTTCCACGATCACAACGATGATCCACCACCACCAACCTGGAAGAGAGAAGTTACAAGAGTTACATATACTCAGAGGTTTTTATATCCTTGTCTTTAAACTCTGAATCAACAACATGTCTTCTGGCTGCACGTCTTTTCTAAATGTTGATGTTTCTATTCTTTCAGTTACTACCTTGATTTCTGTCCTCTTCAGATGAAGTTTTGGGTGTGCTGATTTTCACTGTTGTCCATGTTGTTGACACTGTAGTCGCATTCCCTTTATCCTCACCTTAATGAGTAAAATAAATAAATGCTGTACAGTTATGAAAATGAAGCATAAAGATGTGACGCATCAGGATGAATGATTTTAAACAGCTCATCATATTCTCACCTGAGGACTGAAGAGAAACAGCTGTGGTTCTGTCCTGAAACCATCAAACACTTTAAAGTAAATCACTTAATCCATACCTGAGTTTTTGTTGGTTTCAGTTGTTGTTGCTGTGGTTGTTGTTGTTGTTGTTGTTGTTGTTGGTGGTGGTGGTGGTGTTGTTGTTGTTGTTGGTGGTGGTGGTGTTGTTGTTGTTGGTGGTGGTGGTGGTGTTGTTGTTGTTGTTGGTGGTGGTGGTGGTGTTTGTTGTTGTTGTTGGTGGTGGTGGTGGTGGTGGTGGTGGTGTTGTTGTTGTTGTTGGTGGTGGTGGTGTTGTTGTTGTTGGTGGTGGTGTTGTTGTTGTTGTTTGTTGGTGGTGGTGGTGTTGTTGTTGTTGTTTGGTGGTGGTGGTGGTGTTGTTGTTGTTGTTGTGGTGGTGGTGGTGTTGTTGTTGTTGTTGTTGTTGGTGGTGGTGGTTGTGGTTGGTGGTGGTGTTGGTGGTGGTGTTGGTGGTGTTGTTGTGTTGTTGGTGGTGGTGGTGGTGTTGTTGTTGTTGTTGTTGGTGGTGGTGGTGGTGGTGTTGTTGTTGGTGGTGGTTGGTGGTGTTGTTGTTGGTTGTGGTGTTGTTGGTGGTGGTGGTGGTGGTGTTGTTGTTGTTGTTGTTGTTGGTGGTGGTGGTGGTGTTGTTGTTGTTGTTGTTGGTGGTGGTGGTGGTGTTGTTGTTGTTGTTGTTGTTGGTGGTGGTGTTGTTGGTGGTGGTGGTGGTAGATTAGTAGTTGTTGGTTTTGTGTCCTCACCTAAATAGATGAAAACAGCTTAATAAACAATTTATTCTGAAACTTCCATAAAATAACAAAAAGTCATTTTATATAAGTATAAAGATCACAACGATGATCCACCACCACCAACCTGGAAGAGAGAAGTTACAAGAGTTACATATGCTCAGATGTTTTTATATCCTTGTCTTTAAACTCTGAATCAACAACATGTCTTCTGGCTGCACGTCTTTTCTAAATGTTGATGTATCTTTTCTTTCAGTTACTACCTTGATTTCTGTCCTCTTCAGATGAAGTTTTGGGTGTGCTGATTTTCACTGTTGTCCATGTTGTTGACACTGTAGTCGCATTCCCTTTATCCTCACCTTAATGAGTAAAATAAATAAATGCTGTACAGTTATGAAAATGAAGCATAAAGATGTGACGCATCAGGGTGAATGATTTTAAACAGCTCATCATATTCTCACCTGAGGACTGAAGAGAAACAGCTGTGGTTCTGTCCTGAAACCATCAAACACTTTAAAGTAAATCACTTAATCCATACCTGAGTTTTTGTTGGTTTCAGTTGTTGTTGCTGTGGTTGTTGTTGTTGTTGTTGGTGGTGGTGGTGGTGGTGGTGGTAGATTAGTAATTGTTGGTTTTGTGTCCTCACCTAAATAGATGAAAACAGCTTAATAAACAATTTATTCTGAAACTTCCATAAAATAACAAAAAGTCATTTTATATCAGTTTAAAGTAACATAAACATCTAAACATGTTCTCACCTGAGGACTGAGGGCTGAAAGGAAACTGATGTTCTTCTCCTGTGTACTCATCTCTTACTACACAAGTAAACAACTCAGACCTTGTTGTGTTACTAACATTAGAAGTCAGAGATGTCACAGAGGCAGAGCAGAGAGACTGTGATGTATTTATCTCTCTGTGATCTGTATCCACACCTCGACCCTGAAGCAGCCACTTCACTGTGGATCTACACCCTCCATATGGGACCACAGAGCAGTTTAACGTCACCTCATCATTGTCCTGATGTTCAGCCACTGAAGATGGAGATATTGTGAGAGAAAGACAACAAGATGAACATTAACTTCATCACTGTACTCATTATTATTATTATAATGTTTCAGTATATTGTTTAAACAAGAAAGTTTGAAAAAATTATGATGTAAATACTCACTGGTAACAACAGACAGATCAACACGAGAGTCTTGACCTTGTTGTTCTCCTGATGTGTTGAACTGTCTGCAGGTGTAATAACCAGCGTCCTCCTCTGTGACCTTCTTTATAACCAGAGAACAGTTTATTTCAACACTCAGTCCGTCTGATTTAGCTTTGGTATTGTTGTGAATCTGTCCGCCTTCAAACAGCATCACTCTGCTATTTGAATAACTGAAGAACCAGGTAGTACCGTTACACTCATCCTGATCATCTATCACATTTTCAAAAGGCATAGTGACTTCATCTCCAACTCTGACAGTGAGGGAGTAATCTTTCACATCTGCAGCTGTTTAAAAAAACAAAGACGGAAAGAAATATGAAAACAACTGTAGTGTTTAGAGTCATCATGAGCATCTGTTGAGGAATAAAATATAACTTTCATTTCATTTCATTTCAAACCTTTATTTATCCAGGTGTATCCCATTGAGATCATTGATCTCTTTTTCAAGGGAGACCAGAGGCCTGTACTACGAAGCCGGATTTTCCTAACCTGGATATGTTTGAGTTAGCCGGTTGGCCCAATCCAAAACATACGCGCTCTCGCTAAACTGTACTACGACGCTGGTTATCAAGTGGATCGCTCAAGCCAGCCGTGTCCTATATAGTTAGGTGCGCGTTCACATGAAAGGGGTGGTATTTGGAGCATTCGACCAATCTCAAACATGGACAAGCGTACTGACAGCGCAGCGTCATACTTCCTGAATGAAAAGTGAACTTTAATATTAGTAAAATATGAAGAAGTTAAACTTTAAACATCCATGACTTAAACACTTTATCCAGGATAAAAGCCACATAGCTGCACCTGCAAGGTGAATACAGCTGGTAAAAGAAAAAGTGTTTGAATGCGTACATTAACAGGTTTATGATATCACTGCCCCGTCCAAGACACGAGTGGATCTGACTTTAATTAGGAGAATTTGACTCGAGTGTTTCGTCAACTTAATGTGTTGCTTAAAATAATACTTCTGCATACAGTATGTGACACTGTGAGTGTTGCACGGCCAGATACGGCTCAAGAAGCTGACTCAAATAAGGGAATATATGATACATTATGATGTGATATGATATGAATGATAATGGGACACATCGACGTCTGCACTCACAGTGCCGCGGACTGTACTTAATGTTACTCTGATCCGGTTACTTATGTCGTGGCAGATATTTAAGTAAGCTTTCTTAACGCTAATGTTATAATAGTCAGATTGCTCTGAAGATGGGAGGGGATATTCTATTCATTTTCACGTTCACACAGTCAGTTGATTTTTGCCGGCCGTCTTTCCTGCAACGGCAGTGTTTCTGTATCCTCTATCCTGTAATATGACTTGATAGCTTTAAACTCCGCACACGGAGCTCTGATTGGTCAGCAGGCGGTGCTTTCACTGAGTTGATCTCTTAGCCTGCAACCTAACCTCCTCCCGAGGAGGTTAGCCGCTCAGCATAAGTTACCATGGAGATCTAGCCCGCTAAAAAGAGAACCAGCGTCGTAGGACCGGAAAGCCCGAGTTTTCCCTGAAGTCAGCCGCCTAAGCGAAAATCCGGCTTCGTAGTACAGGCCTCTGCTCAAGTAGAACTTTAGTGTTCATAATGAGTGTGATGATCACTTTAGATACAGAATAATGCACATTTCACTATTTTGGTTTGATTGTCCAATAGTTCACTAAAGTCACCACGTTACAAACACAACTCATCATTCTCAATTAAAGGAACAGTACGTAGTAAAGTACCATTAGTGATATTAAAGCTGTTTTATTGAAAGTGTGTTCTCTGCATCCTCACCTGTAAAGTGGAGCAGCAGCATCAGGAATGAAGACATTATGATCCTTCTGAATTCAGACATCGTGCTTCTCTCTCGGTCTCTGGCTCTCGACTGTCAGAGTCTCTAAACTGCTGATCTTTAATAATAACTATCTACTTCCTGTGGTTTAGAAGTCATTTCCTAATTCTGACTTCATCTCTCCTCTGATAGTTGTTGACTCCATGTGTGACACTAGCATTTCATCTCTCATTCTTTTGTGTTATAAATAAAGTAAAACACTTTTTATCATCAGATTTGTAAGTGTGATGCATTTCGCTGACTGTCTTGTCTTTGTTTATTCTCAATGAGGGTCACTGTAGACATACGCTCTTCATCAGCAAAACAAAAGAGGAAGTTGAGCATGTTAAGATTGTAATGAATGTTAACAACTTGGTGGTTCCTCTTTGTATCTTTGCAGATTTATTTTTATTTGACAGAGAACTGAAGAAGCGTTTTTGTGAAGATGTGGTTAACAGACTGACTGAACTGGAGGAGCTGTCTGAAAGCTGACAGCATGTTAATCAGGGGGTTTCAAAAAGTCTCCTGGACACTGTGTAATGGAACATGTTATCACGCTGAGTGACTATTTAAAGTTCACCCTCTGTTCTTCTTTTTCAAGCTATTTCTCACAACAGGTAGAAGCAACTGTCCTGACCTAAATGAGTCGTAAATGGTGTTCGGGCTATTTATAGTTGTAATGTTGTGTCTCTCTACATCCCTTCATACATTCATCCCTTCAAACATTCATCCCTTCTCTCTCTACATCCCTTCAATCATTCATCCCTTCAATCATTCATCCCTTCTCTCTCTACATCCCTTCAATCATTCATCCCTTCTTTCTCTACATCCCTTCAATCATTCATCCCTTTTCTCTCTACATCCCTTCATCCATCCATCCCTTCTCTCTCTACATCCCTTCATCCATCCATCCCTTCTCTCTCTAAATCCCTTCATCCATCCATCCCTTCTCTCTCTACATCCCTTCATCCATCCATCCCTTCTCTCTCTAAATCCCTTCATCCATCCATCCCTTCTCTCTCTACATCCCTTCATCCATCCATCCATTCTCTCTCTACATCCCAGCAATCATTCATCCCGTCTTTCTCTCCAACCATTCATCCATTCATCCCTTCTCTCTCTACATCCCTTTACCCCCCGTCCCTTCCTTTCCTACACCCCCCTCCCTATAATCCCTTTATCCTTTTATCCCCCAATACATACATCGCTTCAACCCCCTGAATTTCTTTGAAGATTCATCCATCCTTCATACATCAATTTATCACTTCCTTACCTTCATCCCTGCCCCCTTAAATCTATTCATCTATTCATCCCTCCCTCACTCTCTTCATCCCTCCCTACATACTATCTTATGTATCCCTATCATCCTGACATCCCTCCCTCTCCTTATCCCCTTAATCTATTCATCCATGTATTCCTCTCTACTCACACCCTTTCATCCAAATTGTTCTGTCTCTACATCCCTTTATCCAGTCAACCCTCTCTCCCTAAAATCCCTTAGTCCCTCCCCTCTACACCCCTTTGACCCTTAATTTCTCCCTCCATAAGGCCTTCCCTTCCTACATCCATGCATCACTTCCTTACCTACATCCCTACCCCGCTAAATCCCTTCCTCCACTCATTCCTGCCTCAATCCCTTCATCCATCCCTACCTTTATTCATTCATCCATACATCATTCACTACCTACATCCCTTCACTCTGCCTTCAATGGTTTGATAAAGTCTTCCACATATTCATCCCTTTCTCCCTACATATACCTTCATCCCACCCGCTCATCCCTTCGAACCCTTTGTCCCTTCATCCTTGTATCCCTCACTACTTACATCCCTTCATCACCTAATCCCTCTCTCTCTCTACATCCCTTCATCCTCTCTCCCAGTCTCCCCTCATCTCTTTCTATTTCATCTGGTGTTGAAGATTGTTAGGACACTGTTTGATCTGATTCAACTTCTCTGATGTTTACTGTCAACACTTTTGTTTTCTTATCCATAACACGTTCAATGTTTTCCTCCATCTGAGGTCTCTGTTCTGAAGAGACAAAAGAGCCTCAATGTAATCTTCCACAATCAAATCCAGCTTCATCAAAACAACAACATGTCCTCACCTTGAGTCCTCTTCAGTCTGATGACAGCCACAGTGATTATTGTGAGTGCTGTATCTCTTACCTGTAAACTGAAGCAGCAGAATGAGAAATGAAGACATTTCAATCAGTTTGAACTCATCCATGTTGATTCTCCGTCTCTCTGCTTCCTCTATCTGTTGTTCTGATGAGATGTTTCCAAAATAGTGTGTTAGCTAAGAAGTGATGCTTCTACTTCCTCTCATAAGTATGATGTAAACTTCCCAAAGTGACTTAAGACTATTTCCAAAAATAGTCAAACACAATTGTTGGATTTTTTTTTTATTTGTAGATTCTAATGTCAACAGATATTACAAAGAGAAAACGTACTTTCTACATTCAGGCTGAACATCCATTCAATCAAGTGGACGTCAAAACACAAAGCAAAGCTAAATTAAAGTGAATGAAAGTAATAATTCTGAACACAGAGATATTAAAAATGTGCTTAAGCTGTTGTAGCTTCAAAAACAATCAGTACATCTTGAAATCAGCTCTGAGACTTTCAGCTGGAAGACAATATAAGGACGGAAACAAGAGTTAAAAGCTCTTTACAGTGACATCCAGTTGTTTATTAGATCAAGACTAAAATGAAATAATATGTAATTCAGAATGATTGTAGAATCTTCCACTCCTGATGTGAAACACGATGATAGATGTAGATGTTGTTAATCAGTGGAGTCTGATGGAGGCAGAAGTGTTGCTCAAACTCCATCAGGAGGTCTGATGTTTTCATAGTTCACTGTACCATCATCTACATCATAACGCACCTGAGGAAAACAACAACAACACTGAGTTAGTTACAAAGGATTTCAAAGTAAAACACATTTCACAGTTTAATCAGCAGACCCTGAACGCACCATCAGTTACCGTCTGATCTGATTTAATCTACTGACTTCTGGACAGTTTGCTTTGAAACTAGATTTCATCCTGCACATTATTCACAGTAACATACACATTGTTTTCCAATAGAACTAAACTATTAGCATTGCTAAAAGCCACTAGTGTGAAGGTGGGGAAATCCTCTGTGATGTAATTCAGGGGAATCAGTCCTTTAATCTGAACTCATCATGTTCAGTTGTTACTGACAGGTTCAAAGAGGTGTTGATTCAGATCTATGGTCTCTTTGGAGGCTGTACTTTGTGTCTGTGTTTATCAGTTCATAATGAAGAGAGAGTAAAAACACTTCAGTATTTTGATGTAAAAACTCACATTGATTTCATCCATCTGTGTTTGCTTCTCTGAGAAGAAAGAAGAAAAAGTTGACTTTACTTTCCACAATTCAAAAAAAAGTTTAAGTTTCATCTGTGAATGTTCTCACCTTTAGTTCTTGTCCATATGTTGACCGCCACAACAATCATTATGAGAGCTGCTAAACCCACAGACACGAGGATGTGCCTCAAGAGAGCTGGAAAGAAAATATCATTTTTTAAGATATATATTTTGTATCAAGTAATATTCATATATACATATATAAACCTCTACCTTGTAGTTTTGCTGAATCTTCAGTGATCACAGAAGCTGTCGTAGTGAAAACTGATCTGGAGTCGCTCTCTGTTTTTGCTGCTGCTGTGTCCTCACCTGAACAGATGAAAAATCTTAACAAACTTTTCACTAGCAAACTGTCTTATGGGTCAAATATATTGTGATGTAATAATAAAACTTCAAATCATTGAATACGTAAAAATATATGAGTTAATGACATTTAAACAGCTCAGCATGTTCTCACCTGAGGACTGAAGGCTGAAGGTCTGCTCGTTGGAACCAGCTGTTACTACACAAGTAAAAAGCTTAGACCTTGGTGTGTAACTAAAATGAGAAGTCGGAAATGTCACAGAAGCAGAGCAGTAGGACTGTGATGTTTTTATATCGTTGTGATCTTTATCCACATCTTGACCCTGAAACAGCCACTTCGGTGTGTGTCTACACCGTCTATATGGCCCCACAGAGCAGCGTAACGTCACCTCATCATTGTTCTGATGTTCAGTCACTGAAGATGGAGATATTTTGAGAGAAAGACAACAAGAGTAACATTCACTTCACCACTGTAATAATAATTATTTTTATGTTTTAGTGTAATCAGAGTATATGTTTTACCAAACAGTTTGGAAACATTATGATGGAAATACTCACTGGTAACAACAGACAGATCAACCCAAGACTCTGGACCTTGTTGTCCTCCTGGTCTGATCTGTCTGCAGGTGTAATAACCAGCATCCTCCTCTGTGACCTTCTTTATAACCAGAGAACAATTCTCTGTAACTCTCAGTCTGTCTGATTTAGCATGGTTACCAATCTGCCCACCTCTAACCAGCATTACTGCACTTGCTGAATCACTAAAGATCCAGGTAGTACCATTACATTTATCCTGATCATGTGCAACACTGTTGCAAAGTGGCTTCATCACCAACTCTGACAGAGAGGGAGCGGAATCTCTGTCCAATTGCAGTCCCTGAATAAACAAGAGAGAATTATAAAGAATACAGAGAAATACAAATGTTTATTTAAGATACAACAAAAGTTTCCCTATGTGTCTAAAAGTTGCCTTCCCCTCGTTGGAAGACAAACAGACCACTTCTCTGTCTTGGTTAAAAGGAGGTTAGGTAATAAAGTAACATTCATGATGAATAAATTACTTTTTTAATGTTTCTAAATATATACATGTTGTAAGAATCCTTACCTGTAAACTGAAGCAGCAGAATAAGAAGTGAAGACATTTTAATCAGTTTTAACTCGGCCATCGTGTCTCTTGTATTCGTGTAAGTCTCTAGACTGGCTGCCTCTTAAAGAGAAATGTTGGAAGTTCTTCCTAATATTAGAAATGTGTCGCTTCCTCAAAGAAGCTCCGTCTTCTTTTCTTGTTATATCGACTCTCCACAGTGATTCAGTCAAGATGAGCGCATTTCACTTCCTGTGGGTTTACATTAATAACATTCATATAAAAAACATAAACATATAAGCATATTTGAAGCATCTAAATAGTATTATTTTTAGTTGGGATGATGCCAGGAATATTTTGTAAATGATAACATTAAAGGCACTTGTAATTCACTTCCAGATTAGAAATCACATCTCCTTCCTGTCCAGTGAAAACCACGTATTTCATTATTGGTGATATACATATATATATCCTTAATCAATGATGGCTAGGACGCACTGTTTACCCAGCTGGTCTGGCACTGTCCACCCCCCCCCTCTTGCAAATGAGGGCCTAGTCCCCTTGTTATGTCTGCCAATATCTTTTTTTATGTCTGTTCTTTTTAATCGATTTCTATGTTGTTGTCAGTGATGTATGTTATATCTTTTTAAATGCCTTGTGATGTGCTGCAACCCATTTTCCATTTTAAACTCATGAAAACTTGATTGTTTAATAAATGTGATCAACCTGATGTATCCTCTTGGTATCTTTGCAGTTTTATTTGTACATGTCTCTAAGAACTGAAAGAGAGGTATTGTGAGAATGTGGTTAACAACAGCAGCAGAGCTCTGGAGGTTCAAACCACTTCGTCACGTTTGCAGATGACTCAACCGTGGTGGGTCTAATCAGCAACAACGATGAGACCCACAACAGGAAGGAGGTGAACCAGCTGGCCACGTGGTGCATAGACAACAATCTCTTCCTTAATGTGGAGATAAACAAGGGAGATTGTTGTCGACTTCAGAAGAACCTACAACACCCCCACCTACTGACCATCGGTGGTGCTGCTGTGGAGCAGGTGAGCAGCACCAAATTCCTGGAGGCAGGAGCGGATCTAAGGCGGGGCAAGGGGGTGCAGCTGCCCCCCCCCCCCCCCCCCACTGTAGAGCCTTGCCCCCCCAGCTGCCCCCCTCACTTTTGTGTCCCTAAAACTGTACTTGTAGAAACAAACCTACACTATGTCCACACGCTTCTCAAGCAACGAAACAAGCTGTTCATTAATTAAAAGTGAATCATTTTAAATATCATTTTAGGCCCGTTAAAAACGCAGCTACGGCCCTGCATTAAACTGCGGAGCTGCGTTCACAGACCGCGGCTCACAGAGCTGCAGAGAGGGAGCGAGCTGTCCCAGCACCTGAAGGTGGATCAGCTTCCCCTGGGAGCATTTCCCCTTCCACAAGTTTTGTTTTTACTAAGGACGAGAGCTTGAAACAAAATATTAATAAAGCGCTGCCGTTTGAATCGATAGCGTTTTTACAGACGGTCGCTGTTTGGGGCGTTACGTTACAAAATACTACACAGAAGCGCTAGCTGGGAGATCGATCACTTTGCTAAACTATGCGGTAAATCCACGTAAACTACACATCACAGCAATGAGGCCAGATCAATGAAACCAGGATACATCCTGTACCGTCAAACTGGATCTAAACACAGCTGCCTGTGTGCGTTTGATAAATACTTTCTGATTTTATATTTATAATCTACTTATTAGCTACATGGCCCTAACGTGTGAAGTTATACAAGCATTTGTACCAGTGCTTTTCACAAGTAGACTCTTGCAGGCCAGAGTAGCTGGAGTGATTCAACAACATCAAAAAGACATATCTGAAGTGATCAGGACGAACAGAAAGAGGAAAAGGAAAAGAGAGTTCACTGAAGAGACCAGGAGGGTCAGAGCAGGAGGAAGAGGAGGAGATTAAGACAATAGCGAAGAAGAAGAAATGTATGCGAGGAATAAAGATGAAGTGTCAGAAAGAGGGACAGAGGGATCAGGAGGCAGATGAGACTCCAGCTGGACCACATGGTATGTTTTTATTCTTCTTGCATACATATTCCATTACAGCAGCACAATCTGCGGCTCTTAGTATTGACACATATTGAAATGTGTTGCTGCACAGGTCACCTTTAGCTCTCTGAAGAGATGGGTGATGTCCTTTGTGCACTTCATTATAACTAAGTACTTTTACTGTACTTACAGTAAACAGAATTCGAGGGTATCATGAGTACTTTCTGCTGTTTTATACTATTGTTTAGTTTGTTGGTCTGACCACCTTGTTTCTCTTGTGCATTAAGAACACTTGTGTTAGGGCATGATTTAACAATACATCAGTGACGTGCGGTGAGGTTCATGGCTGGTGAGGCACTGACTCTTTCAGAGTCAGATTTACAAATATTATAGCCTATTTTGACCTTAATCGAAATATTCTGTTATTTTCAAAAGCTTTTTTAGTCTGATGCTATGATTAATTTTAAAGAGACCGATCAACAAAAGGATACCCAAAATCTAAATATTGGATTGTTCTTTCTAAGTAAGATCCCATTTTCATTACAGTTGTGGTCTTACCTTGACTTGAAGATGAATATAAGTCCATGCTATCCTTCTGGACAACAATCTCTATTACTGTTTTGTAAAAGTCCTCCTTATCTTCCTGTAGTTTCAAAAGTCTAGTTTGTTGTTTGCGGTAGAATAACAGTAGCAACAAGAACCTGTGGGCTCACGTGCGCCCCCTTCAGTGCGGCAGAGGTTATGGCTGCCTCTCCTGGTGCTTTTTTCATTGCCGTTGTACGATGAGACCAGCGAGCCTAAATATCATATATACGTGAAATAAGTTATTTAGAGACAATGGATGGCGAGGATAAATGTAATAAAGGGATCTACAAACATTACATTGGTGACCTACAGTGAGATGGGAACAGGCTTACCCCACAGTAAATGGCTTGAGCGCGCTCACAAAATAAGTGGCCGCGCTAAATTAGTGCCCGCGCTCCAGCAAGTTACTGTGGGCTTACGAGAGGCCGAGCACGTCCCTGCCTCACTTCTCATCGCTCCCGTAGCGGAGCTCGGCAAATTTGCTGATTTTGACTATAAAATGCGATTGGAATCATACAGAAATCACATTTACACAAGATCAGTGGAGACATTTTATTATTATTATTATTATTTAGTTTTTCTTTAATTGTTTTTCCGTTACATTGGAGTATGACAGGTGAGGCTCTGCCTCCCCTGCCTCCACTGACAGCACGTCGCTGCAATACATGGTTATATACAGTATAAAATACCACGTACTGTCCGCCCTCCCATGCCACCCTGGCATGACCTCTTGCCCCCCCTTTGCCACCCCATGTAAAATGTTCTAGAACCACCACTGCCTGGGGGTGCACATCACTGAGGATCTCTCCTGGAGTAACAACACCACGTCAATCACCAAGAAAGCCCAGCAGCGCCTCTTCATCTGCAAACTGAATAGAGCAGGAGCTTTCCCCCCCCCCATCATGCTCTCCTTCTACCGAGGCGCTATCGAGAGCATCCTCAGCAGCTGCATCACGGTGTGATTCAGAGGCTGACTGGATGGACAGTCCTTTGCACTAATGGACATTTTTTACTGTAATATATTCATCATTCAAGTTTTGTATATATTGACTGTTGTGTTCTTTGTATATATATTTGTATTTCTTAATTCTCGGGATTGTGGGAAACAGTATCTCTCTGTCTGTACACATAAACTGAAAGAGTGACAATAAAGTTGACTTTGACTTGACTAATGCTGAAGGTGCAGAAAGCAGGAGAGTGCAGAGTGATGTACATAAAGGAATATGTAATAGAAAAAAACAGCAGGGCGTAGATATGCATATGCCTATATATATATATATATATATATATATATATATATATATATATATATATAGAGGATGAACAGCAGTCACAAAAGGCAGTGTAGGTGTAAGTAAGTAATGATATTCAGTCCAGGTTGTGAAAGCTATGTCATGAGTCAAACCATACAAGAAAGGTTCATAGGTCACTTTATTTAGTGAAATACAAAACAATGAAATGCACAGAATAAAAAACAAAATTCCATTAAAATATATAACAAACAGCATTAGATCAAAAATAATGACAATACAATACATGTTATGCCCATGCTGTAAGTATTAAGAATACAGTTTATATCCAACATGTCTGCCCCTTATTCACAATCCACCTCTAGAGGGACTCACATGTTTTCATAAAGCTGCTGCTGTATTCTCTGTTTGATGCTATTAAGCCAATACAAGCCAAATATCATTAATATAAATCTTATTATAACTCTGCTCGCTTTGCCCTTGCCAGGGTTTTGTCTAAACTGGGTAACATGAGCTCTGTGTCCTCTTAATTACGTCGACACCCTCATACCTAAATGCTGATTTCCCCCCCGTAAAATGTTAAAGTGATGCCAGAAAACAATATTTCTGTTCGACAAAAATGTTATAATTACTCCCAAAACTATGAATATTGTGTCAAATCGAGCGTCAGACGGCAGATACAGTTTTATTTTTAGGAAGCTTTATTGTTTACGTCTGTGACGCTATTTATTATACGGGTGTCATGTTCTCACAAGAATTTATAAATCTTATAAGATCAGCGCCACAGTATTGCCCTCATACCGTATCTTTCTAGAAAAACCCCTGCTTACAATTCTAAATCTAGCATGCCATTTAGTTTACAACTTTAAATACAACATTTAATGGTGTTATTTTCTCTGTTTGTTGATGGTGGCGTAGAGGAGGCTGGGATCAGCGGAGGCAGCAGAGGAAGAGGAGGGAACTCTCACAGTGCTGTAGGTCACTGCATCATCTTCATCATCATCATGAAGGTGAGTCTGGAGGGAAAGAGTAAATCTCATGAAATGCAAATAAAAAAGTTCTGAAAGTCCTGATTTTGCTGCCATGTAACAACTGAGTCATTCCCTCTGCTTCAGCTTTTGGAAGTGCATTAAACCTGCATTCCCTCTCATGGCCAGCAGGGGGAAACACATCTGGTTCCAAAAAGCAGTCAGATTGTACAGAAGTCTTTGTGGAAATGACCCTACTTCCCACTTGATGTATTACCATAGTAAACATTTTCCTGATGAGTTGATGGTAAGTAAAATAGACGATAAAGCAAAGTGTGATTTAGGGCGGGGCTACATTGTGATTGGCACGTTTGTACCACTGCGTTGACCGTGATTGGTTGCTCTTCCTGTTTTCGCCTTACAACTTTAACCCTGTATATTGTCATTTTACGAAAGGGATCTTTTATGTTTTTGGTGAATGTGTAGAAATTTTGGGTAAAGTTATCACATAACAAATTGTTTTGCAGCGTTCAGTTGTACAAAGATTCACCCTGTCATTCCACTTCTGGTAGCAAAAACGAAGATAATAACAAACAAAATGCAAAACTCAAGGCTTAAAAAGGCAGTCCTCAAACCAAATAGTGAAGTAATGGTAATTAGTCCATTTCTTATACAGTCGTAATTAGTCAATTTCTTATACAGTCATAGCCAATGTGACCAGTAAGAAAATGTGATTTTTCGGCTTGTGACAGTGGATACACACAGAATATATGTATATATCAAACCGGCCTTAAGATTAAAATCAGAGAGACTGATATCAGATTAATAGATCATAAATATATAACAACTTAGTTATAAGTAAATGATAGGTTTTAATATACTCTTTTAACACTGGTGATCAGTTTAAACAATGAGAAATCTTACCCTGGCTTTCCTGCTGCTCTTCCTGGTGTAGCTGATGGAGGCGTAGGAAACACCATCTTCAGGGTCAGCCTGCACAAATAAAATGTATTATGATTAGTTATGTATGTATGTATGTATGTATGTATGTATGTATGTATGTATGTATGTATGTATGTATGTATGTATGTATGTATGTATGTATGTATGTATGTATGTATGTGTGTATGTGTGTATGTGTGTATGTATGTATGGATGGATGGATGGATGTGTGTGTGTGTATGTATGTATGTATGTATGTATGTATGTATGTATGTATGTATGTATGTATGTATGTATGTATGTATGTATGTATGTATGTATGTATGTGTATGTATGTATGTATGTATGTATGTATGTATGTATGTATGTATGTATGTATGTATGTATGTATGTATGTATGTATGTATGTATGTATGTATGTATGTGTGTATGTATGTATGTATGTGTGTATGTATGTATGTATGTATGTATGTATGTATGTATATATGTATTAAATATGCAATAATTAATCTTTTGACCTCTTACTTTCTGCATAACAAAGTCAGAAATGCTTGTTGTTTTTTCGATTTCAAAACTTACCATCTCATCATTGGTCTGTGTTTCCTTCCCTGAAAATAATAAAACAGAATCAACTTAATCTTCCACAGTTAAAACCCAGGTTCATCAAAAGCTTGTTGTTTGTAAAGTATAATGTGTGAATGTCCTCACCTTGAGTCCTCTTCCGTCTGATGACAGCCACAGTGATTATTGTGAGTGCTGCAACACCCACTATCACAACGATGATACACCTCCACCAACCTGGAAGAGAGAAGTTACAAGAGTTACATATACTCACAGGTTTCTATCTATTTGTCTTTAATTGAATGAAAACATGTATTTTTTAACTGTAAAAGGAGTGTTTCTATTAGTCACTACGTTTATTGTCTTGTCCTGTTTGATTGTTGTCGTTATCAGGTGCATCTTCGGTTTTCCCTTTTTTCCTAATTTTCACTGCTGTCCATGTTGGTTTAATTGTAGTCACCTTCCCTGCATCACCACCTTAATGAATGAAATAACAAAATGCTGTAAATGTATACAAAACAAACATGCAGTAATCATCTCACATCACGACATAAAGATGTGATGCATCAGGATGAATGATTTTAAACAGCTCATCATATTCTCACCTGAGGACTGAAGAGAAACAGCTGAGGTTCTGTAGCCATCAAACACTTTACAAGTAAATCAAGTTAACCGTACCTGTTTTTTTGTTGATTTTAGCTGTTGTTGTTGTTGTTGTTGTTTTTGTTGTTGGTGGTGGTCGATTATTTGTTGCTGGGTTTTTTTTGTCCTCACCTAAACAGATGGACAAAACTTAACAAACTATTCAATTGTAATCGTCCATAAAACGAACAAATATTGAAGTATTTTTTTTTAAACCAGTAAAAAGTGACTTCAAACAGATCATCATGTTCTCACCTGAGGACTGAGGGCTGAAGGTCTGCACTTTGTCAAAAGCTGTTACATTACAAGTAAACAACTCAGACCTTTCTGTGTAACTAAAATGAGAAGTCAGAAATGTCACAGAGGCAGAGCAGTAAGACTGTGATGTCTTTATCTCTCTGTGATCTTTAACCACATCTCGACCCTGAAGCAGCCACTTCACTGTGTGTCTACACCGTCTATATGGCACCACAGAGCAGCGTAACGTCACCTCATCATTGTCCTGATGTTCAGTCACTGAAGATGGAGATATTGTGAGAGAAAGACAACAAGAGTAACATTAACTTCATCACTGTAATCATAATTATTGTAATGTTTCAGTGTATTGTTTTAACAAGACAGTTTGAAAACATTATGATGTAAATACTCACTGGTAACAACTGACAGATACACCTCAGAGTCTGATCCGAACTGTCTGCACAAGTAAAGCCCAACATCCTCCTCTGTGACCTTCTTTATAACCAGAGAACATTTCTCTGTAACTCTCAGTCTCTCTGATTTAGCTTTGGCTTCATTCTTAATCTGCCTGCATTCAAACAGCGTCTCTGCTGGTGTGTTCTCTGAATAGAAGTACCAAATAGTACTCTCACCCTTATCCTGATGATGTTTAACTATTTCACAAGGCAAAGTGACTTCATCTCCAACTCTGACAATGTTGGAGTAACGTTTCATTTCTGCAACTGTTGGAGAAAAGAGTGATGATCATTTTAGATACGGAAGTTTTTCAAATGTCTCTCTATGCGGGTTTGAGTGTCCAAGAGTTCACTTACTTCGACACATTACTAACACAGTAATCTCACCTGGAAAGTGGAGCAGCAGCATCAGGAATGAAGACATTATGATCCTTCTGAATTCAGACATCGTGCTTCTCTCTCGGTCTCTGGCTCTCGACTGTCAGAGTCTCTAAACTGCTGCTTCTTTAATTATAACTCAACATCTGCTTCCTGTGGTTTAGAAGTCATTTCCTAATTCTGACTTCATCTCTCCTCTGATAGTTGTTGACTTCATGTGTGACACTAGCATTTCATCTCTCAGTCTTTTGTGTTATAAATAAAGTAAAACACTTTTTTATCATCAGATTTCTAAGTGTGATGCATTTCGCTGAATGTCTTGTCTTTGTTTATTCTCAATGAGGGTCACTGTAGACATACGCTCTTCATCAGCAAAACAAAAGAGGAAGTTGAGCATGCTAAGATTTTAATGAATGTTAACAACTTGGTGGTTCCTCTTTGTATCTTTGCAGATTTATTTTTATTTTTCCGAGAACTGAAGAAGCGTTTTTGTGAAGATGTGGTTAACAGACTGACTGAACTGGAGGAGCTGTCTGAAAGCTGACAGCATGTTAATCAGGGGGTTTCAAAAAGTCTCCTGGACACTGTGTAATGGAACATGTTATCACGCTGAGTGACTATTTAAAGTTCACCCTCTGTTCTTCTTTTTCAAGCTATTTCTCACAACAGGTAGAAACAACTGTCCTGACCTAAATGAGTCGTAAATAGAGCTATTTGTCGTTGTAATGTTAATGGTCTTGTCCTTTTGTGGAGTGCAGACATGATTAATCTCCATTTGCTAGCAGATGTGTTTAAAAGAATCCTATATATAGTATGTTTATCTTTTCTGATTGTCACAGCCCCTCCTCTTCTATTCTTGGTGTGAAAATGTGAATATAAGACCCTCTGCAGACCTTCTGACTTTTCTTTTTTGCTGCAGACTGCTCGACACTCTGTGACGATGTACCTTCTTGCAAGAATAAACTCCCTAAAAGACTGTTTATTTCAAGAATCTTGATTTCAGTATAACGGAAAGGTTTCCTCACCCTTTTATTATTATGTGTTTGTGTGTCTCGATATATTTCCACCACAACCGAGCCAGGTGTTTTAGCCTCTTCCCGATGGGCCATTCTCAAAGCAGCCTCTCTACCTTCCTAGACGACGCTCTTCTCCACTCTCCAAGAATGCATAACAGTATGTTAGACAAATCATACAGTTCATCTTTGGCAGTTCTATCAGGGTGGTGAGGAAGGCAGGTTGACCCAAATAAAGAAACAAAAAGAGATGTATGTATATATAACCAAATAAGCGCTTCATTAAAATAAATCTTATAAAAACAACATGAAACTGAGGGAGCTAGAAAGGTTAAATAAAGGACCCTAAACTAAAAGTTGTGGAACCAGGAACACAAGAGCAATGAACTTTGACAGGAACACTGACAGAATATCGAAAAGACCTGTTTAAATACAAGTCAATCAGAATCACTTCCTCTGTTCCCTGAGTGCAGACAATAAGGTAAATCTGCTGCAGCTTAAAAAAAGAAAATCAAAAATCTGTAAAAATCATTTTCAACAGGAAGCTGATTTAAATTTCATTTAGCTTTATTTTTGTTAGTACGGAAAATACAAAATGCAGTGTGGTGCAATAAGCAGAACAGTCCAGAGTAATGAACATATTGTTTTGATAATATATATTAGAAACAGTAGGGGGGGTTATATCATATGCTAAGATATATACAAAAGGGACATGTGGAGCAGTTATAGTAAAAAATGCAGGTATAAGGTTAAAGTACTTCCTGATATAAATACAAGTTATCATTATAATTATAAAAATGAATGAATAGTTAATTTGCAAAAACAAATTGAGGCTGTTTCTACATTAAAACACCAACACTAGTTTTACTGGTATTCCCTGAAGAGCACATTTAACAAACAAAAAAAGATTCAGGATCATTTTACAATTTAGATGTTTCATGAAACACTTGTAGGTATGAACATGTGCAGCAGTTACTGTGAGAAATTAAGGTGTAGGTGTAAAATGTATACTGTGAGTACAAGTACTGCTAATATTGAGATGTTATATACAGAGACTGTAGACCAGGGTTTCTCAAACTCCGGACCAAGGTCCAGATCCGGACCGAACTGGAAATCAATCCGGACCGAACCCTGTGTCCCATTATAAAAATAAAAAAAAATTATAAAAAAAAAAAAAAAAAAAATTCTGATTCTGATAAATTAATGTACATCATCATGTATGCGCGTCTTGTGTCTGACGCGTTGTGAGAATGAACGTGCATATATATTTACTTGTGTGTGCGAGCGTGACACGCAAGCAGACCGCAAGTTAACCGCAAGTTTACCTTGACTTTCTAATGCTTCTAATGCCTTTTTTGCCGAGGTTCAAAGCATTGACTACAGACAAACAGTGCCATTTCTCCCACTAGTTCAATCCACCATACTGTATGTATCAGCGACGTGCAGTCAGGGGAGGCAGAGCCTCACCTGTCATACTCCAATGTAACGGAAAAACAATTAAAGAAAAACTAAATAATAATAATAATAAAATGTCTCCACTGATCTGTGTTGTAAGTGTGATTTATGTATGATTCCAATCGCTTTTTATAGTCAAAATCAGCAAATTTGCCGAGCTCCGCTACGGGAGCGATGAGAAGTGATGCAGGGACGAGCTCTGCCTCTCGTAAGCCCACAGTAACTTGCTGGAGCGCGGGCACTAATTTAGCGCGGCCACTTATTTTGTGAGCGCGCTCAAGCCATTTACTGTGGGGTAAGGTGAGGCACAGATGAGATCTGCCTCACCTCAGAATGCGTCACCCCACAGAAACTGTCTGGAAAGCGGGCCCTAAGCGCATGCCTGTTACCATCTCACTGTAGGTCACCAATGTAATGTTTATAGATCCCTTTATTACATTTATCCTCGCCATCCATAGTCTCTAAATAACTTATTTTACGTATATATGATATTTAGGCTCGCTGGTCTCATCGTACAACGGCAATGAAAAAAGCACCAGGAGAGGCAGCCATAACCTCTGCCGCACTGAAGGGGGCGCAGGTGAGCCCACAGGTTCTTGTTGCTACTATTCTACGCAGAGACGGTAGGGGGGGGGGACTTTACTGGCATTGATCCGGACCAGTGACCTTGTATAAAGTTCACAACTGGACCTTTAATAAAAAAGTTTGAGTACCCCTGCTGTAGACTATAGATCAGATATATACAGTATAACTATGTATGGGAATGTGAGAGCATAATTAAAGGATGTTAAATCAGAAATGAATGATTATAATAAGCTATGTCTCCTATCACATGGAGATGAGTTTCTGAAGTGCATCATCATTCTGCTCCTGTCAACATGGAACAAAGACATGGTAAAAACACAAGTACTGTAAGTACATTTACTCAGGTTCTGCACTTAAGTACATATTTTTTAAACTTTACTTGAGTATTTTCACTCATCACAATCTGTCTTTGTTTTCCTGTTTTATGTTTATTTTCCACAATATATTTCTAGACCGACTGGAAAACTGGGTGGGACTTAAAGGACAGGAAAAACGTTGTTTCTACAGGTAACTACACATCTGAATTTACAAAAATGACATGTGGGGTTCCTCAGGGCTCTATCTTGGGGCCTCTTCTCTTTAACATCTACATGCTACCACTGGCTGCATGTAATTTAATTGTAAGCATTATAAAGAGTTGTTGATTCAACTACATGGTTACTCTGAAGCGTCCTTAATGAGTTGCTGATTTCTGTTATTTTGCTTAATTAACTGTTTTGCTTTTCTGAGATCATTTAATTTGGATACATAAATATTCTAAATTAATCTTGTGTTGCATCTTCTCATGCCTGTCATATATCCACTGTTAAAATTGGATAAAAAATAATACACACATTTAATTATGCAATGTTCAAACTCACCATGTTTTCTTCCGTCTGTGCTTTGCTCCCTGAAAAAAGGACAAAACAAGTTGATATTAGATTTCACCTTTATTTATATTTTTTTAATTCATCTGTGAAAATCTCTCACCTTTACAGTAGCTCTTGTCCATATGTTGACTGTAACCACGGTGATGATGAGAGCTGCTAAACCCACAGACACGATGATGAGCCTCAAGCGACCTGGAAAAGAGAAGTTAGAAGAGTTCAATATAGTCAGAGGTTTCTATCTCTTTATCTCTCAAATCTGAATGAACAAAATGTCTCTTGGCTGTTTGATGCTTCCTCGTCACCTTCACACAGCCCTGCTGGTCTCTGACAGGAGCAGATTGCAGGTTGAAAAAACCCTCAGCTCCGAGCTCGGCAGAATCTGCACCTGGCTCGCCGATAATAAATTATCATTACACCTGGGTAAAACAGAGTCCATTCTCTTCGGTTCGAAACATAATCTCAGCAAATCCGACGACTTCTCAGTTGCAGTGGGTGACATTATTGTCACAAGTAAGAAGGAAATTACATACCTAGGATCTATTCTTGAGGCAAACCTCTCCTGTGACAAAATGGCATCCAATGTAATAAAAAAAGTCAATCAAAGAACTAGATTCCTATACCGGATCTCCTCTCTGGTAAACAAAAACACCCTGAAAACTCTGGCAGGAGCACTCATTCAAGGGTACTATGACTATGCTTGCACGTCATGGTACCATAGCACCTCCAAGGCGCTAAAAATAAAACTTCAAACATCGCAAAATAAACTGGTCAGACTACTGCTTGACCTTTCATCTAGAACCCACCTCACCTCTGCCCACTTTGACAACCTAGGATGGCTTAGAGTAGACGACAGAGTACAGCTACTTGCAATGGGCCTGGTCTACAAGATCCACTACACCTCTATGGTACCCATGTACATGTCAAAATTCTTCCCAAAGGTCAAGGAATACCATGATCATAACACCAGAGGGAGCTCCACAAATCATGTAAAACCCAGATTTG
Source organism: Trematomus bernacchii (assembly GCF_902827165.1). Classification (NCBI taxonomy): domain Eukaryota; kingdom Metazoa; phylum Chordata; class Actinopteri; order Perciformes; family Nototheniidae; genus Trematomus; species Trematomus bernacchii. Next base: position 303,189 of record NW_022987598.1, read on the forward strand.
GGACAAAAAAAGGGGAATACACGTTTCGCAATTATGCCACATCAAGGTGGAACGCTCTTCCCACAACTGTAAAGGAAAGTAAAACTATACTTACCTTCAAAACCTCTCTTAAAGAGCACCTTCGGGGGAAAGCATTGCAAAACTGGCCCCGGTAATGGTACAAATCTCAACCTGTCGTACAATGGACAGCTTCCCCCCCCCATCTATGTATATACTCGCATTTTAGACTCTGTTACTAACTGTATATCTGTAGACTTGGTATGTCTTAAATGTCCGGTTAGGATGTATTAGAACGAAATCTAAAATGAAAATTGTAAATAAGCCATCTGTATGTAAAAAACCACCTGTATGTAAATTGTAAATAAGCCATCTGTATGTCAAATATGTCTTATATGTCTTAAATGATATGATGAATTGGAAATGGGGGACCCTGATGTAAACAAGACGAAAGTCTTTCTCTGGTCTGCATCCCCTTAACAATTGTATGTTTTGAGCTGTACTGTACTGTACCCAATATACAAGCTGTTAATAAACTTTTCAATCAATCAATCAATCACAGGGACACATACAGAACATACAGATACTAACACAACTTATTTATAACCCAGACAGTTCTTCTTTTCTACATAAAATGTTACCTTTATAAACTATGTTGGATCTGAGTCCACTCCTTATCCTCTTCCAGTACATCCAGGTGTGTATATACTGCATGTGTGCATGTCTTTTCTAACTGTGAATGCATATTTTCTGTTCTCTCACTACCTTTATTGTTGTCCTCTTGTTCTGTTTGATTGTGGTTCTGTCCTGTAACCATCAAACACAAAACTTAACAAACTATTCAATTTTAATCGTCGATAAAATAAACAAATATTGAAGTCTTTTTTTTACACCAGTAAGAAGTGACTTTAAACAGATCATCATGTTCTCACCTGAGGACTGAGGGCTGAAGGTCTGCACTTTGTCAAAAGCTGTTACTGCACAAGTAAACAACTCAGACCTTTCTGTGTAACTAAAATGAGAAGTCAGAAATGTCACAGAGGCAGAGCAGGAAGACTGTGATGTCTTTATCTCTCTGTGATCTTTAACCACATCTCGACCCTTAAAAAGCCACTTCACTTTGTGTCTACACCATCTATATGTCGACACAGAGCAGCGTAACGTCACCTCATCATTGTCCTGATGTTCAGTCACTGAAGATGGAGATATTATGAGAGAAAAGACAACCACAATATGTAACAACATGTAAATGTACTTCATCACTGTAATCATCATCATTATTGGAGTGTTTCAGTTTAGAGACAGTTTGAAAACATTATGATGTAAATACTCACTGGTAACAACAGACAGATAAACCCAAGAGTATAAACGTTGTTGTTGTCCTGATCTGTTGAACTGTCTGCAGCTGTAACTACCAGCATCCTCCTCTGTGACCTTCTTTATAACCAGAGAACATTTCTCTGTAACTCTCAGTCTGTCTGATTTAGCTTTGGCTTCTTTGTGAATCTGCCCGACTTCAAACAGCCTCACTGAGCTTCTTAAATCACTGAAGAACCAGGTAGTACTCTCACACTTATCCTGATCATCTATCACATTGTCAAAAGGCAAAGTGACTTCATCTCCAGCTCTGACAATGGGGTAGTAACGTTTCACATCTGCAGCTGTTGGGGGAAAAAAGCAGAAAGAAATATAGATGTCATAAATGCTGACAGAATAATGATGTATTATATAAAAAGGTAAAGAGTTAGAGTTCTGGTTGACACATTAAAACCAGAGTTAATTACAGATCCACATAACTAACTTAAGTGTTCATAGTGAGTGTGATGATCACTTTAAAGAATATTGCTATGTGGGTTTTAGGCCCCATTTACACGGGAACACAAACGCAAACGAAACGCAAACTAACCAAATTCGATATCAAAAAAGTCTTCCGTTCACACGGATACGGCTCAATAAACGTGTCCCTTCACATGAGACTGCTTGACCCGCTGGAGACGCTGTAGTACATATGCCGGGCCTGTAAGTGGCGCTGTACTTCCGCCACAAAATACACCAAAAGCAGCGAAGAAGACCACCCGAGCATGGTTGCCATGGTTGCCAGGTTGCCCTTCTGTTTATGCGCCGTGGTGGATTTAGCAACATGTAGTTCATGTAGTTCTCCATGTCCACTTGTTGCTGATGGTTGTGGTAGAGGAGCTGTAGATGTTGCACTAACATCTGTAGCATGGTCAGTCATACTTGCCAACCTTGAGACCTCAGAAATCGGGAGCATTTCAAAACCACCGCGGGGGGGGGGGTGCTAGTGGATCGCCGGAGCTGTATTAGATTAACATTGACATACTTATTGTAGTTGTAAGTGCACTGTCTTGTGTGGGCTGGACCTGTATTTTACAGGAAAGGAGTGAGCAGAGGGTCGAGTTGTCGATTCTTGTTCTGTTTTCTGTGACTATCTGCCTCACCCTCTCAGACTTTCAGTTGCGCACACTACTAAAGAGATGCGCGACCATGGAAACCAAACAATGGTGTAGCTGTAAAGTCCGAGTGGAAACAGTCCTGAGTAAATCTGATTTTGTCAGAAATCGGGAGAAATGCGGGAGAAATATGACCGGGAAGAAACCGGGAGAGGGCAATGAAATCGGGAGTGTCCCGCGAAAATCGGGAGGGTGGGCAAGTATGTGGTCAGTAGCAGTAGCAGTAGCTACTGACCATGCTACAGCAGTGAGCAGCAGAGGTGGGGAGAGAAGGGGCTATGGCTTCATCGTTATCAGGAAATGATCGTATAGGACGTACACACGGAGCCGTTTGGCCCCCCAGAGTGTTCCGTCCGCAGATATATCCACCTTGGGACCCGTTATCGTTTTAGGGGTCCGTTTCCGCGGTTCCGTTACGGCCTCGTGTGAACGAACGGGCTATACGAAAGAGAAAAGTAGCGGATACAACCCGTTTCGTTCCCGTGTAAACAGCACCTTAGTGACCAAGAGTTCACTAAACTCATCATGTTACAAACACAACTCATCATTCTCAGTTAAAGGAACAGTACATAGTAAAGTACTATTAGTGATATTAAAGCTGTTTTATTTAATGTAATTGGTAAATGTTAAATGGACTGTATTTTTAAAGCGCTTTATCCAGTCTTTCACCCCCTCAAAGTGCTTTACATGTACATGCAACAAGTCACCCATTCACACCCAATTCATACAGAGCAATGTGCTGCTTGCTCAATGAAGGTGTTAGAGCAGGGGTGTCAAACTCAATTTAATCTCGGGCCACATTAGCATCATGGTTACCCTCAAAGGGCCAGTTTTATATATAAGACTATATAAAAATACATATATAAATATATAATAAATATAAAATAATGTATTATATTATTGCCTCTGCATTGGATTATTATCGGATAGGGTAATAACTTCATCATTAACTATGTCTGAAAGCAGAAGTTTAGGGCCAATAATTGAAAGTCTCTTCATTGAGAATGATTTAAAAAGAAAAGAAAAATTCTGGAGAAAAAAAAGTCACAAAAAATAAATACAATTTTGAAAAAAATGAGTGACATTTTGAAAAAGTCAGATTCTGAGAAAAAGGGAATATTTTGAAGAAAAAAAGTCCAATTTGAGATGCATTGTGGGACATATAGTTTATGGGCAACGTGCATCTGTAAATCGGCATGTTACCATATAATAAACATCTTATATTCTTTGCAAGCTCTTGTGGGGCCGCATCAAATGAAGTCACAGGCCGGATTTGGCCCCCGGGCCTTGAGTTGACACCCCTGTGTTAGAGCCATTTTCTTTTCATCATTATGGTTTGAATGTTTGTCTTATTACTATAAGGCTATAGAGTAAAATCTGTGAGTCACAATACGCTTTAAAAGATGTTAGTTTAAGTGTCACTTATTTATGGCATGACATTAGTACACAGCTGAGGGTGTGATTAGACAGGAAGCGGTAGAGTCTTTTGACCGTGTTCTGTTTGTTCTTTTTGTTCTTTTCTGATACGGAGAACTTTTAGTTACTTTAAAGCGAGGAAATGTGTCTTCATGTTTGTATGTCGCCTGGATCAATGAATAAACCTGATGTGATTCAACGCTACAACGATCTCCACAAAGTTTGTTTGGAAGCAAAGAGAGGCGCGTCATAACCCACAACCCCGATAGAGGAAAGTGGATATTAAATGTAGAAACGGATTCAAACTCCACGACAAAAGGTATCATTCACAGACCGTTCCCCATTGGGAGCGACTTGGGGTTTAGCATCTTTCCCAAGGATACATCGATTTCAATTGAAAGACGCCCTCACTACCTTTCATTAACAGTCGTAAACAGTGTGTGTTCTCTGCATCCTCACCTGTAAAGTGGAGCAGCAGCATCAGGAATGAAGACATCATGATCCTTCTGAATTCAGACATCGTGCTTCTCTCTCGGTCTCTGGCTCTCTACTGTCAGAGTCTCTCACCTGTTGCTTCTTTATTTCTCTTCTGAGAACTGAAGGAGTGTTTCTGTGAGAATGTGGTTAACAACAGCAGCAGAGGTCTGGAGGTTTTTCCCTCTGATGCTGACCAGATAAGATACGTGCTTAAAGCAAAACCGTGCAGAGAATGTACATATAGCATTATATATTATGTAGTTGTTGGTGTATTATTACTATTATGAATGATTCCTTTTCATAAGTACTTGCAGTATTGTTTTTTTTTAACATCATTTTTATCAGAAAACCTACTTGCTAATGGTGTTTGAATGCACACACAGTGGTCTGAGACCTGGTGGTTTTTCTCATGAATTGCATCTCTGAGAACTAAGATAGAGGTTTTGTTGTGGCTGTGGTAGCAGCAGCAGCAGAGCTCTGCAGGTCTAAACCACTGATGTTGACCAGATAAAAACAGAGACATGAGTAATGGAAACAGTAACTATTGTCTAAATGAACTCTAATGAAGTATAATTAATGACTTTTTAACACATGTACCCGCATGTTTTTCTGAAATTCTTAAAGGAGAGGTGTCATGCTTTTCCGGTTATTACCCGTCCCCTTGTGTGTTATGAAGGTTTGTATGCATGTAAACGGTGTGCAGAGTCAAAACCCTCAAAGTACACCGAAAGCGAGTAAAACTCTAACAAAGAAAATACCTCCCCAAAACGCCTCGTTGGAGATACGTCATTGTCCATTTGATTCTTCCGGGTACGGCATGATGTCAAGCCGTACCCGGAACGAAATGGACCAATCCGTGGAGCCGTTACGTTACGTCCGCGGAGCCGTTACGTTAAGCCCCCGCTGATTGGTCCAAATTGACCAATCCACGGACTTCCTCACACACACATCTGTGTGCAGCAGCGATGTGCAGTCAGGGGAGGCAGGGGAGGCAGAGCCTCACCTGTCATACTCCAATGTAACGGAAAAACAACTAAAGAAAAACTAAATAGTAATAATAATAAAATGTCTCCACTGATCTGTGTTGTAAGTGTGATTTATGTATGATTCCAATCGCTTTTTATAGTCAAAATCAGCAAATTTGCCGAGCTCCGCTACGGGAGCGATGAGAAGTGAGGCAGGGACGTGCTCTGCCTCTCGTAAGCCCACAGTAACTTGCTGGAGCACGGGCACTAATTTAGCGCGGGCACTTATTTTGTGAGCGCGCTCAAGCCAGTTACTGTGGGGTGAGGTGAGGCACAGATGAGATCTGCCTCACCTCAGAATGCGTCACCCCACAGAAACTGTCTGGAAAGCGGGCCCTAAGCGCATGCCTGTTACCATCTCACTGTAGGTCACCAATGTAATGTTTGTAGATCCCTTTATTACATTTATCCTCGCCATCCATAGTCTCTAAATAACTTATTTCACGTATATATGATATTTAGGCTCGCTGGTCTCATCATACGTCGGCAATGAAAAAAGCACCAGGAGAGGCAGCCATAACCTCTGCCGCACTGAAGGGGGCGCACGTGAGCCCACAGGTTCTTGTTGCTACTGTTATTCTACGCAGAGACGGTAGAGCAAACAACAAACTAGACTTTTGTTTTTAAACTAGAGGAAGATGAGGACTTTTACAAAAAAGTAATAGAGATTGTTGTCCAGAAGGATAGCATGGACTTCATCTTCAAGTCAAGGTAAGACCACATTTGTAATGAAAATGGGATCTTACTAAGAAAGAACAATCCAATACAACCTGCTCTCACCAGAATGCGTGACTCCACCACGACTCCTTAACACCGCAGTGCGTGGTGGAGTCACGAACTTTGCTACATTTACATGTCGCCACCACACAACAACCCCAATGTAAAGTGAATGAGGCTCCTTTGTCGTGGTGCACACACGCATTTCTACAACGTCCCGCAGTGAGCTTTTATTCTATAAAACGTTTTTAAAATCTACTTTATAGCTTGTAGTAACTCACAGGAGGCTTCTTTTATTTTATTTGTATTCATAATCATTTTTATTTTTCGTCAGAATGTATTATGGTGCATTATTTACCAATTTTTGTTCTCAAAAAACAGTGCATTGTGTGTAATACAACTGTGATTTTTATTAAATTAGTTAGTTTTTAAGGAAGGCCAGAGCTTCAGCTGTGTCAAATAGATTGTTCCCTTTAGTTAACGTTATTTAAAAGATAATTATATTCCTATTTGATCATGTCCCCTTTATTGTATTACGGACCCAAAGAGCGATGAGCGTCCATTCCCATTGGATAACGGAGGATTTGACACCCGGAAGTAAGTATTCTCCTTACTGTCGATCGATTTTATTTACAGTGATATCTGCACTACTCATCGACTCAAAAACACCAGATTATCCTTGTTAATTACACAACATTGATTGGTTTAAATTGTGTGCAATGCTTTTGTATTTTCCCCTTTCGATTCGGAGAAACAAATATTTGTTCGTAGTGTGTGGATGGCAGAAGACACTACACTACCCAGAATCCTCAGCTATGGGACTACACCATGTGCTTAGAACGTGTCCGACCTCCCCCCCCCCCTTAGGTCACAGGCTCCTCCAACAGTGCAACACAATAAAACAGATACACAGACAAAATAGTGCAGTAAATACAAAAATAAAAATAGTAAAATAGTAAAAAGTGAAATAGTGCAATAAGAGTCTATATACAAGTGATTGAATATGATATATTAGATAAATAATTTCTAAGTAGCAGCCAGATGAATGTTATGGATGTTGTTTCAAAGTTCAGGTGTTTAATAGTCTTATGGCCTGTGGGATGAAACTGTCCCTGAGTCTGGTGGTTTTAGTCCGGATGCTGCGGTACCGCCTGCCAGACGGCAGCAGACAGAACAGTTTGTGGCTGGGGCAGGGCTGGACTGGGACAGCAAATCGGCCCTGGCATTTAGACCCAGACCGGCCCAAATCCATAAAATAAACGAATAGTAGCGGTTCCTGACAAGAAGAATAACTCAGTATAATTTTAAAAAACGCTATTATTATCCTTTTTACGTACCAGGGGCAAACAAAACTAATACATACCACAAGTATGTGTAACTATCAATCATTAGAAATTAGACATTCAAACCCTCTCACAAAGCGAACAGTGACCGAGCACTAATAGGGGGGACTGGGGGGGTATGCCCCCCCCCCAGAAGAAAAGTTTTCAAAATAACCCCTTAAATGATGACTTCTAGTGAATTTAGGGGGGGGGGGGACCCTATAGTGCCCTGCCTCCCCTTTCTATGACAACAATGGACAGCTTCCCCCCCCCATCTATGTATATACTCGCATTTTAGACTCTGTTACTAACTGTATATCTGTAGACTTGGTATGTCTTAAATGTCCGGTTAGGATGTATTAGAACGAAATCTAAAATGAAAATTGTAAATAAGCCATCTGTATGTAAAAAACCACCTGTATGTAAATTGTAAATAAGCCATCTGTATGTCAAATATGTCTTATATGTCTTAAATGATATGATGAATTGGAAATGGGGGACCCTGATGTAAACAAGACGAAAGTCTTTCTCTGGTCTGCATCCCCTTAACAATTGTATGTTTTGAGCTGTACTGTACTGTACCCAATATACAAGCTGTTAATAAACTTTTCAATCAATCAATCAATCACACAATAGAGATAGGACCAGATGAGTCTACAGGATGGGTCGACGGCATCTTTTTTATATACATTGACGCTTTCATTTAATTTTTCCATCCTTTTTTTAATCGCTGTAATTGTATTGCCTTTTTCATCTGTACACACGACACCTATTGCACGTCTGTCCGTCCTGGGAGAGGGATCCCTCTTCTGTTGCTCTCACAGAGGTTTCTTCCTACTTTCCACTGTTAATTGTGGGGTCTGTTTTGGGGAGTTTTTCCTTGAGCGCTGCAAGGGTCTAAGGACAGAGGATGTCGTACCTGTACACACTGTGAAGCCCTCTGAGACAAATTGTAATTTGTGATATTGGGCTATATAAATCAAATGTGATTGATTGATTGACGCACGCAAGGGGCTATAGTGCAAGTCTTAGGCGGCTGGTTTCTCAGAACCTCACAGAGCACACAGAACTGAAGGAACACAGGCTTAACCAAAAATACTATCCACTGTCTTTATTTTTTTTCCTGAGAATAGGTTTGAAAGAGACAGATTTAAATTTACAAAGAGAGTTGAAGCAACATTTGACAGAAATCCCACATAAATTACAAAAGTACACAACTAGCAAGATATATATACTGTATATATATACTGTACACACAAAGTAACTTATATACTAGACTGAAATAACTAAAATGAATGCTTGTTGTGGAGAGGGGCACTATGTCCAGCGTCCATTCCTCGGGGTAGGAGTTAGTGTTGTGTGTGTGTGTGTGTGTGTGTGTGTGTGTGTGTGTGTGTGTGTGTGTGTGTGTGTGTGTGTGTGTGTGTGTGTGTGTGTTGTGTGTGCGTGCGCGTGCGTGTGTGTGTGTGTGTGTTGTGTGTGTGTGTGTGTGTGTGTGTGTGTGTCTGTTTGCATGTGTGAGTGTAGTTGGGGGGCTTTGGGAGAGTCAAAAAGGATGCAGGTGACCTCTTTGGTCCCTGATAGAGGTCCATACAAATAGGCATTGACATAACAATACAACACAGTTAATTGTCAAAACTACATGTGTGCCTCAATATTTTTTATCTATTTCTATATTATTCATTCTATATATTGTCAATCAAAACTACCACAAAAAGCTGACTATAAACATTTTTTTCAGGTCCCAAAAGACCACTGTTGCCCTTATAACCACATGAGTAAATAAACTAAACAAAACAAGCTGCCAGCTGACAGTAATTGTTCATGAATGGTGGTTAACAAAATAATGACATTCTTTCAATGAGACAACGTATCAGAGTCCCATTAACAGTGGCGTTTTTATATGTACAAAAGTGGTGGGGCACAAAAAACTTAGATGTCTATATATAAGCTTCTGCAGTGACGTGCAGTGAGGTTCATGGCTGCTGAGGCACTGGCACTGACTCTTCAGGTTTACAAATATTATATTTTGACCTAAACCAAAATATAATATTATTTTCAAAAGCTTTTTTTGTCTGATGCTTCGATTAATTTTAAACAGACAGTTCAACAAAAGGATACCCAAAAAATGTCATTTTATCATTTAAATATTGAATTGTTCTCTCTTAGTAAGATCCCATTTTCAATAAAATGGCGGTCTTACCTTGACTTGAAGATGAAGTCAATTTGCCTATCCTTCTGGACAAACATTTCTATTACTTTTTTGTAAAAGTCCTCCTTATGTTCTTGTAGTTTCAAAAGTCTATCATAAATCTAATCCATAGATTTATGATAAAAAAATTATATAAGTAGGGTAGACATGTGGATGTTATCCGGCTAATCAAAACGTGCATTTATCTAACAGGTACGTTTCCCACAGATCTTATTTCGAGCTATTTTCTAAAATCCTCTGGAGAAATCTCATTGCTTTTTTGTGCTTACTTCCTGGTTTTAGGACGCGCCACTGCAGCTCTCTCGTCTCCTCTTCACACACCACACTTTTCGCGGCACACGTACTTACAGCCAATCAGCTCTGAATGATTTGAGATGACGTATGGTGGGGATGGTAGCTCCATGCCCCTCTGGTCATTATTTTTTTGCCACACACATTTCATTACAAAATACTCTGAGCATGCGCAGTGAAGTTTTTACAGTCACCGTTGACTTCACAGCGAGAGGAAGGGGCATAATCAGGTTTTGTCCCACATGGCTCTAAACAGCTCAATAGGCACACACTGTGACTGTAGACACACTAATTAGAAGAACACAGACTAAAACAGCAATGTACAGACGAATCAGATGATTAAACATGATCTTAAAATATATTTTATATTTTTTTTTATTTTTTTTTTTGCATTTTTGTAATCATTATTTGTAATACTTTCTGCTGACACTAGGTGGGGCTGTGCCCCACCTGCCCCTAATGACCAGTCGCCACTGCCCATTAAGCTATATTTTAACTTGCCAGGGAAAACCTAAAAAAGCCAGCTTACTAGCTCGTAGGTTAACGAATGTTTCTCTTATAATATTTGTCTTATTAGTGCTTCATCAAGGGGATATTAATGGGTTCCAGAACTACAGAGTATCATAACCTTAATAATAATCTTTTCCTAATTTTCTTAGCTTCTGCTTACCGCGAGTTCTCCTCCCTCTCCCCACTCGCGCTGATCTCTCTCCCTCTCATCATCTTCCTCACCACCAATATCGGCCACGGGTGCTGAAGATGGACCTGCTCCCCCTTTTCGCTTGGCCTTCGTCTTCGCCTTCGCCTTCTCCATTTCTAACTCGAACTTTTTTTTTTCTCGAACGGCCGGCTCACCTCCTGGGGGCGTGATTTAATGATGCACACCGAGCGGCCCAAAGGGGGAGGTGATTAAAGATTTGATTGGGCCGGCCCAGTGTCAATGACTAAAAACATTTAAACAGAGGGCCAATCTACCCGTCTTATGGGCCGGGACTTCAGAAAAAAAAAAAAAATGACGTGTCGGCCCAAAAGGCACGTCGGCCCACCGGGAAAATGCCCGGTATGCCAGATGGCCAGTCCAGCCCTGGGCTGGGGTGATGGGGGTCTTTTATAATCCTGAGGGCTTTCTTTAAGGTTAACCTGGTATTTTTACTCCACTACATTTATTTTAGTTACTTTTCAGATTTGGATTAATGATGTGAAATATAAACAAACCTTAAATCAGACTTTAGTTACACCTGAGTAAAATTCAGTGAAGGTGATTGTCAAGTGCCAACAATCAGGCGAGATATTTGGTAGTGGGTGCTTGAGAAGGCTAAATATTTATCTGCAGATCCCTATAGAGTATATTCATTACTCGTTATTCTCTACTAATAGTTAATTAAAAACTGTATATAATGGCTATTTTGCACATCCCTTTCAAGATTTCAAGATTTTCTAAGGTTCATTGACATATCATATACCAGAGATGGAGTACTCGAGTCCTGGACTCGGACTCGAGTCGGACTCGAGTGCCGATTTTCGGGACTCGTGACTCGACTCGGACTCCCGCACTGATTGACGCGACTCGGACTTGGACTCGTGAATTCTCGCGCACGATGACTTGGACTCGGACTCGGACTCGTGAATTATCGCGTACGCTGACTTGGACTCGGACTCGGACTCGTGAATTTTTCCCCCCATGATGACTCGGACTCTACTTGTACATTGACGCTCCGACTTGGACTCGGACTCGGACTCGAGCAAGTTTTCTATGGAGTCTGATGTCCTCTATCCTGGCGTGTGCACCGGCTGCGAGGCGAGTTCACGTACTGGGCCCCGCTATTCCAGTCTAAAGATGTCTAGAGACACACCCCGCATCGTGCTGTATGCTTTCACACATTCTGCTTCCACATTGGAAAAGAGCAGCGCAAAATGCTCTATGTGGAAACAATATTGAAGAGAAGGCTTCGTAACACATTACTCTAAACATCGAGTTCAGACATATAGGCTGTCTTGAACACTATCATCAGAGTAACGTCATCTAATCAATACATAAAGATTCAGCCGATAACACGAAAGCATATGGCTACTTAACATGCAGAATGACGTCATTTTGCATGCTAAGTAGCCATGTGCTTTCTGGGGCTAAATCTTTATCAGTAAACCGATTTAACCGGTAAAAGTTCCTTCAAAATAAGAGTCCCGATCTTATTACTATCAAAATAAAAGTGCAAAACGAAAACTTTACCATAGGAAAATATTGGCATACAAATATAATCACTTCTCTAAAAGGTAACTCATTTTAAACATAGTTTATATATAATAATAATATTAATATTAGTAATAAGCTTTATATTTGTATAGCACCTATTACAAGAATTGTAGCCAAACTGGCTTCACAGCAGTTCAATAGACAGATTAGTATAACATGACAGGATAAAAGCAATGTAGAGGAGCAGCTACATTTCAACACATATATCCATGAAGATTAATACATGAAGACTTGTGACTCGGACTTGACTTGGACTCTTCTTAGGTGACTCGGACTTGGACTCGGACTCGAACACAGGTAATGATGACTCGGACTCGGACTTGACTCGGACACTCCTTGGGTGACTCGGACTTGGACTCGGACTCGAACACAGGTAATGATGACTCGGACTCGGACTCGACTCGGACATTCCTTGGGTGACTCGGACTTGGACTCGGACTCGACTACGACTCTCCCTTGGTGACTCGGACTTGGACTCGGACTCGAAGAGTGGTGACTCAAGAGTGACTTGGACTCGTAAATTGGTGACTTGACTACAACACTGTCATATACACAACTACGGTGTAGTTATGCAATGAATGAAAAACTTTGGTCACAGGTTCCTCAACAGTGCATTACAAGACATCTATCGATATCTGTGTACCTCCACCATTAAACATATTCTGCACATTTCTTATACTATCTACATACATCTTATAAGAGTATAATTAATATGTATAATATCAGTTAAAATAAGTGCTTCAACATAGTTAACATTGCAGGAAAGTTGATTGTCAAGTTCCAAAACAAACCATGCAATATATTAGACGTTAAGTACTTTGTCAGGCTTAATATCTGTAGATACCCCCAAAGCTTTTTTCTTATTTAAAAGAAGACCTTAACCTAAAGTATTCTTTAATGTTTAAATAAAGCTTTATTAGTTTGTCTGTTTTGCACATCCTCCTATCAGTTACTAAACTGTTTTATTGTAGAGATCACTTACAGTATCTTCTTGATATTTTCTATTCTATATTATTTATATCATTGACCTTCCACTTTCCCACTATATTAAGAGTATGTACTCTTAATATTTAAATGTTTTCATCAAATATAACACATTCAAAAGTGCTTTACAAAAATGAAAGACATTAAGAAAAAGGCATTTTAAAACAGTCATTAAAAAGCAACACAATCTACCTGCATTGCAATTACTCTAAACGTGTAATAACGTGCTTTAACCAGTAGGAGGTGCGGGTTAAAAAGCTGTCAAGTTTACAGTGTTAACAAAATAAAATATACTGCTGTTTCTGGTTTAGTTTACGACGGATATATTCTGTTATTGTTTTGATATATGTAACACAAAAGCGATGTAAAAAACCCACAGCAACACAGAAAAGATGGTCTTAACATGACCCAGCGGTCTAGTAGTTAATAAAAAACAATAATATCAAAACAAATTATTACTACTAACTTTATTGTGAAATTAAAACCGAACGGTAAAAGAATAGTTTCCGGTCTATTCTGAGGCCCGATCTCTGTAGATAAATAAAGAACTACGACAGATGTGTAATGTTTAATGCAGCCAAACCATTCATTACAATGCATTCATGTGATGACTTTCAAAGAGTAAAGCAAGCACTGCTGAATAAAGTATGATTTTATCTTTTACGAAACGTTTTTTTTCCATATGGAATGCAGTTGGAGGTCAACCAATCACAGAGCTTGAGGCAAAGCGGAACAATAGCTGAGGATTCTGGGTAGTGTAGTGTCTTCGGCCATCCTAAACTCTGAACACATATTTGTTTCTCCGAATCGAAGGGGAAAATTACAAAAGCATTGCACACAATTTAAACCAATCAATGTTGTGTAATTAACAAGGATAATCTGGTGTTTTTGAGTCGATGAGTAGTGCAGATATCACTGTAAAATCAATCGACAGTATGGAGAATACTTACTTCCGGGTGTAAAATGAATGGGAATGGACGCTCACATTGCTCTCTGTGTCCGTAATACAATAAAGGGGACATGATCAAATAGGAATATAATTATCTTTTAAATAACGTTAACTAAAGGGAACAATCTATTTGACACAGCTGAAGCTCTGGCCTTCCTTAAAAACTAACTAATTTAATAAAAATCACAGTTGTATTACACACAATGCACTGTTTTTTGAGAACAAAAATTCGTAACTAATGCACCATAATACATTCTGACGAAAAATAAAAATAATTATGAATACAAATAAAATAAAAGAAGCCTCCCGTGAGTTACTACAAGCTATAAAGTAGATTTTAAAAACGTTTTATAGAATAAAAGCTCACTGCTGGACGTTGTAGAAATGCGTGTGTGCACCACGACAAAGGAGCCTCATTCACTTTACATTGGGGTTGTTTGCGTGGTGCAGACATGTAAATGTAGCAAAGTTCGTGACTCCACCACGCACTGCGGAGTTAAGGAGTCGTGGTGGAGTCGCATTCTGGTGAGACCAGGTTGATCCAATATTTAGATTTTGGGTATCCTTTTGTTGAACGGTCTGTTTAAAATGAATCGTAGCATCAGACTAAAAAAGCTTTTGAAAATAACCGAATATTTCGATTAAGGTCAAAATATAATATTTGTAAATCTGACTCAGTGAGTCAGTGCCTCACCAGCCATGAACCTCACCGCACGTCACTGGTGTGCAGGGAGCAGGCAGCTCAGCTGATTTCTCCTCCCTGGCTGCAGGCTGATAACAGACAGTTGGGATCGCGGCAAAATTCTCTCTGCAGACCCATTCTCACAGCGTTTATCAACCTTTTTCTTACTCAATATCAAGCCACACTTATTGTTTTTACTTCGGATGTGAGTTTGTGTGTGCTCAGGATGAGTTTGGCTGTGTTTCGCTATGTATCGCTAACAAGGAAACAACACCTCCACGGAGCTCAGTGCGATTCACAACGTCCCGACCAATCAGAGCACACTGTGCTCACAGGGAGGGTGGGGGCTGGAGCTTTTGGAGCTACAACGAGCCGTTAAAGGCAGAGAGTGAAATTCAGTGAATACAAGTAGTTTACAGAGATGCTGTATGAGAAACCAATGTGAGTTTGGAAAAATGCACAGTATAAATCTATTTTAGTATACCTCAACCAGAGATGGAGTACTCGAGTCCTGGACTCGGACTCGAGTCGGACTCCAGTGTCGATTTTCGGGACTCGTGACTCGACTCGGACTCAGCACTGATTGACGCGACTCGGACTTGGACTCGTGAATTCTCGCGCACGATGACTTGGACTCGGACTCGTGAATTTTCCCCCCCACGATGACTCGGACTCGACTTGTACATTGACGCTCCGACTTGGACTCGGACTCGAGCAAGTTTTCTCTGGAGTCTGATGTCCTCTATCCTGGCGTGTGCACCGGCTGCGAGGCGGGTTCACGTACTGGGCCCCGCTATTTGTCTAAAGATGTCTCGAGACACACCCCGCATCGTGCTGTATGCTTTCACACATTCTGCTTCCACATTGGAAAAGAGCAGCGCAAAATGCTCGTTATTTGGAAAAAATATTGAAGAGAAGGCTCCGTAACACATTACTCTAAGGATCGAGTTCAGACATATAGGCTGTCTTGAACACGATCATCACAGTAACGTGATCTAATCAATAAATAAAGATTCAGCCGATAACAAAGCACATGGCTACTTAACATGCAGAATGACGTCATTTTGCATGCTAAGTAGCCATGTGCTTTCTGGGGCTTAATCTTCATCAGTAAACCGATTTAACCGTAAAAGTTCCTTCAAAATAAGAGTACCGATCTTATTATTATCAAAATAAAAGTGCAAAACGAAAACTTTACCATAGTAAAATATTGGCATACAAATATAATCACTTCTCTAAAAGGTAACTCATTTTAAATATAGTTAGACATATTATAGGTCATTTACAATAATAATAATAATAATAATAATATTAATATTAGTAATAAGCTTTATATTTGTATAGCACCTATTACAAGAATTGTAGCCAAACTGGCTTCACAGCAGTTCAATAGACAGATTAGTATAACATGACAGGATAAAAGCAATGTAGAGGAGCAGCTACATTTCAACACATATATCCATGAAGATTAATACATGAAGACTTGTGACTCGGACTTGACTTGGACTCTTCTTAGGTGACTCGGACTTGGACTCGGACTCGAACACAGGTAATGATGACTCGGACTCGGACTCGACTCGGACACTCGTTGGGCGACTCGGACTTGGACTCGGACTCGAACACAGGTAATGATGACTCGGACTCGGACTCGACTCGGACACTCCTTGGGTGACTCGGACTTGGACTCGGACTCGACTACGACTCTCCCTTGTTGACTCGGACTTGGACTCGGACTCGAAGAGTGGTGACTCGAGAGTGACTTGGACTTGTGGATTGTTGACTTGACTACAACACTGACCTCAACAATGGAATTATGATCAGTGGAAATGGCCATGACACCTCTCCTTTAATAAAACTAACACGTTTTATCTGAGTTATTGTCATGCTCTGCACTCTGAAATTATGAATCTTTGGTCCCTTTAAGATTTCTCAGGATAATTTGTATTTACAAAAAGAGCTCATGTGCATCCAACATGAATATTATTTATGAAGCAGGGCGACAACTCAACCACACCTTTGATTACCTGCTGAGCTACTGTTACCCGGTCAACACATGCATCCTCATTCACCCCCATTATCTCTTTATCCATCTTCCTATATCTCTTCCTAACCCTAACCCTACATCCCTGTACACCTTTCCGATTGCAGACCCCCTCGGTCAGGAAATAACTTGACTCGACTGTCAGAGTCTCTAACCTGCTGCTTCTTTAACATTAACTCAGCATCTACTTCCTGTTATAATTAAGTCATTTCCTAATTCTGACTTCATCTGTCCTCGGATGGCTGTTGACTTCATGTGTGGAAATTAGCTTTTATTCTTTCAGTTTTTCTTGTGTAAGTCTAAAGTACGAATCACTTTGTAACATTAGACTTTGAAGGTTTGGTCAACAATGCAACAGAGGAATTTGAGCATGTAAAGATTGTTGGTTTTAATAAATGTTAACAACCTGGTGGTTCCTCTTGGTATCTTTGCAGTTTTATTTTGTCCTGTGTCTGAGAACTGAAGGAGAGGTGTTGTGAGAATGTGGTTAACAGCAGCAGCAGAGCTCTGGAGGTTCAAACCACTTCGTCACGTTTGCAGATGACTCAACCGTGGTGGGTTTCATCAGCAACAACGACGAGACCCACAACAGGAAGGAGGTGAACCAGCCCCCCCGCCATTATGCTCTCCTTCTACCGAGGCGCCATTGAGAGCATCCTCAGCAGCTGCATCACGGTGTGGTTCAGAGGCTGACTGGATGGACAGTCCTTTGCACTAATGGACATGTTTTACTGTAATATATTCATCATTCAAGTTTTGTATATATTGACTGTTGTGTTTTTTTTGTATATATTTGTATTTTTTAATTCTCGGGATTGTGGGAAACAGTATCTCTCAGTCTGTACACAGAAACTGAAAGAGTGACAATAAAGTTGACTTTAACTTGACTAATGCTGAAGGTGCAGAAAGCAGGAGAGTGCAGAGTGATGTACATAAAGGAATATGTAATAGAAAATAACAGCAGGGGGTAGATGGTGATATGACTTTAGACACAGCAGTTGCAAAAGGCAGTTAGGTGTAAGTAAGTCATGATATTCAGTCCAGGTTGTGAAAGCTATGTCATGACAAACCATACGAGAAAGGCTAATAGGTCACTTTATTTAATATAATACAAAACAATCAAATGCACAGAAGAAAAAGCAATATTCCATTAAAATATATAACAAACAACATTAGATACAAATAATGACAATACAATACATGTTAAGCCCATGCTGTAAATAGTAAGAATACAGTTTATCCAACATGTCTGCCCCCTTTTCACAACCCACCTCTTGAGGGACTCACATGTGTTCATGAAGCGGCTGCTGTACTCTCTGTTTGATGCTATTAAGCCAATACAAGCCAAATATCATTAATATAAATCTTATTATAACTCTGCTCGCTTTGCCCTTACCAGGGTTTTGTCTAAATTGGGTAACATGAGCGCTGCGTCCTCTTACCATAATGTAAATGTTACCCTGTAAAATGTTAAGGTGATGCCAGAAAACAATATTTCTGTATAATTACTCAAGAAATATGAATATTGTGTCAAACAGAGCATCAGACAGCAGATAGGCCTACAGCTTTGTTTTAGGAAGCGTTGTTGTTTACGTCCGCAGCACCATCTTGTATTCGGGTGTCATGTTCTCACGAGAATTGATAACACTTTTAAGATCAGCGCCACAGTATTGCCCTCATACCGTATCTTTCTAGAAAAACCCCTGCTTACAATTCTAAATATAGCGTGCCATTTAATTTACAACAGTAAATACAACATTAAATTGTGTTATTTTCTCTGTTTGTTGACGGTGGCGTAGAGGAGGCTGGGATCAGCGGCAGCAGAGGAAGAGGAGGGAGCTCTCACAGTGCTGTAGGTCACTGCATCATCTTCATCATCATCATGAAGGTGAGTCTGGAGGGAAAGAGTAAATCTTATGAAATGCAAACAAAAGAGTTCTGAAAGTCCTGATTTTGCTGCCATGTAACCAGTGGCGTCGCCTGGCCTGGGCATCCGGGCAAGCCCCCAGGAAGTGCGCCGGACTCTGATGAAAATATTCGTGCTGGCCAAACGGCGGTACTACACTTCCTTTTGGTTGCCAGGCCCGGAAACACTTTTTCCCATTGACTTACATGGGGAAAGAGTGGTCTGTAAATCGTTGGATAATTTTTTTTAAACTAAATAAACTACCCAGTATGAACACTTGTATAGCCCTTATTAAAAACATTCGTTCCTCAAGTTGTAAAATGTGCTAATAACGTTATTCTGAGAGTTATTTCCCTCTGCATTATGAACGCGCATCTAACCCACGGGACCGCGCCGCCCGGCACGTTCATGTTACGTGTTCAGCACTACATGCGTTTATCTTTACCCATGGATGCACAATAAGAACGGACCCATATCGCCTTACTGCCAGCCCACGGAGCTGTAATAATGGATATATTGCACATGTTTGCTGTAATTCATCATTTATAACATATTATACTACATGGGCTGTATGATTAAATCTTGTACCGTAAATGTTGTATTAAATAAAGTTAATATTACCGACGTAGATTAACGTCCCTGTAGCTTCTTATTGCACTAAGAAGCTTATTGCACTGTGTGTATATATATATATATATATATATATATATATACAGTGCAATAATTCTTTCATGCTAAATGAAGCTCTGTTGCTTGGATATCACTAGATCCTGTTACAGCGTAATATAAAAGTACATAACGATTGATGTGTAAATTAGCATAATTACTAGCTAACCGCTAGCTGCTAACTGCCGCCTCGTTAATATCAAATCTATCATAACAAACATTACCATGCTGTCATGAACGTGCGGTGCTGTTACGTGTACGCAAATTGACGTGCTTGATGTGAACGAGCATTTTGGGGGGCATGGTTAAAGTTGCGCATGCGCTATGAGCGCACATACGGGTACTTCTCAGGCATGCCGGGTAATCTGTGACGTTTCGCTCTCTCAAAAGTTGGGCCATTTTATCATCATGCGCGAATGAGCAACTCTCATAGGAATGAATGAGGCCCCGCCTCCCACGCTGTATCCAGTTCTTATTATACATCCATGCATCCGGGGCTTTAGCCCCGAATGGTTTTTCTGTAGCCCCGGACAATTCTCCCTCAATAATATAATACATTAACCGTGCTTTACGTGAACCTCATCATGACACAAGAGAGGACGGCAGCACTGTAATTTCCCGTGTTCAGTGAATGCAACAGAGGCATGACACCAGACCAATCAGAGAGTTGCATGGAAATAAACGTGTGTCATTCAAGCTCGGCTCTGTGTGTGTGTGGCAATAGCGCATTTGAGAGAGAGAGAGAGAGGGGGAGAGAGGGAGAGAGGGGGAGGGAGAGACCGGTGTCAGCATGGACCGTGTTGTTAGCATCTGGTTAGCTAGCTGCACTAACGGACATAAGGAGCTGTTTGTTCCACAAGAAGCTGGAGGAGAGTCCTCTCCTCTCAGACTGAGAGACTCAGGTGAGCTAAAGGACTCTCTGAGTGTTTAGATAGTTAACTTTAGTCTAAGTTATCTCAGTGGGTCTCAAACGGTTTGGTCACAAATTATTCAAAAGATTATTTCCGCGGCGCACCTTCATATGATCATTATAGTTATTAAAAAAAAAGAGAATAAAGGAAAAACAGTTATGAAATACTATATGGCAGTAAAACAAGAATATAGTTTAAAAGGGGAATGATTTGTAAAATATCCATAAAGAAAAAGTACATCTGTTTACAGTTCTGCTTCATATGGGTGTTGAGAGAGGTATCCATAGATCTCTTCATTTTGCTCTCAAAGTGCACCAGATTGATGCATTTAACTTCAATATTTAAAAAAAAATCTTCCCGGGGGAGCATCCCCCCGGACCCCCCTCGAGGAGGTGAGCCCCCCACTCATAAAAAATACCACTTTACCCCTGCCTATATGCCGTGAGCTGATTATCGAGCCTTCATTGTAACAGTCGCGGGTGTACTGTGTGTGTGCGTGTGGGGAGTGTTGCAGTAAAAAATGCCACTGTAGTGCCGCCGCCACTGGGCTAAGCCCCGA
The DNA here is from genome assembly GCF_902827165.1 of Trematomus bernacchii. Classification (NCBI taxonomy): domain Eukaryota; kingdom Metazoa; phylum Chordata; class Actinopteri; order Perciformes; family Nototheniidae; genus Trematomus; species Trematomus bernacchii. The sequence goes on from NW_022987598.1 coordinate 324,069, forward strand.
ATGTTTTCAGGTCCAGGCGACGCCCCTGCATGTAACAACTGAGTCATTCCCTCTGCTTCAGCTTTTGGAAGTGCATTAAACCTGCATTCCCTCTCATGGCCAGCAGGGGGAAACACATCTGGTTCCAAAAAGCAGTCAGATTGTATCTACTGTAAGTATTTGAGAAAATGACCCTCCTGCCCACTTATTACCTTAGTAAACATTCTCCTGATTAGTTTATGGTCTCAATCTATAGTTTCAAGTCTTCTTTAATAAAGAATGTGTATTATGGTCCCATTTAGAGAACAATAGATGATAAAGGAGGGTATTCTTAGATTCTAAATCATATCAATAGTTTCTTCCTTTATTTACATCACCAATGTAATCAATGAGACATCTTACCCTGGCTTTACTGCTGGTCTTCCTGGTGTAGCTGATGGAGGCGTAGGAAACACCATCTTCAGGATCAGCCTACACAAATAAAATATATTATTAGTAGTTATTTAATTATGAATCTTTTGACCTCTTACTTTCTGTTTAACAAATTCAGAAAAGTGGTTTAATTATCCTGTTTAAGGTGGAACGCAGTGGCGGCCGGCCCATAGGGGCGCTAGGGGCGCCGCCCCCGCTCTTCCCACATTAAAAATAAAAATAAATTAAAAAATATATATTTAAAAAATATATTTTTTATTTTTATTTTTATTTTTAATAAACAAGGTAAATATTATATAATTGGTATCAGTAAAATGTATAATCTACAATAAAATCTCGTTTAAAATTGTGTTACGATGTCTAAAGTTACTGATAAGTCACATGTTTCCTGCCTGGCCTTGCCCGTGTATCATTACCCTCTCTCGTCTGGGCGCTGTGCAGCAAGTGCAGCAGAAGCCAACTGTTGCTATCTTTAAACTATGCCGCCGAAACATAATTTCAGCCAATCAGCGTCGTCAAAT